>NC_081362.1:31947765-32547765 GCF_030684315.1 Stegostoma tigrinum | reverse complement strand
TCACCAAATGACTGATGTTTTCCTGCATTTTCCTTCTAAAATGCTTCTTTCAATGAGATAAGCACATCAGAAGTCAAAAATCTCAACTACACAAAATGACTCCACTTTTCGTCCTTGTTTGACGAAAATGCTTCTTTCAGCGAGATAAGCACTTCAGAAGTCCAAAACCTCAAATTCAATGATAGACTGAAGTTTTCATGCTGATTTCAATAAAATGCTTATTTCAGTGAGATAAGCACTTCAGAGGACAAAAATCTGAACTTTACAAAAGGACTTATCTTTACAGGCATGCTTTTTCTAAAATGCTTATATCAATGAGATAAGCACGTCAGAAGACAAAAATCACAACTACACAATATGACTCAACTTTTCGTGCTAGATTCACTAAAATGCTTATTTCAACGAGATAAGCACTTCAGAAGTCCAATACTTCAACTTCAATAATTGACTGAAGTTTTCATGCTGATTTCACTAAAATGCTTATTTCAGTGGGATCAGCACGTTTCAAGACCAAAATCTCAACTTCACCAAATGACTCTACTTTTATTGACGGTTTCACTAAAATGCTTATTTCAGTGAGATAAGGACTTCTGAAAACCAAAACCTGAACTTCTCCAATTAGACTGATGTTCTCGTGCAGATTTCACTAAAATGCTTATTTTAGTGAGATCAGCACTTTCCAAGACCAAAATCTCAACTTCACACAATGACTCCACTTTTCGTGCTGGGTCACTAAAATGCTTATTTCAGCGAGATAAGCACTTCAGAAGTCCAAAACCTCAACTTTAATAATTTACTGAAGTTTTCATGCTGATTTCACTAAAATGCTTATTTCAGTGAGATCAGCACGTTTCACGACCAAAATCTCAACTTCACCAAATGACTCTACTTTTATTGACGGTTTCACTGAAATGCTTATTTCAGTGAGATAAGCACTTTTGAAAACCACAACCTGAACTTCTCAATTGACTGAAGTTTTCGTGCAGGTTTCACTAAAATGCTTATTTTAGTGAGATCAGCACTTTCCAAGACAAAAATCTCAACTTCACAAAATGAATCCCCTTTTCGTGCTGGGCTCACTAAAATGCTTATTTCAGTGAGATAAGCACTTCAGAAGACAAAAATCTGAAGTTCACCAAATGACTGATGTTTTCCTGCAATTTCCTTCTAAAATGCTTCTTTCAATGAGATAAGCACATCAGAAGTCAAAAATCTCAACTACACAAAATGACTCCACTTTTCGACCTTGTTTGACTAAAATGCTTATTTCAGCGAGATAAGCACTTCAGAAGTCCAAAACCTCAAATTCAATGATAGACTGAAGTTTTCATGCTGATTTCAATGAAATGCTTATTTCAGTGAGATAAGCACTTTTTAAAACCACAACCTGAACTTCTCAATTGACTGAAGTTTTCGTGCAGGTTTCACTAAAATGCTTATTTTAGAGAGATCAGCACTTTCCAAGACAAAAATCTCAACTTCACAAAATGACTCCACTTTTCGTGCTGGGTTCACTAAAATGCTTATGTCAACGAGATAAGCACTTCAGAAGTACAAAACCTCAAATTCAATGATAGACTGAAGTTTTCATGCTGATTTCAATAAAATGCTTATTTCAGTGAGATAAGCACTTCAGAAGACAAAAGTCTGAACTTCACCAAAGGACTTATGTTTTCCTGCATGATTTTTCTAAAATGCTTATATCAATGAGATACGCACGTCAGAAGACAAAAATCTCAACTACACAATATGTCTCAACTTTTCGTGGTCGATTCACTAAAATGCTTATTTCAGTGAGATAAGCACTTCAGAAGTCCAAAACCTCAACTTCAATAATTGACTGAAGTTTTCATGCTGATTTCACTAAAATGCTTATTTCAGTGAGATAAGCACTTCAGAGGACAAAAATCTGAACTTTACAAAAGGACTTATCTTTACAGGCATGCTTTTTCTAAAATGCTTATATCAATGAGATAAGCACGTCAGAAGACAAAAATCACAACTACACAATATGACTCAACTTTTCGTGCTAGATTCACTAAAATGCTTATTTCAACGAGATAAGCACTTCAGAAGTCCAATACTTCAACTTCAATAATTGACTGAAGTTTTCATGCTGATTTCACTAAAATGCTTATTTCAGTGGGATCAGCACGTTTCAAGACCAAAATCTCAACTTCACCAAATGACTCTACTTTTATTGACGGTTTCACTAAAATGCTTATTTCAGTGAGATAAGGACTTCTGAAAACCAAAACCTGAACTTCTCCAATTAGACTGATGTTCTCGTGCAGATTTCACTAAAATGCTTATTTTAGTGAGATCAGCACTTTCCAAGACCAAAATCTCAACTTCACACAATGACTCCACTTTTCGTGCTGGGTCACTAAAATGCTTATTTCAGCGAGATAAGCACTTCAGAAGTCCAAAACCTCAACTTTAATAATTTACTGAAGTTTTCATGCTGATTTCACTAAAATGCTTATTTCAGTGAGATCAGCACGTTTCACGACCAAAATCTCAACTTCACCAAATGACTCTACTTTTATTGACGGTTTCACTGAAATGCTTATTTCAGTGAGATAAGCACTTTTGAAAACCACAACCTGAACTTCTCAATTGACTGAAGTTTTCGTGCAGGTTTCACTAAAATGCTTATTTTAGTGAGATCAGCACTTTCCAAGACAAAAATCTCAACTTCACAAAATGAATCCCCTTTTCGTGCTGGGCTCACTAAAATGCTTATTTCAGTGAGATAAGCACTTCAGAAGACAAAAATCTGAAGTTCACCAAATGACTGATGTTTTCCTGCAATTTCCTTCTAAAATGCTTCTTTCAATGAGATAAGCACATCAGAAGTCAAAAATCTCAACTACACAAAATGACTCCACTTTTCGACCTTGTTTGACTAAAATGCTTATTTCAGCGAGATAAGCACTTCAGAAGTCCAAAACCTCAAATTGAATGATAGACTGAAGTTTTCATGCTGATTTCAATGAAATGCTTATTTCAGTGAGATAAGCACTTTTTAAAACCACAACCTGAACTTCTCAATTGACTGAAGTTTTCGTGCAGGTTTCACTAAAATGCTTATTTTAGAGAGATCAGCACTTTCCAAGACAAAAATCTCAACTTCACAAAATGACTCCACTTTTCGTGCTGGGTTCACTAAAATGCTTATGTCAACGAGATAAGCACTTCAGAAGTACAAAACCTCAAATTCAATGATAGACTGAAGTTTTCATGCTGATTTCAATAAAATGCTTATTTCAGTGAGATAAGCACTTCAGAAGACAAAAGTCTGAACTTCACCAAAGGACTTATGTTTTCCTGCATGATTTTTCTAAAATGCTTATATCAATGAGATACGCACGTCAGAAGACAAAAATCTCAACTACACAATATGTCTCAACTTTTCGTGGTCGATTCACTAAAATGCTTATTTCAGTGAGATAAGCACTTCAGAAGTCCAAAACCTCAACTTCAATAATTGACTGAAGTTTTCATGCTGATTTCACTAAAATGCTTATTTCAGTGAGATCAGCACGTTTCAAGACCAAAATCTCAACTTCACCAAATGACTCTACTTTTATTGACGGTTTCACTGAAATGCTTATTTCAGTGAGATAAGCACTTTTGAAAACCAAAACCTGAACTTCACCAATTGACTGAAGTTTTCGTGCTGGGTTCACTAAAATGCTTATTTCAGTGAGATCAGCACTTTCCAAGACCAAAATCTCAATTTCACAAAATGAATCCCCTTTTCGTGCTGGGCTCACTAAAATGCTTATTTCAGTGAGATAAGCACTTCAGAAGACAAAAATCTGAAGTTCACCAAATGACTGATGTTTTCCTGCATTTTCCTTCTAAAATGCTTCTTTCAATGAGATAAGCACATCAGAAGTCAAAAATCTCAACTACACAAAATGACTCCACTTTTCGACCTTGTTTGACTAAAATGCTTATTTCAGCGAGATAAGCACTTCAGAAGTCCAAAACCTCAAATTCAATGATAGACTGAAGTTTTCATGCTGATTTCAATGAAATGCTTATTTCAGTGAGATAAGCACTTTTGAAAACCAAAACCTGAACTTCTCAATTGACTGAAGTTTTCGTGCAGGTTTCACTAAAATGCTTATTTTAGTGAGGTCAGCACTTTCCAAGACCAAAATCTCAACTTCACACAATGACTCCACTTTTCGTGCTGGGTCACTAAAATGCTTATTTCAGCGAGATAAGCACTTCAGAAGTCCAAAACCTCAACTTCAATAATTTACTGAAGTTTTCATGCTGATTTCACTAAAATGCTTATTTCAGTGAGATCAGCACGTTTCAAGACCAAAATCTCAACTTCACCAAATGACTCTACTTTTATTGACGGTTTCACTGAAATGCTTATTTCAGTGAGATAAGCACTTTTGAAAACCAAAACCTGAACTTCACCAATTGACTGAAGTTTTCGTGCTGGGTTCACTAAAATGCTTATTTCAGTGAGATCAGCACTTTCCAAGACCAAAATCTCATTTTCACAAAATGAATCCCCTTTTCGTGCTGGGCTCACTAAAATGCTTATTTCAGTGAGATAAGCACTTCAGAAGACAAAAATCTGAAGTTCACCAAATGACTGATGTTTTCCTGCATTTTCCTTCTAAAATGCTTCTTTCAATGAGATAAGCACATCAGAAGTCAAAAATCTCAACTACACAAAATGACTCCACTTTTCGTCCTTGTTTGACGAAAATGCTTATTTCAGCGAGATAAGCACTTCAGAAGTCCAAAACCTCAAATTCAATGATAGACTGAAGTTTTCATGCTGATTTCAATAAAATGCTTATTTCAGTGAGATAAGCACTTCAGAGGACAAAAATCTGAACTTTACAAAAGGACTTATCTTTACAGGCATGCTTTTTCTAAAATGCTTATATCAATGAGATAAGCACGTCAGAAGACAAAAATCACAACTACACAATATGACTCAACTTTTCGTGCTAGATTCACTAAAATGCTTATTTCAACGAGATAAGCACTTCAGAAGTCCAATACTTCAACTTCAATAATTGACTGAAGTTTTCATGCTGATTTCACTAAAATGCTTATTTCAGTGGGATCAGCACGTTTCAAGACCAAAATCTCAACTTCACCAAATGACTCTACTTTTATTGACGGTTTCACTAAAATGCTTATTTCAGTGAGATAAGGACTTCTGAAAACCAAAACCTGAACTTCTCCAATTAGACTGATGTTCTCTTGCAGATTTCACTAAAATGCTTATTTTAGTGAGATCAGCACTTTCCAAGACCAAAATCTCAACTTCACACAATGACTCCACTTTTCGTGCTGGGTCACTAAAATGCTTATTTCAGCGAGATAAGCACTTCAGAAGTCCAAAACCTCAACTTTAATAATTTACTGAAGTTTTCATGCTGATTTCACTAAAATGCTTATTTCAGTGAGATCAGCACGTTTCACGACCAAAATCTCAACTTCACAAAATGACTCTACTTTTATTGACGGTTTCACTGAAATGCTTATTTCAGTGAGATAAGCACTTTTGAAAACCACAACCTGAACTTCTCAATTGACTGAAGTTTTCGTGCAGGTTTCACTAAAATGCTTATTTTAGTGAGATCAGCACTTTCCAAGACAAAAATCTCAACTTCACAAAATGAATCCCCTTTTCGTGCTGGGCTCACTAAAATGCTTATTTCAGTGAGATAAGCACTTCAGAAGACAAAAATCTGAAGTTCACCAAATGACCGATGTTTTCCTGCATTTTCCTTCTAAAATGCTTATTTCAATGGGATAAGCACATCAGAAGTCAAAAATCTCAACTACACAAAATGACTCCACTTTTCGACCTTGTTTGACTAAAATGCTTATTTCAGCGAGATAAGCACTTCAGAAGTCCAAAACCTCAAATTGAATGATAGACTGAAGTTTTCATGCTGATTTCAATGAAATGCTTATTTCAGTGAGATAAGCACTTTTTAAAACCACAACCTGAACTTCTCAATTGACTGAAGTTTTCGTGCAGGTTTCACTAAAATGCTTATTTTAGAGAGATCAGCACTTTCCAAGACAAAAATCTCAACTTCACAAAATGACTCCACTTTTCGTGCTGGGTTCACTAAAATGCTTATGTCAACGAGATAAGCACTTCAGAAGTACAAAACCTCAAATTCAATGATAGACTGAAGTTTTCATGCTGATTTCAATAAAATGCTTATTTCAGTGAGATAAGCACTTCAGAAGACAAAAGTCTGAACTTCACCAAAGGACTTATGTTTTCCTGCATGAATTTTCTAAAATGCTTATATCAATGAGATACGCACGTCAGAAGACAAAAATCTCAACTACACAATATGTCTCAACTTTTCGTGGTCGATTCACTAAAATGCTTATTTCAGTGAGATAAGCACTTCAGAAGTCCAAAACCTCAACTTCAATAATTGACTGAAGTTTTCATGCTGATTTCACTAAAATGCTTATTTCAGTGAGATCAGCACGTTTCAAGACCAAAATCTCAACTTCACCAAATGACTCTACTTTTATTGACGGTTTCACTGAAATGCTTATTTCAGTGAGATAAGCACTTTTGAAAACCAAAACCTGAACTTCACCAATTGACTGAAGTTTTCGTGCTGGGTTCACTAAAATGCTTATTTCAGTGAGATCAGCACTTTCCAAGACCAAAATCTCAATTTCACAAAATGAATCCCCTTTTCGTGCTGGGCTCACTAAAATGCTTATTTCAGTGAGATAAGCACTTCAGAAGACAAAAATCTGAAGTTCACCAAATGACTGATGTTTTCCTGCATTTTCCTTCTAAAATGCTTCTTTCAATGAGATAAGCACATCAGAAGTCAAAAATCTCAACTACACAAAATGACTCCACTTTTCGACCTTGTTTGACTAAAATGCTTATTTCAGCGAGATAAGCACTTCAGAAGTCCAAAACCTCAAATTCAATGATAGACTGAAGTTTTCATGCTGATTTCAATGAAATGCTTATTTCAGTGAGATAAGCACTTTTGAAAACCACAACCTGAACTTCTCAATTGACTGAAGTTTTCGTGCAGTTTTCACTAAAATGCTTATTTTAGTGAGGTCAGCACTTTCCAAGACCAAAATCTCAACTTCACACAATGACTCCACTTTTCGTGCTGGGTCACTAAAATGCTTATTTCAGCGAGATAAGCACTTCAGAAGTCCAAAACCTCAACTTCAATAATTTACTGAAGTTTTCATGCTGATTTCACTAAAATGCTTATTTCAGTGAGATCAGCACGTTTCAAGACCAAAATCTCAACTTCACCAAATGACTCTACTTTTATTGACGGTTTCACTGAAATGCTTATTTCAGTGAGATAAGCACTTTTGAAAACCAAAACCTGAACTTCACCAATTGACTGAAGTTTTCGTGCTGGGTTCACTAAAATGCTTATTTCAGTGAGATCAGCACTTTCCAAGACCAAAATCTCAATTTCACAAAATGAATCCCCTTTTCGTGCTGGGCTCACTAAAATGCTTATTTCAGTGAGATAAGCACTTCAGAAGACAAAAATCTGAAGTTCACCAAATGACTGATGTTTTCCTGCATTTTCCTTCTAAAATGCTTCTTTCAATGAGATAAGCACATCAGAAGTCAAAAATCTCAACTACACAAAATGACTCCACTTTTCGTCCTTGTTTGACGAAAATGCTTATTTCAGCGAGATAAGCACTTCAGAAGTCCAAAACCTCAAATTCAATGATAGACTGAAGTTTTCATGCTGATTTCAATAAAATGCTTATTAGAGTGAGATAAGCACTTCAGAGGACAAAAATCTGAACTTTACAAAAGGACTTATCTTTACAGGCATGCTTTTTCTAAAATGCTTATATCAATGAGATAAGCACGTCAGAAGACAAAAATCACAACTACACAATATGACTCAACTTTTCGTGCTAGATTCACTAAAATGCTTATTTCAACGAGATAAGCACTTCAGAAGTCCAATACTTCAACTTCAATAATTGACTGAAGTTTTCATGCTGATTTCACTAAAATGCTTATTTCAGTGGGATCAGCACGTTTCAAGAACAAATTCTCAACTTCACCAAATGACTCTACTTTTATTGACGGTTTCACTAAAATGCTTATTTCAGTGAGATAAGGACTTCTGAAAACCAAAACCTGAACTTCTCCAATTAGACTGATGTTCTCGTGCAGATTTCACTAAAATGCTTATTTTAGTGAGATCAGCACTTTCCAAGACCAAAATCTCAACTTCACACAATGACTCCACTTTTCGTGCTGGGTCACTAAAATGCTTATTTCAGCGAGATAAGCACTTCAGAAGTCCAAAACCTCAACTTTAATAATTTACTGAAGTTTTCATGCTGATTTCACTAAAATGCTTATTTCAGGGAGATCAGCACGTTTCACGACCAAAATCTCAACTTCACCAAATGACTCTACTTTTATTGACGGTTTCACTGAAATGCTTATTTCAGTGAGATAAGCACTTTTGAAAACCAAAACCTGAACTTCACCAATTGACTGAAGTTTTCGTGCTGGGTTCACTAAAATGCTTATTTCAGTGAGATCAGCACTTTCCAAGACCAACATCTCAACTTCACAAAATGAATCCCCTATTCGTGCTGGGTTCACTAAAATGCTTATTTCAGTGAGATAAGCACTTCAGAAGACAAAAATCTGAAATTCACCAAATGACCGATGTTTTCCTGCAATTTCCTTCTAAAATGCTTATTTCAATGTGATAAGCACATCAGAAGTCAAAAATCTCAACTACACAAAATGACTCCACTTTTCGTCCTTGTTTGACTAAAATGCTTATTTCAGCGAGATAAGCACTTCAGAAGTACAAAACCTCAAATTCAATGATAGACTGAAGTTTTCATGCTGATTTCAATAAAATGCTTATTTCAGTGAGATAAGCACTTCAGAAGACAAATGTCTGAACTTCATCAAAGGACTTATGTTTTCCTGCATGATTTTCTAAAATGCTTACATCAATGAGAAACGCACGTCAGAAGACAAAAATCTCAACTACACAATATGACTCAACTTTTCGTGCTAGATTCTCTAAAATGCTTATTTCAACGAGACAAGCACTTCAGAAGTCCAAAACCTCAACTTCAATAATTGACTGAAGTTTTCATGCTGATTTCACTAAAATGCTTATTTCAGTGAGATCAGCACGTTTCAAGACCAAAATCTCAACTTCACCAAATGACTCTACTTTTATTGACGGTTTCACTGAAATGCTTATTTCAGTGAGATAAGCACTTTTGAAAACCAAAACCTGAACTTCACCAATTGACTGAAGTTTTCGTGCTGGGTTCACTAAAATGCTTATTTCAGTGAGATCAGCACTTTCCAAGACCAAAATCTCAATTTCACAAAATGAATCCCCTTTTCGTGCTGGGCTCACTAAAATGCTAATTTCAGTGAGATAAGCACTTCAGAAGACAAAAATCTGAAGTTCACCAAATGACTGATGTTTTCCTGCATTTTCCTTCTAAAATGCTTCTTTCAATGAGATAAGCACATCAGAAGTCAAAAATCTCAACTACACAAAATGACTCCACTTTTCGACCTTGATTGACTAAAATGCTTATTTCAGCGAGATAAGCACTTCAGAAGTCCAAAACCTCAAATTCAATGATAGACTGAAGTTTTCATGCTGATTTCAATGAAATGCTTATTTCAGTGAGATAAGCACTTTTGAAAACCACAACCTGAACTTCTCAATTGACTGAAGTTTTCGTGCAGGTTTCACTAAAATGCTTATTTTAGTGAGGTCAGCACTTTCCAAGACCAAAATCTCAACTTCACACAATGACTCCACTTTTCGTGCTGGGTCACTAAAATGCTTATTTCAGCGAGATAAGCACTTCAGAAGTCCAAAAAATCAACTTCAATAATTGACTGAAGTTTTCATGCTGATTTCACTAAAATGCTTATTTCAGTGAGATCAGCACGTTTCAAGACCAAAATCTCAACTTCACCAAATGACTCTACTTTTATTGACGGTTTCACTGAAATGCTTATTTCAGTGAGATAAGCACTTTTGAAAACCAAAACCTGAACTTCACCAATTGACTGAAGTTTTCGTGCTGGGTTCACTAAAATGCTTATTTCAGTGAGATCAGCACTTTCCAAGACCAAAATCTCAATTTCACAAAATGAATCCCCTTTTCGTGCTGGGCTCACTAAAATGCTTATTTCAGTGAGATAAGCACTTCAGAAGACAAAAATCTGAAGTTCACCAAATGACTGATGTTTTCCTGCATTTTCCTTCTAAAATGCTTCTTTCAATGAGATAAGCACATCAGAAGTCAAAAATCTCAACTACACAAAATGACTCCACTTTTCGTCCTTGTTTGACGAAAATGCTTATTTCAGCGAGATAAGCACTTCAGAAGTCCAAAACCTCAAATTCAATGATAGACTGAAGTTTTCATGCTGATTTAAATGAAATGCTTATTTCAGTGAGATAAGCACTTTTGAAAACCACAACCTGAACTTCTCAATTGACTGAAGTTTTCGTGCAGGTTTCACTAAAATGCTTATTTTAGTGAGATCAGCACTTTCCAAGACAAAAATCTCAACTTCACAAAATGAATCCCCTTTTCGTGCTGGGCTCACTAAAATGCTTATTTCAGTGAGATAAGCACTTCAGAAGACAAAAATCTGAAGTTCACCAAATGACTGATGTTTTCCTGCATTTTCCTTCTAAAATGCTTCTTTCAATGAGATAAGCACATCAGAAGTCAAAAATCTCAACTACACAAAATGACTCCACTTTTCGACCTTGTTTGACTAAAATGCTTATTTCAGCGAGATAAGCACTTCAGAAGTCCAAAACCTCAAATTGAATGATAGACTGAAGTTTTCATGCTGATTTCAATGAAATGCTTATTTCAGTGAGATAAGCACTTTTAAAAACCACAACCTGAACTTCTCAATTGACTGAAGTTTTCGTGCAGGTTTCACTAAAATGCTTATTTTAGAGAGATCAGCACTTTCCAAGACAAAAATCTCAACTTCACAAAATGACTCCACTTTTCGTGCTGGGTTCACTAAAATGCTTATGTCAACGAGATAAGCACTTCAGAAGTACAAAACCTCAAATTCAATGATAGACTGAAGTTTTCATGCTGATTTCAATAAAATGCTTATTTCAGTGAGATAAGCACTTCAGAAGACAAAAGTCTGAACTTCACCAAAGGACTTATGTTTTCCTGCATGATTTTTCTAAAATGCTTATATCAATGAGATAAGCACGTCAGAAGACAAAAATCACACCTACACAATATGACTCAACTTTTCGTGCTAGATTCACTAAAATGCTTATTTCAACGAGATAAGCACTTCAGAAGTCCAAAACTTCAACTTCAATAATTGACTGAAGTTTTCATGCTGATTTCACTAAAATGCTTATTTCAGTGAGATCAGCACGTTTCAAGACCAAAATCTCAACTTCACCAAATGACTCAACTTTTATTGACGGTTTCACTAAAATGCTTATTTCAGTGAGATAAGCACTTCAGAAGACAAAAATCTGAAGTTCACCAAATGACTGATGTTTTCCTGCATTTTCCTTCTAAAATGCTTCTTTCAATGAGATAAGCACATCAGAAGTCAAAAATCTCAACTACACAAAATGACTCCACTTTTCGACCTTGATTGACTAAAATGCTTATTTCAGCGAGATAAGCACTTCAGAAGTCCAAAACCTCAAATTCAATGATAGACTGAAGTTTTCATGCTGATTTCAATGAAATGCTTATTTCAGTGAGATAAGCACTTTTGAAAACCACAACCTGAACTTCTCAATTGACTGAAGTTTTCGTGCAGGTTTCACTAAAATGCTTATTTTAGTGAGGTCAGCACTTTCCAAGACCAAAATCTCAACTTCACACAATGACTCCACTTTTCGTGCTGGGTCACTAAAATGCTTATTTCAGCGAGATAAGCACTTCAGAAGTCCAAAAAATCAACTTCAATAATTGACTGAAGTTTTCATGCTGATTTCACTAAAATGCTTATTTCAGTGAGATCAGCACGTTTCAAGACCAAAATCTCAACTTCACCAAATGACTCTACTTTTATTGACGGTTTCACTGAAATGCTTATTTCAGTGAGATAAGCACTTTTGAAAACCAAAACCTGAACTTCACCAATTGACTGAAGTTTTCGTGCTGGGTTCACTAAAATGCTTATTTCAGTGAGATCAGCACTTTCCAAGACCAAAATCTCAATTTCACAAAATGAATCCCCTTTTCGTGCTGGGCTCACTAAAATGCTTATTTCAGTGAGATAAGCACTTCAGAAGACAAAAATCTGAAGTTCACCAAATGACTGATGTTTTCCTGCATTTTCCTTCTAAAATGCTTCTTTCAATGAGATAAGCACATCAGAAGTCAAAAATCTCAACTACACAAAATGACTCCACTTTTCGTCCTTGTTTGACGAAAATGCTTATTTCAGCGAGATAAGCACTTCAGAAGTCCAAAACCTCAAATTCAATGATAGACTGAAGTTTTCATGCTGATTTCAATGAAATGCTTATTTCAGTGAGATAAGCACTTTTGAAAACCACAACCTGAACTTCTCAATTGACTGAAGTTTTCGTGCAGGTTTCACTAAAATGCTTATTTTAGTGAGATCAGCACTTTCCAAGACAAAAATCTCAACTTCACAAAATGAATCCCCTTTTCGTGCTGGGCTCACTAAAATGCTTATTTCAGTGAGATAAGCACTTCAGAAGACAAAAATCTGAAGTTCACCAAATGACTGATGTTTTCCTGCATTTTCCTTCTAAAATGCTTCTTTCAATGAGATAAGCACATCAGAAGTCAAAAATCTCAACTACACAAAATGACTCCACTTTTCGACCTTGTTTGACTAAAATGCTTATTTCAGCGAGATAAGCACTTCAGAAGTCCAAAACCTCAAATTGAATGATAGACTGAAGTTTTCATGCTGATTTCAATGAAATGCTTATTTCAGTGAGATAAGCACTTTTTAAAACCACAACCTGAACTTCTCAATTGACTGAAGTTTTCGTGCAGGTTTCACTAAAATGCTTATTTTAGAGAGATCAGCACTTTCCAAGACAAAAATCTCAACTTCACAAAATGACTCCACTTTTCGTGCTGGGTTCACTAAAATGCTTATGTCAACGAGATAAGCACTTCAGAAGTACAAAACCTCAAATTCAATGATAGACTGAAGTTTTCATGCTGATTTCAATAAAATGCTTATTTCAGTGAGATAAGCACTTCAGAAGACAAAAGTCTGAACTTCACCAAAGGACTTATGTTTTCCTGCATGATTTTTCTAAAATGCTTATATCAATGAGATAAGCACGTCAGAAGACAAAAATCACACCTACACAATATGACTCAACTTTTCGTGCTAGATTCACTAAAATGCTTATTTCAACGAGATAAGCACTTCAGAAGTCCAAAACTTCAACTTCAATAATTGACTGAAGTTTTCATGCTGATTTCACTAAAATGCTTATTTCAGTGAGATCAGCACGTTTCAAGACCAAAATCTCAACTTCACCAAATGACTCAACTTTTATTGACGGTTTCACTAAAATGCTTATTTCAGTGAGAATAAGGACTTTTGAAAACCAAAACCTGAACTTCTCCAATTAGACTGATGTTCTCGTGCAGATTTCACTAAAATGCTTATTTTAGTGAGGTCAGCACTTTCCAAGACCAAAATCTCAACTTCACACAATGACTCCACTTTTCGTGCTGGGTCACTAAAATGCTGATTTCAGCGAGATAAGCACTTCAGAAGTCCAAAACCTCAACTTCAATAATTTACTGAAGTTTTCATGCTGATTTCACTAAAATGCTTATTTCAGTGAGATCAGCACGTTTCAAGACCAAAATCTCAACTTCACCAAATGACTCTACTTTTATTGACGGTTTCACTGAAATGCTTATTTCAGTGAGATAAGCACTTTTGAAAACCAAAACATGAACTTCACCAATTGACTGAAGTTTTCGTGCTGGGTTCACTAAAATGCTTATTTCAGTGAGATCAGCACTTTCCAAGACCAACATCTCAACTTCACAAAATGACTCCACTTTTCGTGCTGGGTTCACTAAAATGCTTATTTCAACGAGATAAGCACCTCAGAAGTACAAAACCTCAAATTCAATGATAGACTGAAGTTTTCATGCTGATTTCAATAAAATGCTTATTTCAGTGAGATAAGCACTTCAGAAGACAAAAGTCTGAACTTCACCAAAGGACTTATGTTTTCCTGCATGATTTTTCTAAAATGCTTATATCAATGAGATACGCACGTCAGAAGACAAAAATCTCAACTACACAATATGACTCAACTTTTCGTGCTAGATTCACTAAAATGCTTATTTCAGTGAGATAAGCACTTCAGAAGTCCAAAACCTCAACTTCAATAATTGACTGAAGTTTTCATGCTGATTTCACTAAAATGCTTATTTCAGTGAGATCAGCACGTTTCAAGACCAAAATCTCAACTTCACCAAATGACTCTACTTTTATTGACGGTTTCACTGAAATGCTTATTTCAGTGAGATAAGCACTTTTGAAAACCAAAACCTGAACTTCACCAATTGACTGAAGTTTTCGTGCTGGGTTCACTAAAATGCTTATTTCAGTGAGATCAGCACTTTCCAAGACCAAAATCTCAATTTCACAAAATGAATCCCCTTTTCGTGCTGGGCTCACTAAAATGCTAATTTCAGTGAGATAAGCACTTCAGAAGACAAAAATCTGAAGTTCACCAAATGACTGATGTTTTCCTGCATTTTCCTTCTAAAATGCTTCTTTCAATGAGATAAGCACATCAGAAGTCAAAAATCTCAACTACACAAAATGACTCCACTTTTCGACCTTGATTGACTAAAATGCTTATTTCAGCGAGATAAGCACTTCAGAAGTCCAAAACCTCAAATTCAATGATAGACTGAAGTTTTCATGCTGATTTCAATGAAATGCTTATTTCAGTGAGATAAGCACTTTTGAAAACCACAACCTGAACTTCTCAATTGACTGAAGTTTTCGTGCAGGTTTCACTAAAATGCTTATTTTAGTGAGGTCAGCACTTTCCAAGACCAAAATCTCAACTTCACACAATGACTCCACTTTTCGTGCTGGGTCACTAAAATGCTTATTTCAGCGAGATAAGCACTTCAGAAGTCCAAAAAATCAACTTCAATAATTGACTGAAGTTTTCATGCTGATTTCACTAAAATGCTTATTTCAGTGAGATCAGCACGTTTCAAGACCAAAATCTCAACTTCACCAAATGACTCTACTTTTATTGACGGTTTCACTGAAATGCTTATTTCAGTGAGATAAGCACTTTTGAAAACCAAAACCTGAACTTCACCAATTGACTGAAGATTTCGTGCTGGGTTCACTAAAATGCTTATTTCAGTGAGATCAGCACTTTCCAAGACCAAAATCTCAATTTCACAAAATGAATCCCCTTTTCGTGCTGGGCTCACTAAAATGCTTATTTCAGTGAGATAAGCACTTCAGAAGACAAAAATCTGAAGTTCACCAAATGACTGATGTTTTCCTGCATTTTCCTTCTAAAATGCTTCTTTCAATGAGATAAGCACATCAGAAGTCAAAAATCTCAACTACACAAAATGACTCCACTTTTCGTCCTTGTTTGACGAAAATGCTTATTTCAGCGAGATAAGCACTTCAGAAGTCCAAAACCTCAAATTGAATGATAGACTGAAGTTTTCATGCTGATTTCAATGAAATGCTTATTTCAGTGAGATAAGCACTTTTGAAAACCACAACCTGAACTTCTCAATTGACTGAAGTTTTCGTGCAGGTTTCACTAAAATGCTTATTTTAGTGAGATCAGCACTTTCCAAGACAAAAATCTCAACTTCACAAAATGAATCCCCTTTTCGTGCTGGGCTCACTAAAATGCTTATTTCAGTGAGATAAGCACTTCAGAAGACAAAAATCTGAAGTTCACCAAATGACTGATGTTTTCCTGCATTTTCCTTCTAAAATGCTTCTTTCAATGAGATAAGCACATCAGAAGTCAAAAATCTCAACTACACAAAATGACTCCACTTTTCGACCTTGTTTGACTAAAATGCTTATTTCAGCGAGATAAGCACTTCAGAAGTCCAAAACCTCAAATTGAATGATAGACTGAAGTTTTCATGCTGATTTCAATGAAATGCTTATTTCAGTGAGATAAGCACTTTTTAAAACCACAACCTGAACTTCTCAATTGACTGAAGTTTTCGTGCAGGTTTCACTAAAATGCTTATTTTAGAGAGATCAGCACTTTCCAAGACAAAAATCTCAACTTCACAAAATGACTCCACTTTTCGTGCTGGGTTCACTAAAATGCTTATGTCAACGAGATAAGCACTTCAGAAGTACAAAACCTCAAATTCAATGATAGACTGAAGTTTTCATGCTGATTTCAATAAAATGCTTATTTCAGTGAGATAAGCACTTCAGAAGACAAAAGTCTGAACTTCACCAAAGGACTTATGTTTTCCTGCATGATTTTTCTAAAATGCTTATATCAATGAGATAAGCACGTCAGAAGACAAAAATCACACCTACACAATATGACTCAACTTTTCGTGCTAGATTCACTAAAATGCTTATTTCAACGAGATAAGCACTTCAGAAGTCCAAAACTTCAACTTCAATAATTGACTGAAGTTTTCATGCTGATTTCACTAAAATGCTTATTTCAGTGAGATCAGCACGTTTCAAGACCAAAATCTCAACTTCACCAAATGACTCAACTTTTATTGACGGTTTCACTAAAATGCTTATTTCAGTGAGAATAAGGACTTTTGAAAACCAAAACCTGAACTTCTCCAATTAGACTGATGTTCTCGTGCAGATTTCACTAAAATGCTTATTTTAGTGAGGTCAGCACTTTCCAAGACCAAAATCTCAACTTCACACAATGACTCCACTTTTCGTGCTGGGTCACTAAAATGCTGATTTCAGCGAGATAAGCACTTCAGAAGTCCAAAACCTCAACTTCAATAATTTACTGAAGTTTTCATGCTGATTTCACTAAAATGCTTATTTCAGTGAGATCAGCACGTTTCAAGACCAAAATCTCAACTTCACCAAATGACTCTACTTTTATTGACGGTTTCACTGAAATGCTTATTTCAGTGAGATAAGCACTTTTGAAAACCAAAACATGAACTTCACCAATTGACTGAAGTTTTCGTGCTGGGTTCACTAAAATGCTTATTTCAGTGAGATCAGCACTTTCCAAGACCAACATCTCAACTTCACAAAATGACTCCACTTTTCGTGCTGGGTTCACTAAAATGCTTATTTCAACGAGATAAGCACCTCAGAAGTACAAAACCTCAAATTCAATGATAGACTGAAGTTTTCATGCTGATTTCAATAAAATGCTTATTTCAGTGAGATAAGCACTTCAGAAGACAAAAGTCTGAACTTCACCAAAGGACTTATGTTTTCCTGCATGATTTTTCTAAAATGCTTATATCAATGAGATACGCACGTCAGAAGACAAAAATCTCAACTACACAATATGACTCAACTTTTCGTGCTAGATTCACTAAAATGCTTATTTCAGTGAGATAAGCACTTCAGAAGTCCAAAACCTCAACTTCAATAATTGACTGAAGTTTTCATGCTGATTTCACTAAAATGCTTATTTCAGTGAGATCAGCACGTTTCAAGACCAAAATCTCAACTTCACCAAATGACTCTACTTTTATTGACGGTTTCACTGAAATGCTTATTTCAGTGAGATAAGCACTTTTGAAAACCAAAACCTGAACTTCACCAATTGACTGAAGTTTTCGTGCTGGGTTCACTAAAATGCTTATTTCAGTGAGATCAGCACTTTCCAAGACCAAAATCTCAATTTCACAAAATGAATCCCCTTTTCGTGCTGGGCTCACTAAAATGCTTATTTCAGTGAGATAAGCACTTCAGAAGACAAAAATCTGAAGTTCACCAAATGACTGATGTTTTCCTGCATTTTCCTTCTAAAATGCTTCTTTCAATGAGATAAGCACATCAGAAGTCAAAAATCTCAACTACACAAAATGACTCCACTTTTCGACCTTGTTTGACTAAAATGCTTATTTCAGCGAGATAAGCACTTCAGAAGTCCAAAACCTCAAATTCAATGATAGACTGAAGTTTTCATGCTGATTTCAATAAAATGCTTATTTCAGTGAGATAAGCACTTTTGAAAACCACAACCTGAACTTCTCAATTGACTGAAGTTTTCGTGCAGTTTTCACTAAAATGCTTATTTTAGTGAGGTCAGCACTTTCCAAGACCAAAATCTCAACTTCACACAATGACTCCACTTTTCGTGCTGGGTCACTAAAATGCTTATTTCAGCGAGATAAGCACTTCAGAAGTCCAAAACCTCAACTTCAATAATTTACTGAAGTTTTCATGCTGATTTCACTAAAATGCTTATTTCAGTGAGATCAGCACGTTTCAAGACCAAAATCTCAACTTCACCAAATGACTCTACTTTTATTGACGGTTTCACTGAAATGCTTATTTCAGTGAGATAAGCACTTTTGAAAACCAAAACCTGAACTTCACCAATTGACTGAAGTTTTCGTGCTGGGTTCACTAAAATGCTTATTTCAATGAGATCAGCACTTTCCAAGACCAAAATCTCAATTTCACAAAATGAATCACCTTTTCGTGCTGGGCTCACTAAAATGCTTATTTCAGTGAGATAAGCACTTCAGAAGACAAAAATCTGAAGTTCACCAAATGACTGATGTTTTCCTGCATTTTCCTTCTAAAATGCTTCTTTGAATGAGATAAGCACATCAGAAGTCAAAAATCTCAACTACACAAAATGACTCCACTTTTCGTCCTTGTTTGACTAAAATGCTTATTTCAGCGAGATAAGCACTTCAGAAGTCCAAAACCTCAAATTGAATGATAGACTGAAGTTTTCATGCTGATTTCAATGAAATGCTTATTTCAGTGAGATAAGCACTTTTGAAAACCACAACCTGAACTTCTCAATTGACTGAAGTTTTCGTGCAGGTTTCACTAAAATGCTTATTTTAGTGAGATCAGCACTTTCCAAGACAAAAATCTCAACTTCACAAAATGAATCCCCTTTTCGTGCTGGGCTCACTAAAATGCTTATTTCAGTGAGATAAGCACTTCAGAAGACAAAAATCTGAAGTTCACCAAATGACTGATGTTTTCCTGCATTTTCCTTCTAAAATGCTTCTTTCAATGAGATAAGCAAATCAGAAGTCAAAAATCTCAACTACACAAAATGACTCCACTTTTCGACCTTGTTTGACTAAAATGCTTATTTCAGCGAGATAAGCACTTCAGAAGTCCAAAACCTCAAATTCAATGATAGACTGAAGTTTTCATGCTGATTTCAATGAAATGCTTATTTCAGTGAGATAAGCACTTTTGAAAACCACAACCTGAACTTCTCAATTGACTGAAGTTTTCGTGCAGGTTTCACTAAAATGCTTATTTTAGAGAGATCAGCACTTTCCAAGACAAAAATCTCAACTTCACAAAATGACGCCACTTTTCGTGTTGGGTTCACTAAAATGCTTATTTCAACGAGATAAGCACTTCAGAAGTACAAAACCTCAAATTCAATGATAGACTGAAGTTTTCATGCTGATTTCAATAAAATGCTTATTTCAGTGAGATAAGCACTTCAGAAGACAAAAGTCTGAACTTCACCAAAGGACTTATGTTTTCCTGCATGATTTTTCTAAAATGCTTATATCAATGAGATACGCACGTCAGAAGACAAAAATCTCAACTACACAATATGACTCAACTTTTCGTGGTCGATTCACGAAAATGCTTATTTCAGTGAGATAAGCACTTCAGAAGTCCAAAACCTCAACTTCAATAATTGACTGAAGTTTTCATGCTGATTTCACTAAAATGCTTATTTCAGTGAGATCAGCACGTTTCAAGACCAAAATCTCAACTTCACCAAATGACTCTACTTTTATTGACGGTTTCACTGAAATGCTTATTTCAGTGAGATAAGCACTTTTGAAAACCAAAACCTGAACTTCACCAATTGACTGAAGTTTTCGTGCTGGGTTCACTAAAATGCTTATTTCAGTGAGATCAGCACTTTCCAAGACCAAAATCTCAATTTCACAAAATGAATCCCCTTTTCGTGCTGGGCTCACTAAAATGCTTATTTCAGTGAGATAAGCACTTCAGAAGACAAAAATCTGAAGTTCTCCAAATGACTGATGTTTTCCTGCATTTTCCTTCTAAAATGCTTCTTTCAATGAGATAAGCACATCAGAAGTCAAAAATCTCAACTACACAAAATGACTCCACTTTTCGTCCTTGTTTGACTAAAATGCTTATTTCAGCAAGATAAGCACTTCAGAAGTCCAAAACCTCAAATTCAATGATAGACTGAAGTTTTCATGCTGATTTCAATGAAATGCTTATTTCAGTGAGATAAGCACTTTTGAAAACCACAACCTGAACTTCTCAATTGACTGAAGTTTTCGTGCAGGTTTCACTAAAATGCTTATTTTAGTGAGATCAGCACTTTCCAAGACAAAAATCTCAACTTCACAAAATGAATCCCCTTTTCGTGCTGGGCTCACTAAAATGCTTATTTCAGTGAGATAAGCACTTCAGAAGACAAAAATCTGAAGTTCACCAAATGACTGATGTTTTCCTTCTAAAATGCTTCTTTCAATGAGATAAGCACATCAGAAGTCAAAAATCTCAACTACACAAAATGACTCCACTTTTCGACCTTGTTTGACTAAAATGCTTATTTCAGCGAGATAAGCACTTCAGAAGTCCAAAACCTCAAATTGAATGATAGACTGAAGTTTTCATGCTGATTTCAATGAAATGCTTATTTCAGTGAGATAAGCACTTTTTAAAACCACAACCTGAACTTCTCAATTGACTGAAGTTTTCGTGCAGGTTTCACTAAAATGCTTATTTTAGAGAGATCAGTTCTTTCCAAGACAAAAATCTCAACTTCACAAAATGACTCCACTTTTCGTGCTAGGTTCACTAAAATGCTTATGTCAACGAGATAAGCACTTCAGAAGTACAAAACCTCAAATTCAATGATAGACTGAAGTTTTCATGCTGATTTCAATAAAATGCTTATTTCAGTGAGATAAGCACTTCAGAAGACAAAAGTCTGAACTTCACCAAAGGACTTATGTTTTCCTGCATGATTTTTCTAAAATGCTTATATCAATGAGATACGCACGTCAGAAGACAAAAATCTCAACTACACAATATGTCTCAACTTTTCGTGGTCGATTCACTAAAATGCTTATTTCAGTGAGATAAGCACTTCAGAAGTCCAAAACCTCAACTTCAATAATTGACTGAAGTTTTCATGCTGATTTCACTAAAATGCTTATTTCAGTGAGATCAGCACGTTTCAAGACCAAAATCTCAACTTCACCAAATGACTCTACTTTTATTGACGGTTTCACTGAAATGCTTATTTCAGTGAGATAAGCACTTTTGAAAACCAAAACCTGAACTTCACCAATTGACTGAAGTTTTCGTGCTGGGTTCACTTAAATGCTTATTTCAGTGAGATCAGCACTTTCCAAGACCAAAATCTCAATTTCACAAAATGAATCCCCTTTTCGTGCTGGGCTCACTAAAATGCTTATTTCAGTGAGATAAGCACTTCAGAAGACAAAAATCTGAAGTTCACCAAATGACTGATGTTTTCCTGCATTTTCCTTCTAAAATGCTTCTTTCAATGAGATAAGCACATCAGAAGTCAAAAATCTCAACTACACAAAATGACTCCACTTTTCGACCTTGTTTGACTAAAATGCTTATTTCAGCGAGATAAGCACTTCAGAAGTCCAAAACCTCAAATTCAATGATAGACTGAAGTTTTCATGCTGATTTCAATGAAATGCTTATTTCAGTGAGATAAGCACTTTTGAAAACCACAACCTGAACTTCTCAATTGACTGAAGTTTTCGTGCAGGTTTCACTAAAATGCTTATTTTAGTGAGGTCAGCACTTTCCAAGACCAAAATCTCAACTTCACACAATGACTCCACTTTTCGTGCTGGGTCACTAAAATGCTTATTTCAGCGAGATAAGCACTTCAGAAGTCCAAAACCTCAACTTCAATAATTTACTGAAGTTTTCATGCTGATTTCACTAAAATGCTTATTTCAGTGAGATCAGCACGTTTCAAGACCAAAATCTCAACTTCACCAAATGACTCTACTTTTATTGACGGTTTCACTGAAATGCTTATTTCAGTGAGATAAGCACTTTTGAAAACCAAAACCTGAACTTCACCAATTGACTGAAGTTTTCGTGCTGGGTTCACTAAAATGCTTATTTCAGTGAGATCAGCACTTTCCAAGACCAAAATCTCAATTTCACAAAATGAATCCCCTTTTCGTGCTGGGCTCACTAAAATGCTTATTTCAGTGAGATAAGCACTTCAGAAGACAAAAATCTGAAGTTCACCAAATGACTGATGTTTTCCTGCATTTTCCTTCTAAAATGCTTCTTTCAATGAGATAAGCACATCAGAAGTCAAAAATCTCAACTACACAAAATGACTCCACTTTTCGTCCTTGTTTGACGAAAATGCTTATTTCAGCGAGATAAGCACTTCAGAAGTCCAAAACCTCAAATTCAATGATAGACTGAAGTTTTCATGCTGATTTCAATAAAATGCTTATTTCAGTGAGATAAGCACTTCAGAGGACAAAAATCTGAACTTTACAAAAGGACTTATCTTTACAGGCATGCTTTTTCTAAAATGCTTATATCAATGAGATAAGCACGTCAGAAGACAAAAATCACAACTACACAATATGACTCAACTTTTCGTGCTAGATTCACTAAAATGCTTATTTCAACGAGATAAGCACTTCAGAAGTCCAAAACTTCAACTTCAATAATTGACTGAAGTTTTCATGCTGATTTCACTAAAATGCTTATTTCAGTGGGATCAGCACGTTTCAAGAACAAATTCTCAACTTCACCAAATGACTCTACTTTTATTGACGGTTTCACTAAAATGCTTATTTCAGTGAGATAAGGACTTCTGAAAACCAAAACCTGAACTTCTCCAATTAGACTGATGTTCTCGTGCAGATTTCACTAAAATGCTTATTTTAGTGAGATCAGCACTTTCCAAGACCAAAATCTCAACTTCACACAATGACTCCACTTTTCGTGCTGGGTCACTAAAATGCTTATTTCAGCGAGATAAGCACTTCAGAAGTCCAAAACCTCAACTTTAATAATTTACTGAAGTTTTCATGCTGATTTCACTAAAATGCTTATTTCAGGGAGATCAGCACGTTTCACGACCAAAATCTCAACTTCACCAAATGACTCTACTTTTATTGACGGTTTCACTGAAATGCTTATTTCAGTGAGATAAGCACTTTTGAAAACCAAAACCTGAACTTCACCAATTGACTGAAGTTTTCGTGCTGGGTTCACTAAAATGCTTATTTCAGTGAGATCAGCACTTTCCAAGACCAACATCTCAACTTCACAAAATGAATCCCCTTTTCGTGCTGGGTTCACTAAAATGCTTATTTCAGTGAGATAAGCACTTCAGAAGACAAAAATCTGAAGTTCACCAAATGACCGATGTTTTCCTGCATTTTCCTTCTAAAATGCTTATTTCAATGTGATAAGCACATCAGAAGTCAAAAATCTCAACTACACAAAATGACTCCACTTTTCGTCCTTGTTTGACTAAAATGCTTATTTCAGCGAGATAAGCACTTCAGAAGTACAAAACCTCAAATTCAATGATAGACTGAAGTTTTCATGCTGATTTCAATGAAATGCTTATTTCAGTGAGATAAGCACTTTTTAAAACCACAACCTGAACTTCTCAATTGACTGAAGTTTTCGTGCAGGTTTCACTAAAATGCTTATTTTAGAGAGATCAGCACTTTCCAAGACAAAAATCTCAACTTCACAAAATGACTCCACTTTTCGTGCTGGGTTCACTAAAATGCTTATGTCAACGAGATAAGCACTTCAGAAGTACAAAACCTCAAATTCAATGATAGACTGAAGTTTTCATGCTGATTTCAATAAAATGCTTATTTCAGTGAGATAAGCACTTCAGAAGACAAAAGTCTGAACTTCACCAAAGGACTTATGTTTTCCTGCATGATTTTTCTAAAATGCTTATATCAATGAGATAAGCACGTCAGAAGACAAAAATCACACCTACACAATATGACTCAACTTTTCGTGCTAGATTCACTAAAATGCTTATTTCAACGAGATAAGCACTTCAGAAGTCCAAAACTTCAACTTCAATAATTGACTGAAGTTTTCATGCTGATTTCACTAAAATGCTTATTTCAGTGAGATCAGCACGTTTCAAGACCAAAATCTCAACTTCACCAAATGACTCAACTTTTATTGACGGTTTCACTAAAATGCTTATTTCAGTGAGAATAAGGACTTTTGAAAACCAAAACCTGAACTTCTCCAATTAGACTGATGTTCTCGTGCAGATTTCACTAAAATGCTTATTTTAGTGAGGTCAGCACTTTCCAAGACCAAAATCTCAACTTCACACAATGACTCCACTTTTCGTGCTGGGTCACTAAAATGCTGATTTCAGCGAGATAAGCACTTCAGAAGTCCAAAACCTCAACTTCAATAATTTACTGAAGTTTTCATGCTGATTTCACTAAAATGCTTATTTCAGTGAGATCAGCACGTTTCAAGACCAAAATCTCAACTTCACCAAATGACTCTACTTTTATTGACGGTTTCACTGAAATGCTTATTTCAGTGAGATAAGCACTTTTGAAAACCAAAACATGAACTTCACCAATTGACTGAAGTTTTCGTGCTGGGTTCACTAAAATGCTTATTTCAGTGAGATCAGCACTTTCCAAGACCAACATCTCAACTTCACAAAATGACTCCACTTTTCGTGCTGGGTTCACTAAAATGCTTATTTCAACGAGATAAGCACCTCAGAAGTACAAAACCTCAAATTCAATGATAGACTGAAGTTTTCATGCTGATTTCAATAAAATGCTTATTTCAGTGAGATAAGCACTTCAGAAGACAAAAGTCTGAACTTCACCAAAGGACTTATGTTTTCCTGCATGATTTTTCTAAAATGCTTATATCAATGAGATACGCACGTCAGAAGACAAAAATCTCAACTACACAATATGACTCAACTTTTCGTGGTAGATTCACTAAAATGCTTATTTCAGTGAGATAAGCACTTCAGAAGTCCAAAACCTCAACTTCAATAATTGACTGAAGTTTTCATGCTGATTTCACTAAAATGCTTATTTCAGTGAGATCAGCACGTTTCAAGACCAAAATCTCAACTTCACCAAATGACTCTACTTTTATTGACGGTTTCACTGAAATGCTTATTTCAGTGAGATAAGCACTTTTGAAAACCAAAACCTGAACTTCACCAATTGACTGAAGTTTTCGTGCTGGGTTCACTAAAATGCTTATTTCAGTGAGATCAGCACTTTCCAAGACCAAAATCTCAATTTCACAAAATGAATCCCCTTTTCGTGCTGGGCTCACTAAAATGCTTATTTCAGTGAGATAAGCACTTCAGAAGACAAAAATCTGAAGTTCACCAAATGACTGATGTTTTCCTGCATTTTCCTTCTAAAATGCTTCTTTCAATGAGATAAGCACATCAGAAGTCAAAAATCTCAACTACACAAAATGACTCCACTTTTCGACCTTGTTTGACTAAAATGCTTATTTCAGCGAGATAAGCACTTCAGAAGTCCAAAACCTCAAATTCAATGATAGACTGAAGTTTTCATGCTGATTTCAATAAAATGCTTATTTCAGTGAGATAAGCACTTTTGAAAACCACAACCTGAACTTCTCAATTGACTGAAGTTTTCGTGCAGTTTTCACTAAAATGCTTATTTTAGTGAGGTCAGCACTTTCCAAGACCAAAATCTCAACTTCACACAATGACTCCACTTTTCGTGCTGGGTCACTAAAATGCTTATTTCAGCGAGATAAGCACTTCAGAAGTCCAAAACCTCAACTTCAATAATTTACTGAAGTTTTCATGCTGATTTCACTAAAATGCTTATTTCAGTGAGATCAGCACGTTTCAAGACCAAAATCTCAACTTCACCAAATGACTCTACTTTTATTGACGGTTTCACTGAAATGCTTATTTCAGTGAGATAAGCACTTTTGAAAACCAAAACCTGAACTTCACCAATTGACTGAAGTTTTCGTGCTGGGTTCACTAAAATGCTTATTTCAATGAGATCAGCACTTTCCAAGACCAAAATCTCAATTTCACAAAATGAATCACCTTTTCGTGCTGGGCTCACTAAAATGCTTATTTCAGTGAGATAAGCACTTCAGAAGACAAAAATCTGAAGTTCACCAAATGACTGATGTTTTCCTGCATTTTCCTTCTAAAATGCTTCTTTGAATGAGATAAGCACATCAGAAGTCAAAAATCTCAACTACACAAAATGACTCCACTTTTCGTCCTTGTTTGACTAAAATGCTTATTTCAGCGAGATAAGCACTTCAGAAGTCCAAAACCTCAAATTCAATGATAGACTGAAGTTTTCATGCTGATTTCAATGAAATGCTTATTTCAGTGAGATAAGCACTTTTGAAAACCACAACCTGAACTTCTCAATTGACTGAAGTTTTCGTGCAGGTTTCACTAAAATCCTTATTTTAGTGAGATCAGCACTTTCCAAGACAAAAATATCAACTTCACAAAATGAATCCCCTTTTCGTGCTGGGCTCACTAAAATGCTTATTTCAGTGAGATAAGCACTTCAGAAGACAAAAATCTGAAGTTCACCAAATGACTGATGTTTTCCTGCATTTTCCTTCTAAAATGCTTCTTTCAATGAGATAAGCACATCAGAAGTCAAAAATCTCAACTACACAAAATGACTCCACTTTTCGACCTTGTTTGACTAAAATGCTTATTTCAGCGAGATAAGCACTTCAGAAGTCCAAAACCTCAAATTCAATGATAGACTGAAGTTTTCATGCTGATTTCAATGAAATGCTTATTTCAGTGAGATAAGCACTTTTGAAAACCACAACCTGAACTTCTCAATTGACTGAAGTTTTCGTGCAGGTTTCACTAAAATGCTTATTTTAGAGAGATCAGCACTTTCCAAGACAAAAATCTCAACTTCACAAAATGACGCCACTTTTCGTGTTGGGTTCACTAAAATGCTTATTTCAACGAGATAAGCACTTCAGAAGTACAAAACCTCAAATTCAATGATAGACTGAAGTTTTCATGCTGATTTCAATAAAATGCTTATTTCAGTGAGATAAGCACTTCAGAAGACAAAAGTCTGAACTTCACCAAAGGACTTATGTTTTCCTGCATGATTTTTCTAAAATGCTTATATCAATGAGATACGCACGTCAGAAGACAAAAATCTCAACTACACAATATGACTCAACTTTTCGTGGTCGATTCACGAAAATGCTTATTTCAGTGAGATAAGCACTTCAGAAGTCCAAAACCTCAACTTCAATAATTGACTGAAGTTTTCATGCTGATTTCACTAAAATGCTTATTTCAGTGAGATCAGCACGTTTCAAGACCAAAATCTCAACTTCACCAAATGACTCTACTTTTATTGACGGTTTCACTGAAATGCTTATTTCAGTGAGATAAGCACTTTTGAAAACCAAAACCTGAACTTCACCAATTGACTGAAGTTTTCGTGCTGGGTTCACTAAAATGCTTATTTCAGTGAGATCAGCACTTTCCAAGACCAAAATCTCAATTTCACAAAATGAATCCCCTTTTCGTGCTGGGCTCACTAAAATGCTTATTTCAGTGAGATAAGCACTTCAGAAGACAAAAATCTGAAGTTCACCAAATGACTGATGTTTTCCTGCATTTTCCTTCTAAAATGCTTCTTTCAATGAGATAAGCACATCAGAAGTCAAAAATCTCAACTACACAAAATGACTCCACTTTTCGTCCTTGTTTGACTAAAATGCTTATTTCAGCAAGATAAGCACTTCAGAAGTCCAAAACCTCAAATTCAATGATAGACTGAAGTTTTCATGCTGATTTCAATGAAATGCTTATTTCAGTGAGATAAGCACTTTTGAAAACCACAACCTGAACTTCTCAATTGACTGAAGTTTTCGTGCAGGTTTCACTAAAATGCTTATTTTAGTGAGATCAGCACTTTCCAAGACAAAAATCTCAACTTCACAAAATGAATCCCCTTTTCGTGCTGGGCTCACTAAAATGCTTATTTCAGTGAGATAAGCACTTCAGAAGACAAAAATCTGAAGTTCACCAAATGACTGATGTTTTCCTGCATTTTCCTTCTAAAATGCTTCTTTCAATGAGATAAGCACATCAGAAGTCAAAAATCTCAACTACACAAAATGACTCCACTTTTCGACCTTGTTTGACTAAAATGCTTATTTCAGCGAGATAAGCACTTCAGAAGTCCAAAACCTCAAATTGAATGATAGACTGAAGTTTTCATGCTGATTTCAATGAAATGCTTATTTCAGTGAGATAAGCACTTTTTAAAACCACAACCTGAACTTCTCAATTGACTGAAGTTTTCGTGCAGGTTTCACTAAAATGCTTATTTTAGAGAGATCAGCACTTTCCAAGACAAAAATCTCAACTTCACAAAATGACTCCACTTTTCGTGCTGGGTTCACTAAAATGCTTATGTCAACGAGATAAGCACTTCAGAAGTACAAAACCTCAAATTCAATGATAGACTGAAGTTTTCATGCTGATTTCAATAAAATGCTTATTTCAGTGAGATAAGCACTTCAGAAGACAAAAGTCTGAACTTCACCAAAGGACTTATGTTTTCCTGCATGATTTTTCTAAAATGCTTATATCAATGAGATACGCACGTCAGAAGACAAAAATCTCAACTACACAATATGTCTCAACTTTTCGTGGTCGATTCACTAAAATGCTTATTTCAGTGAGATAAGCACTTCAGAAGTCCAAAACCTCAACTTCAATAATTGACTGAAGTTTTCATGCTGATTTCACTAAAATGCTTATTTCAGTGAGATCAGCACGTTTCAAGACCAAAATCTCAACTTCACCAAATGACTCAACTTTTATTGACGGTTTCACTAAAATGCTTATTTCAGTGAGAATAAGGACTTTTGAAAACCAAAACCTGAACTTCTCCAATTAGACTGATGTTCTCGTGCAGATTTCACTAAAATGCTTATTTTAGTGAGGTCAGCACTTTCCAAGACCAAAATCTCAACTTCACACAATGACTCCACTTTTCGTGCTGGGTCACTAAAATGCTGATTTCAGCGAGATAAGCACTTCAGAAGTCCAAAACCTCAACTTCAATAATTTACTGAAGTTTTCATGCTGATTTCACTAAAATGCTTATTTCAGTGAGATCAGCACGTTTCAAGACCAAAATCTCAACTTCACCAAATGACTCTACTTTTATTGACGGTTTCACTGAAATGCTTATTTCAGTGAGATAAGCACTTTTGAAAACCAAAACATGAACTTCACCAATTGACTGAAGTTTTCGTGCTGGGTTCACTAAAATGCTTATTTCAGTGAGATCAGCACTTTCCAAGACCAACATCTCAACTTCACAAAATGACTCCACTTTTCGTGCTGGGTTCACTAAAATGCTTATTTCAACGAGATAAGCACCTCAGAAGTACAAAACCTCAAATTCAATGATAGACTGAAGTTTTCATGCTGATTTCAATAAAATGCTTATTTCAGTGAGATAAGCACTTCAGAAGACAAAAGTCTGAACTTCACCAAAGGACTTATGTTTTCCTGCATGATTTTTCTAAAATGCTTATATCAATGAGATACGCACGTCAGAAGACAAAAATCTCAACTACACAATATGACTCAACTTTTCGTGGTAGATTCACTAAAATGCTTATTTCAGTGAGATAAGCACTTCAGAAGTCCAAAACCTCAACTTCAATAATTGACTGAAGTTTTCATGCTGATTTCACTAAAATGCTTATTTCAGTGAGATCAGCACGTTTCAAGACCAAAATCTCAACTTCACCAAATGACTCTACTTTTATTGACGGTTTCACTGAAATGCTTATTTCAGTGAGATAAGCACTTTTGAAAACCAAAACCTGAACTTCACCAATTGACTGAAGTTTTCGTGCTGGGTTCACTAAAATGCTTATTTCAGTGAGATCAGCACTTTCCAAGACCAAAATCTCAATTTCACAAAATGAATCCCCTTTTCGTGCTGGGCTCACTAAAATGCTAATTTCAGTGAGATAAGCACTTCAGAAGACAAAAATCTGAAGTTCACCAAATGACTGATGTTTTCCTGCATTTTCCTTCTAAAATGCTTCTTTCAATGAGATAAGCACATCAGAAGTCAAAAATCTCAACTACACAAAATGACTCCACTTTTCGACCTTGATTGACTAAAATGCTTATTTCAGCGAGATAAGCACTTCAGAAGTCCAAAACCTCAAATTCAATGATAGACTGAAGTTTTCATGCTGATTTCAATGAAATGCTTATTTCAGTGAGATAAGCACTTTTGAAAACCACAACCTGAACTTCTCAATTGACTGAAGTTTTCGTGCAGGTTTCACTAAAATGCTTATTTTAGTGAGGTCAGCACTTTCCAAGACCAAAATCTCAACTTCACACAATGACTCCACTTTTCGTGCTGGGTCACTAAAATGCTTATTTCAGCGAGATAAGCACTTCAGAAGTCCAAAAAATCAACTTCAATAATTGACTGAAGTTTTCATGCTGATTTCACTAAAATGCTTATTTCAGTGAGATCAGCACGTTTCAAGACCAAAATCTCAACTTCACCAAATGACTCTACTTTTATTGACGGTTTCACTGAAATGCTTATTTCAGTGAGATAAGCACTTTTGAAAACCAAAACCTGAACTTCACCAATTGACTGAAGTTTTCGTGCTGGGTTCACTAAAATGCTTATTTCAGTGAGATCAGCACTTTCCAAGACCAAAATCTCAATTTCACAAAATGAATCCCCTTTTCGTGCTGGGCTCACTAAAATGCTTATTTCAGTGAGATAAGCACTTCAGAAGACAAAAATCTGAAGTTCACCAAATGACTGATGTTTTCCTGCATTTTCCTTCTAAAATGCTTCTTTCAATGAGATAAGCACATCAGAAGTCAAAAATCTCAACTACACAAAATGACTCCACTTTTCGTCCTTGTTTGACGAAAATGCTTATTTCAGCGAGATAAGCACTTCAGAAGTCCAAAACCTCAAATTCAATGATAGACTGAAGTTTTCATGCTGATTTCAATGAAATGCTTATTTCAGTGAGATAAGCACTTTTGAAAACCACAACCTGAACTTCTCAATTGACTGAAGTTTTCGTGCAGGTTTCACTAAAATGCTTATTTTAGTGAGATCAGCACTTTCCAAGACAAAAATCTCAACTTCACAAAATGAATCCCCTTTTCGTGCTGGGTTCACTAAAATGCTTATTTCAGTGAGATCAGCACTTTCCAAGACCAACATCTCAACTTCACAAAATGACTCCACTTTTCGTGCTGGGTTCACTAAAATGCTTATGTCAACGAGATAAGCACTTCAGAAGTACAAAACCTCAAATTCAATGATAGACTGAAGTTTTCATGCTGATTTCAATAAAATGCTTATTTCAGTGAGATAAGCACTTCAGAAGACAAAAGTCTGAACTTCACCAAAGGACTTATGTTTTCCTGCATGATTTTTCTAAAATGCTTATATCAATGAGATACGCACGTCAGAAGACAAAAATCTCAACTACACAATATGTCTCAACTTTTCGTGGTCGATTCACTAAAATGCTTATTTCAGTGAGATAAGCACTTCAGAAGTCCAAAACCTCAACTTCAATAATTGACTGAAGTTTTCATGCTGATTTCACTAAAATGCTTATTTCAGTGAGATCAGCACGTTTCAAGACCAAAATCTCAACTTCACCAAATGACTCAACTTTTATTGACGGTTTCACTAAAATGCTTATTTCAGTGAGAATAAGGACTTTTGAAAACCAAAACCTGAACTTCTCCAATTAGACTGATGTTCTCGTGCAGATTTCACTAAAATGCTTATTTTAGTGAGGTCAGCACTTTCCAAGACCAAAATCTCAACTTCACACAATGACTCCACTTTTCGTGCTGGGTCACTAAAATGCTGATTTCAGCGAGATAAGCACTTCAGAAGTCCAAAACCTCAACTTCAATAATTTACTGAAGTTTTCATGCTGATTTCACTAAAATGCTTATTTCAGTGAGATCAGCACGTTTCAAGACCAAAATCTCAACTTCACCAAATGACTCTACTTTTATTGACGGTTTCACTGAAATGCTTATTTCAGTGAGATAAGCACTTTTGAAAACCAAAACATGAACTTCACCAATTGACTGAAGTTTTCGTGCTGGGTTCACTAAAATGCTTATTTCAGTGAGATCAGCACTTTCCAAGACCAACATCTCAACTTCACAAAATGACTCCACTTTTCGTGCTGGGTTCACTAAAATGCTTATTTCAACGAGATAAGCACCTCAGAAGTACAAAACCTCAAATTCAATGATAGACTGAAGTTTTCATGCTGATTTCAATAAAATGCTTATTTCAGTGAGATAAGCACTTCAGAAGACAAAAGTCTGAACTTCACCAAAGGACTTATGTTTTCCTGCATGATTTTTCTAAAATGCTTATATCAATGAGATACGCACGTCAGAAGACAAAAATCTCAACTACACAATATGACTCAACTTTTCGTGGTAGATTCACTAAAATGCTTATTTCAGTGAGATAAGCACTTCAGAAGTCCAAAACCTCAACTTCAATAATTGACTGAAGTTTTCATGCTGATTTCACTAAAATGCTTATTTCAGTGAGATCAGCACGTTTCAAGACCAAAATCTCAACTTCACCAAATGACTCTACTTTTATTGACGGTTTCACTGAAATGCTTATTTCAGTGAGATAAGCACTTTTGAAAACCAAAACCTGAACTTCACCAATTGACTGAAGTTTTCGTGCTGGGTTCACTAAAATGCTTATTTCAGTGAGATCAGCACTTTCCAAGACCAAAATCTCAATTTCACAAAATGAATCCCCTTTTCGTGCTGGGCTCACTAAAATGCTAATTTCAGTGAGATAAGCACTTCAGAAGACAAAAATCTGAAGTTCACCAAATGACTGATGTTTTCCTGCATTTTCCTTCTAAAATGCTTCTTTCAATGAGATAAGCACATCAGAAGTCAAAAATCTCAACTACACAAAATGACTCCACTTTTCGACCTTGATTGACTAAAATGCTTATTTCAGCGAGATAAGCACTTCAGAAGTCCAAAACCTCAAATTCAATGATAGACTGAAGTTTTCATGCTGATTTCAATGAAATGCTTATTTCAGTGAGATAAGCACTTTTGAAAACCACAACCTGAACTTCTCAATTGACTGAAGTTTTCGTGCAGGTTTCACTAAAATGCTTATTTTAGTGAGGTCAGCACTTTCCAAGACCAAAATCTCAACTTCACACAATGACTCCACTTTTCGTGCTGGGTCACTAAAATGCTTATTTCAGCGAGATAAGCACTTCAGAAGTCCAAAAAATCAACTTCAATAATTGACTGAAGTTTTCATGCTGATTTCACTAAAATGCTTATTTCAGTGAGATCAGCACGTTTCAAGACCAAAATCTCAACTTCACCAAATGACTCTACTTTTATTGACGGTTTCACTGAAATGCTTATTTCAGTGAGATAAGCACTTTTGAAAACCAAAACCTGAACTTCACCAATTGACTGAAGTTTTCGTGCTGGGTTCACTAAAATGCTTATTTCAGTGAGATCAGCACTTTCCAAGACCAAAATCTCAATTTCACAAAATGAATCCCCTTTTCGTGCTGGGCTCACTAAAATGCTTATTTCAGTGAGATAAGCACTTCAGAAGACAAAAATCTGAAGTTCACCAAATGACTGATGTTTTCCTGCATTTTCCTTCTAAAATGCTTCTTTCAATGAGATAAGCACATCAGAAGTCAAAAATCTCAACTACACAAAATGACTCCACTTTTCGTCCTTGTTTGACGAAAATGCTTATTTCAGCGAGATAAGCACTTCAGAAGTCCAAAACCTCAAATTCAATGATAGACTGAAGTTTTCATGCTGATTTCAATGAAATGCTTATTTCAGTGAGATAAGCACTTTTTAAAACCACAACCTGAACTTCTCAATTGACTGAAGTTTTCGTGCAGGTTTCACTAAAATGCTTATTTTAGAGAGATCAGCACTTTCCAAGACAAAAATCTCAACTTCACAAAATGACTCCACTTTTCGTGCTGGGTTCACTAAAATGCTTATGTCAACGAGATAAGCACTTCAGAAGTACAAAACCTCAAATTCAATGATAGACTGAAGTTTTCATGCTGATTTCAATAAAATGCTTATTTCAGTGAGATAAGCACTTCAGAAGACAAAAGTCTGAACTTCACCAAAGGACTTATGTTTTCCTGCATGATTTTTCTAAAATGCTTATATCAATGAGATACGCACGTCAGAAGACAAAAATCTCAACTACACAATATGTCTCAACTTTTCGTGGTCGATTCACTAAAATGCTTATTTCAGTGAGATAAGCACTTCAGAAGTCCAAAACCTCAACTTCAATAATTGACTGAAGTTTTCATGCTGATTTCACTAAAATGCTTATTTCAGTGAGATCAGCACGTTTCAAGACCAAAATCTCAACTTCACCAAATGACTCAACTTTTATTGACGGTTTCACTAAAATGCTTATTTCAGTGAGAATAAGGACTTTTGAAAACCAAAACCTGAACTTCTCCAATTAGACTGATGTTCTCGTGCAGATTTCACTAAAATGCTTATTTTAGTGAGGTCAGCACTTTCCAAGACCAAAATCTCAACTTCACACAATGACTCCACTTTTCGTGCTGGGTCACTAAAATGCTGATTTCAGCGAGATAAGCACTTCAGAAGTCCAAAACCTCAACTTCAATAATTTACTGAAGTTTTCATGCTGATTTCACTAAAATGCTTATTTCAGTGAGATCAGCACGTTTCAAGACCAAAATCTCAACTTCACCAAATGACTCTACTTTTATTGACGGTTTCACTGAAATGCTTATTTCAGTGAGATAAGCACTTTTGAAAACCAAAACATGAACTTCACCAATTGACTGAAGTTTTCGTGCTGGGTTCACTAAAATGCTTATTTCAGTGAGATCAGCACTTTCCAAGACCAACATCTCAACTTCACAAAATGACTCCACTTTTCGTGCTGGGTTCACTAAAATGCTTATTTCAACGAGATAAGCACCTCAGAAGTACAAAACCTCAAATTCAATGATAGACTGAAGTTTTCATGCTGATTTCAATAAAATGCTTATTTCAGTGAGATAAGCACTTCAGAAGACAAAAGTCTGAACTTCACCAAAGGACTTATGTTTTCCTGCATGATTTTTCTAAAATGCTTATATCAATGAGATACGCACGTCAGAAGACAAAAATCTCAACTACACAATATGACTCAACTTTTCGTGGTAGATTCACTAAAATGCTTATTTCAGTGAGATAAGCACTTCAGAAGTCCAAAACCTCAACTTCAATAATTGACTGAAGTTTTCATGCTGATTTCACTAAAATGCTTATTTCAGTGAGATCAGCACGTTTCAAGACCAAAATCTCAACTTCACCAAATGACTCTACTTTTATTGACGGTTTCACTGAAATGCTTATTTCAGTGAGATAAGCACTTTTGAAAACCAAAACCTGAACTTCACCAATTGACTGAAGTTTTCGTGCTGGGTTCACTAAAATGCTTATTTCAGTGAGATCAGCACTTTCCAAGACCAAAATCTCAATTTCACAAAATGAATCCCCTTTTCGTGCTGGGCTCACTAAAATGCTAATTTCAGTGAGATAAGCACTTCAGAAGACAAAAATCTGAAGTTCACCAAATGACTGATGTTTTCCTGCATTTTCCTTCTAAAATGCTTCTTTCAATGAGATAAGCACATCAGAAGTCAAAAATCTCAACTACACAAAATGACTCCACTTTTCGACCTTGATTGACTAAAATGCTTATTTCAGCGAGATAAGCACTTCAGAAGTCCAAAACCTCAAATTCAATGATAGACTGAAGTTTTCATGCTGATTTCAATGAAATGCTTATTTCAGTGAGATAAGCACTTTTGAAAACCACAACCTGAACTTCTCAATTGACTGAAGTTTTCGTGCAGGTTTCACTAAAATGCTTATTTTAGTGAGGTCAGCACTTTCCAAGACCAAAATCTCAACTTCACACAATGACTCCACTTTTCGTGCTGGGTCACTAAAATGCTTATTTCAGCGAGATAAGCACTTCAGAAGTCCAAAAAATCAACTTCAATAATTGACTGAAGTTTTCATGCTGATTTCACTAAAATGCTTATTTCAGTGAGATCAGCACGTTTCAAGACCAAAATCTCAACTTCACCAAATGACTCTACTTTTATTGACGGTTTCACTGAAATGCTTATTTCAGTGAGATAAGCACTTTTGAAAACCAAAACCTGAACTTCACCAATTGACTGAAGTTTTCGTGCTGGGTTCACTAAAATGCTTATTTCAGTGAGATCAGCACTTTCCAAGACCAAAATCTCAATTTCACAAAATGAATCCCCTTTTCGTGCTGGGCTCACTAAAATGCTTATTTCAGTGAGATAAGCACTTCAGAAGACAAAAATCTGAAGTTCACCAAATGACTGATGTTTTCCTGCATTTTCCTTCTAAAATGCTTCTTTCAATGAGATAAGCACATCAGAAGTCAAAAATCTCAACTACACAAAATGACTCCACTTTTCGTCCTTGTTTGACGAAAATGCTTATTTCAGCGAGATAAGCACTTCAGAAGTCCAAAACCTCAAATTCAATGATAGACTGAAGTTTTCATGCTGATTTCAATGAAATGCTTATTTCAGTGAGATAAGCACTTTTGAAAACCACAACCTGAACTTCTCAATTGACTGAAGTTTTCGTGCAGGTTTCACTAAAATGCTTATTTTAGTGAGATCAGCACTTTCCAAGACAAAAATCTCAACTTCACAAAATGAATCCCCTTTTCGTGCTGGGTTCACTAAAATGCTTATTTCAGTGAGATCAGCACTTTCCAAGACCAACATCTCAACTTCACAAAATGACTCCACTTTTCGTGCTGGGTTCACTAAAATGCTTATGTCAACGAGATAAGCACTTCAGAAGTACAAAACCTCAAATTCAATGATAGACTGAAGTTTTCATGCTGATTTCAATAAAATGCTTATTTCAGTGAGATAAGCACTTCAGAAGACAAAAGTCTGAACTTCACCAAAGGACTTATGTTTTCCTGCATGATTTTTCTAAAATGCTTATATCAATGAGATACGCACGTCAGAAGACAAAAATCTCAACTACACAATATGTCTCAACTTTTCGTGGTCGATTCACTAAAATGCTTATTTCAGTGAGATAAGCACTTCAGAAGTCCAAAACCTCAACTTCAATAATTGACTGAAGTTTTCATGCTGATTTCACTAAAATGCTTATTTCAGTGAGATCAGCACGTTTCAAGACCAAAATCTCAACTTCACCAAATGACTCAACTTTTATTGACGGTTTCACTAAAATGCTTATTTCAGTGAGAATAAGGACTTTTGAAAACCAAAACCTGAACTTCTCCAATTAGACTGATGTTCTCGTGCAGATTTCACTAAAATGCTTATTTTAGTGAGGTCAGCACTTTCCAAGACCAAAATCTCAACTTCACACAATGACTCCACTTTTCGTGCTGGGTCACTAAAATGCTGATTTCAGCGAGATAAGCACTTCAGAAGTCCAAAACCTCAACTTCAATAATTTACTGAAGTTTTCATGCTGATTTCACTAAAATGCTTATTTCAGTGAGATCAGCACGTTTCAAGACCAAAATCTCAACTTCACCAAATGACTCTACTTTTATTGACGGTTTCACTGAAATGCTTATTTCAGTGAGATAAGCACTTTTGAAAACCAAAACATGAACTTCACCAATTGACTGAAGTTTTCGTGCTGGGTTCACTAAAATGCTTATTTCAGTGAGATCAGCACTTTCCAAGACCAACATCTCAACTTCACAAAATGACTCCACTTTTCGTGCTGGGTTCACTAAAATGCTTATTTCAACGAGATAAGCACCTCAGAAGTACAAAACCTCAAATTCAATGATAGACTGAAGTTTTCATGCTGATTTCAATAAAATGCTTATTTCAGTGAGATAAGCACTTCAGAAGACAAAAGTCTGAACTTCACCAAAGGACTTATGTTTTCCTGCATGATTTTTCTAAAATGCTTATATCAATGAGATACGCACGTCAGAAGACAAAAATCTCAACTACACAATATGACTCAACTTTTCGTGGTAGATTCACTAAAATGCTTATTTCAGTGAGATAAGCACTTCAGAAGTCCAAAACCTCAACTTCAATAATTGACTGAAGTTTTCATGCTGATTTCACTAAAATGCTTATTTCAGTGAGATCAGCACGTTTCAAGACCAAAATCTCAACTTCACCAAATGACTCTACTTTTATTGACGGTTTCACTGAAATGCTTATTTCAGTGAGATAAGCACTTTTGAAAACCAAAACCTGAACTTCACCAATTGACTGAAGTTTTCGTGCTGGGTTCACTAAAATGCTTATTTCAGTGAGATCAGCACTTTCCAAGACCAAAATCTCAATTTCACAAAATGAATCCCCTTTTCGTGCTGGGCTCACTAAAATGCTAATTTCAGTGAGATAAGCACTTCAGAAGACAAAAATCTGAAGTTCACCAAATGACTGATGTTTTCCTGCATTTTCCTTCTAAAATGCTTCTTTCAATGAGATAAGCACATCAGAAGTCAAAAATCTCAACTACACAAAATGACTCCACTTTTCGACCTTGATTGACTAAAATGCTTATTTCAGCGAGATAAGCACTTCAGAAGTCCAAAACCTCAAATTCAATGATAGACTGAAGTTTTCATGCTGATTTCAATGAAATGCTTATTTCAGTGAGATAAGCACTTTTGAAAACCACAACCTGAACTTCTCAATTGACTGAAGTTTTCGTGCAGGTTTCACTAAAATGCTTATTTTAGTGAGGTCAGCACTTTCCAAGACCAAAATCTCAACTTCACACAATGACTCCACTTTTCGTGCTGGGTCACTAAAATGCTTATTTCAGCGAGATAAGCACTTCAGAAGTCCAAAAAATCAACTTCAATAATTGACTGAAGTTTTCATGCTGATTTCACTAAAATGCTTATTTCAGTGAGATCAGCACGTTTCAAGACCAAAATCTCAACTTCACCAAATGACTCTACTTTTATTGACGGTTTCACTGAAATGCTTATTTCAGTGAGATAAGCACTTTTGAAAACCAAAACCTGAACTTCACCAATTGACTGAAGTTTTCGTGCTGGGTTCACTAAAATGCTTATTTCAGTGAGATCAGCACTTTCCAAGACCAAAATCTCAATTTCACAAAATGAATCCCCTTTTCGTGCTGGGCTCACTAAAATGCTTATTTCAGTGAGATAAGCACTTCAGAAGACAAAAATCTGAAGTTCACCAAATGACTGATGTTTTCCTGCATTTTCCTTCTAAAATGCTTCTTTCAATGAGATAAGCACATCAGAAGTCAAAAATCTCAACTACACAAAATGACTCCACTTTTCGTCCTTGTTTGACGAAAATGCTTATTTCAGCGAGATAAGCACTTCAGAAGTCCAAAACCTCAAATTCAATGATAGACTGAAGTTTTCATGCTGATTTCAATGAAATGCTTATTTCAGTGAGATAAGCACTTTTTAAAACCACAACCTGAACTTCTCAATTGACTGAAGTTTTCGTGCAGGTTTCACTAAAATGCTTATTTTAGAGAGATCAGCACTTTCCAAGACAAAAATCTCAACTTCACAAAATGACTCCACTTTTCGTGCTGGGTTCACTAAAATGCTTATGTCAACGAGATAAGCACTTCAGAAGTACAAAACCTCAAATTCAATGATAGACTGAAGTTTTCATGCTGATTTCAATAAAATGCTTATTTCAGTGAGATAAGCACTTCAGAAGACAAAAGTCTGAACTTCACCAAAGGACTTATGTTTTCCTGCATGATTTTTCTAAAATGCTTATATCAATGAGATACGCACGTCAGAAGACAAAAATCTCAACTACACAATATGTCTCAACTTTTCGTGGTCGATTCACTAAAATGCTTATTTCAGTGAGATAAGCACTTCAGAAGTCCAAAACCTCAACTTCAATAATTGACTGAAGTTTTCATGCTGATTTCACTAAAATGCTTATTTCAGTGAGATCAGCACGTTTCAAGACCAAAATCTCAACTTCACCAAATGACTCAACTTTTATTGACGGTTTCACTAAAATGCTTATTTCAGTGAGAATAAGGACTTTTGAAAACCAAAACCTGAACTTCTCCAATTAGACTGATGTTCTCGTGCAGATTTCACTAAAATGCTTATTTTAGTGAGGTCAGCACTTTCCAAGACCAAAATCTCAACTTCACACAATGACTCCACTTTTCGTGCTGGGTCACTAAAATGCTGATTTCAGCGAGATAAGCACTTCAGAAGTCCAAAACCTCAACTTCAATAATTTACTGAAGTTTTCATGCTGATTTCACTAAAATGCTTATTTCAGTGAGATCAGCACGTTTCAAGACCAAAATCTCAACTTCACCAAATGACTCTACTTTTATTGACGGTTTCACTGAAATGCTTATTTCAGTGAGATAAGCACTTTTGAAAACCAAAACATGAACTTCACCAATTGACTGAAGTTTTCGTGCTGGGTTCACTAAAATGCTTATTTCAGTGAGATCAGCACTTTCCAAGACCAACATCTCAACTTCACAAAATGACTCCACTTTTCGTGCTGGGTTCACTAAAATGCTTATTTCAACGAGATAAGCACCTCAGAAGTACAAAACCTCAAATTCAATGATAGACTGAAGTTTTCATGCTGATTTCAATAAAATGCTTATTTCAGTGAGATAAGCACTTCAGAAGACAAAAGTCTGAACTTCACCAAAGGACTTATGTTTTCCTGCATGATTTTTCTAAAATGCTTATATCAATGAGATACGCACGTCAGAAGACAAAAATCTCAACTACACAATATGACTCAACTTTTCGTGGTAGATTCACTAAAATGCTTATTTCAGTGAGATAAGCACTTCAGAAGTCCAAAACCTCAACTTCAATAATTGACTGAAGTTTTCATGCTGATTTCACTAAAATGCTTATTTCAGTGAGATCAGCACGTTTCAAGACCAAAATCTCAACTTCACCAAATGACTCTACTTTTATTGACGGTTTCACTGAAATGCTTATTTCAGTGAGATAAGCACTTTTGAAAACCAAAACCTGAACTTCACCAATTGACTGAAGTTTTCGTGCTGGGTTCACTAAAATGCTTATTTCAGTGAGATCAGCACTTTCCAAGACCAAAATCTCAATTTCACAAAATGAATCCCCTTTTCGTGCTGGGCTCACTAAAATGCTAATTTCAGTGAGATAAGCACTTCAGAAGACAAAAATCTGAAGTTCACCAAATGACTGATGTTTTCCTGCATTTTCCTTCTAAAATGCTTCTTTCAATGAGATAAGCACATCAGAAGTCAAAAATCTCAACTACACAAAATGACTCCACTTTTCGACCTTGATTGACTAAAATGCTTATTTCAGCGAGATAAGCACTTCAGAAGTCCAAAACCTCAAATTCAATGATAGACTGAAGTTTTCATGCTGATTTCAATGAAATGCTTATTTCAGTGAGATAAGCACTTTTGAAAACCACAACCTGAACTTCTCAATTGACTGAAGTTTTCGTGCAGGTTTCACTAAAATGCTTATTTTAGTGAGGTCAGCACTTTCCAAGACCAAAATCTCAACTTCACACAATGACTCCACTTTTCGTGCTGGGTCACTAAAATGCTTATTTCAGCGAGATAAGCACTTCAGAAGTCCAAAAAATCAACTTCAATAATTGACTGAAGTTTTCATGCTGATTTCACTAAAATGCTTATTTCAGTGAGATCAGCACGTTTCAAGACCAAAATCTCAACTTCACCAAATGACTCTACTTTTATTGACGGTTTCACTGAAATGCTTATTTCAGTGAGATAAGCACTTTTGAAAACCAAAACCTGAACTTCACCAATTGACTGAAGTTTTCGTGCTGGGTTCACTAAAATGCTTATTTCAGTGAGATCAGCACTTTCCAAGACCAAAATCTCAATTTCACAAAATGAATCCCCTTTTCGTGCTGGGCTCACTAAAATGCTTATTTCAGTGAGATAAGCACTTCAGAAGACAAAAATCTGAAGTTCACCAAATGACTGATGTTTTCCTGCATTTTCCTTCTAAAATGCTTCTTTCAATGAGATAAGCACATCAGAAGTCAAAAATCTCAACTACACAAAATGACTCCACTTTTCGTCCTTGTTTGACGAAAATGCTTATTTCAGCGAGATAAGCACTTCAGAAGTCCAAAACCTCAAATTCAATGATAGACTGAAGTTTTCATGCTGATTTCAATGAAATGCTTATTTCAGTGAGATAAGCACTTTTGAAAACCACAACCTGAACTTCTCAATTGACTGAAGTTTTCGTGCAGGTTTCACTAAAATGCTTATTTTAGTGAGATCAGCACTTTCCAAGACAAAAATCTCAACTTCACAAAATGAATCCCCTTTTCGTGCTGGGTTCACTAAAATGCTTATTTCAGTGAGATCAGCACTTTCCAAGACCAACATCTCAACTTCACAAAATGACTCCACTTTTCGTGCTGGGTTCACTAAAATGCTTATGTCAACGAGATAAGCACTTCAGAAGTACAAAACCTCAAATTCAATGATAGACTGAAGTTTTCATGCTGATTTCAATAAAATGCTTATTTCAGTGAGATAAGCACTTCAGAAGACAAAAGTCTGAACTTCACCAAAGGACTTATGTTTTCCTGCATGATTTTTCTAAAATGCTTATATCAATGAGATACGCACGTCAGAAGACAAAAATCTCAACTACACAATATGTCTCAACTTTTCGTGGTCGATTCACTAAAATGCTTATTTCAGTGAGATAAGCACTTCAGAAGTCCAAAACCTCAACTTCAATAATTGACTGAAGTTTTCATGCTGATTTCACTAAAATGCTTATTTCAGTGAGATCAGCACGTTTCAAGACCAAAATCTCAACTTCACCAAATGACTCAACTTTTATTGACGGTTTCACTAAAATGCTTATTTCAGTGAGAATAAGGACTTTTGAAAACCAAAACCTGAACTTCTCCAATTAGACTGATGTTCTCGTGCAGATTTCACTAAAATGCTTATTTTAGTGAGGTCAGCACTTTCCAAGACCAAAATCTCAACTTCACACAATGACTCCACTTTTCGTGCTGGGTCACTAAAATGCTGATTTCAGCGAGATAAGCACTTCAGAAGTCCAAAACCTCAACTTCAATAATTTACTGAAGTTTTCATGCTGATTTCACTAAAATGCTTATTTCAGTGAGATCAGCACGTTTCAAGACCAAAATCTCAACTTCACCAAATGACTCTACTTTTATTGACGGTTTCACTGAAATGCTTATTTCAGTGAGATAAGCACTTTTGAAAACCAAAACATGAACTTCACCAATTGACTGAAGTTTTCGTGCTGGGTTCACTAAAATGCTTATTTCAGTGAGATCAGCACTTTCCAAGACCAACATCTCAACTTCACAAAATGACTCCACTTTTCGTGCTGGGTTCACTAAAATGCTTATTTCAACGAGATAAGCACCTCAGAAGTACAAAACCTCAAATTCAATGATAGACTGAAGTTTTCATGCTGATTTCAATAAAATGCTTATTTCAGTGAGATAAGCACTTCAGAAGACAAAAGTCTGAACTTCACCAAAGGACTTATGTTTTCCTGCATGATTTTTCTAAAATGCTTATATCAATGAGATACGCACGTCAGAAGACAAAAATCTCAACTACACAATATGACTCAACTTTTCGTGGTAGATTCACTAAAATGCTTATTTCAGTGAGATAAGCACTTCAGAAGTCCAAAACCTCAACTTCAATAATTGACTGAAGTTTTCATGCTGATTTCACTAAAATGCTTATTTCAGTGAGATCAGCACGTTTCAAGACCAAAATCTCAACTTCACCAAATGACTCTACTTTTATTGACGGTTTCACTGAAATGCTTATTTCAGTGAGATAAGCACTTTTGAAAACCAAAACCTGAACTTCACCAATTGACTGAAGTTTTCGTGCTGGGTTCACTAAAATGCTTATTTCAGTGAGATCAGCACTTTCCAAGACCAAAATCTCAATTTCACAAAATGAATCCCCTTTTCGTGCTGGGCTCACTAAAATGCTAATTTCAGTGAGATAAGCACTTCAGAAGACAAAAATCTGAAGTTCACCAAATGACTGATGTTTTCCTGCATTTTCCTTCTAAAATGCTTCTTTCAATGAGATAAGCACATCAGAAGTCAAAAATCTCAACTACACAAAATGACTCCACTTTTCGACCTTGATTGACTAAAATGCTTATTTCAGCGAGATAAGCACTTCAGAAGTCCAAAACCTCAAATTCAATGATAGACTGAAGTTTTCATGCTGATTTCAATGAAATGCTTATTTCAGTGAGATAAGCACTTTTGAAAACCACAACCTGAACTTCTCAATTGACTGAAGTTTTCGTGCAGGTTTCACTAAAATGCTTATTTTAGTGAGGTCAGCACTTTCCAAGACCAAAATCTCAACTTCACACAATGACTCCACTTTTCGTGCTGGGTCACTAAAATGCTTACTTCAGCGAGATAAGCACTTCAGAAGTCCAAAAAATCAACTTCAATAATTGACTGAAGTTTTCATGCTGATTTCACTAAAATGCTTATTTCAGTGAGATCAGCACGTTTCAAGACCAAAATCTCAACTTCACCAAATGACTCTACTTTTATTGACGGTTTCACTGAAATGCTTATTTCAGTGAGATAAGCACTTTTGAAAACCAAAACCTGAACTTCACCAATTGACTGAAGTTTTCGTGCTGGGTTCACTAAAATGCTTATTTCAGTGAGATCAGCACTTTCCAAGACCAAAATCTCAATTTCACAAAATGAATCCCCTTTTCGTGCTGGGCTCACTAAAATGCTTATTTCAGTGAGATAAGCACTTCAGAAGACAAAAATCTGAAGTTCACCAAATGACTGATGTTTTCCTGCATTTTCCTTCTAAAATGCTTCTTTCAATGAGATAAGCACATCAGAAGTCAAAAATCTCAACTACACAAAATGACTCCACTTTTCGTCCTTGTTTGACGAAAATGCTTATTTCAGCGAGATAAGCACTTCAGAAGTCCAAAACCTCAAATTCAATGATAGACTGAAGTTTTCATGCTGATTTCAATGAAATGCTTATTTCAGTGAGATAAGCACTTTTGAAAACCACAACCTGAACTTCTCAATTGACTGAAGTTTTCGTGCAGGTTTCACTAAAATGCTTATTTTAGTGAGATCAGCACTTTCCAAGACAAAAATCTCAACTTCACAAAATGAATCCCCTTTTCGTGCTGGGCTCACTAAAATGCTTATTTCAGTGAGATAAGCACTTCAGAAGACAAAAATCTGAAGTTCACCAAATGACTGATGTTTTCCTGCATTTTCCTTCTAAAATGCTTCTTTCAATGAGATAAGCACATCAGAAGTCAAAAATCTCAACTACACAAAATGACTCCACTTTTCGACCTTGTTTGACTAAAATGCTTATTTCAGCGAGATAAGCACTTCAGAAGTCCAAAACCTCAAATTGAATGATAGACTGAAGTTTTCATGCTGATTTCAATGAAATGCTTATTTCAGTGAGATAAGCACTTTTTAAAACCACAGCCTGAACTTCTCAATTGACTGAAGTTTTCGTGCAGGTTTCACTAAAATGCTTATTTTAGAGAGATCAGCACTTTCCAAGACAAAAATCTCAACTTCACAAAATGACTCCACTTTTCGTGCTGGGTTCACTAAAATGCTTATGTCAACGAGATAAGCACTTCAGAAGTACAAAACCTCAAATTCAATGATAGACTGAAGTTTTCATGCTGATTTCAATAAAATGCTTATTTCAGTGAGATAAGCACTTCAGAAGACAAAAGTCTGAACTTCACCAAAGGACTTATGTTTTCCTGCATGATTTTTCTAAAATGCTTATATCAATGAGATAAGCACGTCAGAAGACAAAAATCACACCTACACAATATGACTCAACTTTTCGTGCTAGATTCACTAAAATGCTTATTTCAACGAGATAAGCACTTCAGAAGTCCAAAACTTCAACTTCAATAATTGACTGAAGTTTTCATGCTGATTTCACTAAAATGCTTATTTCAGTGAGATCAGCACGTTTCAAGACCAAAATCTCAACTTCACCAAATGACTCAACTTTTATTGACGGTTTCACTAAAATGCTTATTTCAGTGAGAATAAGGACTTTTGAAAACCAAAACCTGAACTTCTCCAATTAGACTGATGTTCTCGTGCAGATTTCACTAAAATGCTTATTTTAGTGAGGTCAGCACTTTCCAAGACCAAAATCTCAACTTCACACAATGACTCCACTTTTCGTGCTGGGTCACTAAAATGCTGATTTCAGCGAGATAAGCACTTCAGAAGTCCAAAACCTCAACTTCAATAATTTACTGAAGTTTTCATGCTGATTTCACTAAAATGCTTATTTCAGTGAGATCAGCACGTTTCAAGACCAAAATCTCAACTTCACCAAATGACTCTACTTTTATTGACGGTTTCACTGAAATGCTTATTTCAGTGAGATAAGCACTTTTGAAAACCAAAACATGAACTTCACCAATTGACTGAAGTTTTCGTGCTGGGTTCACTAAAATGCTTATTTCAGTGAGATCAGCACTTTCCAAGACCAACATCTCAACTTCACAAAATGACTCCACTTTTCGTGCTGGGTTCACTAAAATGCTTATTTCAACGAGATAAGCACCTCAGAAGTACAAAACCTCAAATTCAATGATAGACTGAAGTTTTCATGCTGATTTCAATAAAATGCTTATTTCAGTGAGATAAGCACTTCAGAAGACAAAAGTCTGAACTTCACCAAAGGACTTATGTTTTCCTGCAAGATTTTTCTAAAATGCTTATATCAATGAGATACGCACGTCAGAAGACAAAAATCTCAACTACACAATATGACTCAACTTTTCGTGCTAGATTCACTAAAATGCTTATTTCAGTGAGATAAGCACTTCAGAAGTCCAAAACCTCAACTTCAATAATTGACTGAAGTTTTCATGCTGATTTCACTAAAATGCTTATTTCAGTGAGATCAGCACGTTTCAAGACCAAAATCTCAACTTCACCAAATGACTCTACTTTTATTGACGGTTTCACTGAAATGCTTATTTCAGTGAGATAAGCACTTTTGAAAACCAAAACCTGAACTTCACCAATTGACTGAAGTTTTCGTGCTGGGTTCACTAAAATGCTTATTTCAGTGAGATCAGCACTTTCCAAGACCAAAATCTCAATTTCACAAAATGAATCCCCTTTTCGTGCTGGGCTCACTAAAATGCTTATTTCAGTGAGATAAGCACTTCAGAAGACAAAAATCTGAAGTTCACCAAATGACTGATGTTTTCCTGCATTTTCCTTCTAAAATGCTTCTTTCAATGAGATAAGCACATCAGAAGTCAAAAATCTCAACTACACAAAATGACTCCACTTTTCGACCTTGTTTGACTAAAATGCTTATTTCAGCGAGATAAGCACTTCAGAAGTCCAAAACCTCAAATTCAATGATAGACTGAAGTTTTCATGCTGATTTCAATAAAATGCTTATTTCAGTGAGATAAGCACTTTTGAAAACCACAACCTGAACTTCTCAATTGACTGAAGTTTTCGTGCAGTTTTCACTAAAATGCTTATTTTAGTGAGGTCAGCACTTTCCAAGACCAAAATCTCAACTTCACACAATGACTCCACTTTTCGTGCTGGGTCACTAAAATGCTTATTTCAGCGAGATAAGCACTTCAGAAGTCCAAAACCTCAACTTCAATAATTTACTGAAGTTTTCATGCTGATTTCACTAAAATGCTTATTTCAGTGAGATCAGCACGTTTCAAGACCAAAATCTCAACTTCACCAAATGACTCTACTTTTATTGACGGTTTCACTGAAATGCTTATTTCAGTGAGATAAGCACTTTTGAAAACCAAAACCTGAACTTCACCAATTGACTGAAGTTTTCGTGCTGGGTTCACTAAAATGCTTATTTCAATGAGATCAGCACTTTCCAAGACCAAAATCTCAATTTCACAAAATGAATCACCTTTTCGTGCTGGGCTCACTAAAATGCTTATTTCAGTGAGATAAGCACTTCAGAAGACAAAAATCTGAAGTTCACCAAATGACTGATGTTTTCCTGCATTTTCCTTCTAAAATGCTTCTTTGAATGAGATAAGCACATCAGAAGTCAAAAATCTCAACTACACAAAATGACTCCACTTTTCGTCCTTGTTTGACTAAAATGCTTATTTCAGCGAGATAAGCACTTCAGAAGTCCAAAACCTCAAATTGAATGATAGACTGAAGTTTTCATGCTGATTTCAATGAAATGCTTATTTCAGTGAGATAAGCACTTTTGAAAACCACAACCTGAACTTCTCAATTGACTGAAGTTTTCGTGCAGGTTTCACTAAAATCCTTATTTTAGTGAGATCAGCACTTTCCAAGACAAAAATATCAACTTCACAAAATGAATCCCCTTTTCGTGCTGGGCTCACTAAAATGCTTATTTCAGTGAGATAAGCACTTCAGAAGACAAAAATCTGAAGTTCACCAAATGACTGATGTTTTCCTGCATTTTCCTTCTAAAATGCTTCTTTCAATGAGATAAGCAAATCAGAAGTCAAAAATCTCAACTACACAAAATGACTCCACTTTTCGACCTTGTTTGACTAAAATGCTTATTTCAGCGAGATAAGCACTTCAGAAGTCCAAAACCTCAAATTCAATGATAGACTGAAGTTTTCATGCTGATTTCAATGAAATGCTTATTTCAGTGAGATAAGCACTTTTGAAAACCACAACCTGAACTTCTCAATTGACTGAAGTTTTCGTGCAGGTTTCACTAAAATGCTTATTTTAGAGAGATCAGCACTTTCCAAGACAAAAATCTCAACTTCACAAAATGACGCCACTTTTCGTGTTGGGTTCACTAAAATGCTTATTTCAACGAGATAAGCACTTCAGAAGTACAAAACCTCAAATTCAATGATAGACTGAAGTTTTCATGCTGATTTCAATAAAATGCTTATTTCAGTGAGATAAGCACTTCAGAAGACAAAAGTCTGAACTTCACCAAAGGACTTATGTTTTCCTGCATGATTTTTCTAAAATGCTTATATCAATGAGATACGCACGTCAGAAGACAAAAATCTCAACTACACAATATGACTCAACTTTTCGTGGTCGATTCACGAAAATGCTTATTTCAGTGAGATAAGCACTTCAGAAGTCCAAAACCTCAACTTCAATAATTGACTGAAGTTTTCATGCTGATTTCACTAAAATGCTTATTTCAGTGAGATCAGCACGTTTCAAGACCAAAATCTCAACTTCACCAAATGACTCTACTTTTATTGACGGTTTCACTGAAATGCTTATTTCAGTGAGATAAGCACTTTTGAAAACCAAAACCTGAACTTCACCAATTGACTGAAGTTTTCGTGCTGGGTTCACTAAAATGCTTATTTCAGTGAGATCAGCACTTTCCAAGACCAAAATCTCAATTTCACAAAATGAATCCCCTTTTCGTGCTGGGCTCACTAAAATGCTTATTTCAGTGAGATAAGCACTTCAGAAGACAAAAATCTGAAGTTCACCAAATGACTGATGTTTTCCTGCATTTTCCTTCTAAAATGCTTCTTTCAATGAGATAAGCACATCAGAAGTCAAAAATCTCAACTACACAAAATGACTCCACTTTTCGTCCTTGTTTGACTAAAATGCTTATTTCAGCAAGATAAGCACTTCAGAAGTCCAAAACCTCAAATTCAATGATAGACTGAAGTTTTCATGCTGATTTCAATGAAATGCTTATTTCAGTGAGATAAGCACTTTTGAAAACCACAACCTGAACTTCTCAATTGACTGAAGTTTTCGTGCAGGTTTCACTAAAATGCTTATTTTAGTGAGATCAGCACTTTCCAAGACAAAAATCTCAACTTCACAAAATGAATCCCCTTTTCGTGCTGGGCTCACTAAAATGCTTATTTCAGTGAGATAAGCACTTCAGAAGACAAAAATCTGAAGTTCACCAAATGACTGATGTTTTCCTTCTAAAATGCTTCTTTCAATGAGATAAGCACATCAGAAGTCAAAAATCTCAACTACACAAAATGACTCCACTTTTCGACCTTGTTTGACTAAAATGCTTATTTCAGCGAGATAAGCACTTCAGAAGTCCAAAACCTCAAATTGAATGATAGACTGAAGTTTTCATGCTGATTTCAATGAAATGCTTATTTCAGTGAGATAAGCACTTTTTAAAACCACAACCTGAACTTCTCAATTGACTGAAGTTTTCGTGCAGGTTTCACTAAAATGCTTATTTTAGAGAGATCAGCACTTTCCAAGACAAAAATCTCAACTTCACAAAATGACTCCACTTTTCGTGCTAGGTTCACTAAAATGCTTATGTCAACGAGATAAGCACTTCAGAAGTACAAAACCTCAAATTCAATGATAGACTGAAGTTTTCATGCTGATTTCAATAAAATGCTTATTTCAGTGAGATAAGCACTTCAGAAGACAAAAGTCTGAACTTCACCAAAGGACTTATGTTTTCCTGCATGATTTTTCTAAAATGCTTATATCAATGAGATACGCACGTCAGAAGACAAAAATCTCAACTACACAATATGTCTCAACTTTTCGTGGTCGATTCACTAAAATGCTTATTTCAGTGAGATAAGCACTTCAGAAGTCCAAAACCTCAACTTCAATAATTGACTGAAGTTTTCATGCTGATTTCACTAAAATGCTTATTTCAGTGAGATCAGCACGTTTCAAGACCAAAATCTCAACTTCACCAAATGACTCTACTTTTATTGACGGTTTCACTGAAATGCTTATTTCAGTGAGATAAGCACTTTTGAAAACCAAAACCTGAACTTCACCAATTGACTGAAGTTTTCGTGCTGGGTTCACTAAAATGCTTATTTCAGTGAGATCAGCACTTTCCAAGACCAAAATCTCAATTTCACAAAATGAATCCCCTTTTCGTGCTGGGCTCACTAAAATGCTTATTTCAGTGAGATAAGCACTTCAGAAGACAAAAATCTGAAGTTCACCAAATGACTGATGTTTTCCTGCATTTTCCTTCTAAAATGCTTCTTTCAATGAGATAAGCACATCAGAAGTCAAAAATCTCAACTACACAAAATGACTCCACTTTTCGACCTTGTTTGACTAAAATGCTTATTTCAGCGAGATAAGCACTTCAGAAGTCCAAAACCTCAAATTCAATGATAGACTGAAGTTTTCATGCTGATTTCAATGAAATGCTTATTTCAGTGAGATAAGCACTTTTGAAAACCACAACCTGAACTTCTCAATTGACTGAAGTTTTCGTGCAGGTTTCACTAAAATGCTTATTTTAGTGAGGTCAGCACTTTCCAAGACCAAAATCTCAACTTCACACAATGACTCCACTTTTCGTGCTGGGTCACTAAAATGCTTATTTCAGCGAGATAAGCACTTCAGAAGTCCAAAACCTCAACTTCAATAATTTACTGAAGTTTTCATGCTGATTTCACTAAAATGCTTATTTCAGTGAGATCAGCACGTTTCAAGACCAAAATCTCAACTTCACCAAATGACTCTACTTTTATTGACGGTTTCACTGAAATGCTTATTTCAGTGAGATAAGCACTTTTGAAAACCAAAACCTGAACTTCACCAATTGACTGAAGTTTTCGTGCTGGGTTCACTAAAATGCTTATTTCAGTGAGATCAGCACTTTCCAAGACCAAAATCTCAATTTCACAAAATGAATCCCCTTTTCGTGCTGGGCTCACTAAAATGCTTATTTCAGTGAGATAAGCACTTCAGAAGACAAAAATCTGAAGTTCACCAAATGACTGATGTTTTCCTGCATTTTCCTTCTAAAATGCTTCTTTCAATGAGATAAGCACATCAGAAGTCAAAAATCTCAACTACACAAAATGACTCCACTTTTCGTCCTTGTTTGACGAAAATGCTTATTTCAGCGAGATAAGCACTTCAGAAGTCCAAAACCTCAAATTCAATGATAGACTGAAGTTTTCATGCTGATTTCAATAAAATGCTTATTTCAGTGAGATAAGCACTTCAGAGGACAAAAATCTGAACTTTACAAAAGGACTTATCTTTACAGGCATGCTTTTTCTAAAATGCTTATATCAATGAGATAAGCACGTCAGAAGACAAAAATCACAACTACACAATATGACTCAACTTTTCGTGCTAGATTCACTAAAATGCTTATTTCAACGAGATAAGCACTTCAGAAGTCCAAAACTTCAACTTCAATAATTGACTGAAGTTTTCATGCTGATTTCACTAAAATGCTTATTTCAGTGGGATCAGCACGTTTCAAGAACAAATTCTCAACTTCACCAAATGACTCTACTTTTATTGACGGTTTCACTAAAATGCTTATTTCAGTGAGATAAGGACTTCTGAAAACCAAAACCTGAACTTCTCCAATTAGACTGATGTTCTCGTGCAGATTTCACTAAAATGCTTATTTTAGTGAGATCAGCACTTTCCAAGACCAAAATCTCAACTTCACACAATGACTCCACTTTTCGTGCTGGGTCACTAAAATGCTTATTTCAGCGAGATAAGCACTTCAGAAGTCCAAAACCTCAACTTTAATAATTTACTGAAGTTTTCATGCTGATTTCACTAAAATGCTTATTTCAGGGAGATCAGCACGTTTCACGACCAAAATCTCAACTTCACCAAATGACTCTACTTTTATTGACGGTTTCACTGAAATGCTTATTTCAGTGAGATAAGCACTTTTGAAAACCAAAACCTGAACTTCACCAATTGACTGAAGTTTTCGTGCTGGGTTCACTAAAATGCTTATTTCAGTGAGATCAGCACTTTCCAAGACCAACATCTCAACTTCACAAAATGAATCCCCTTTTCGTGCTGGGTTCACTAAAATGCTTATTTCAGTGAGATAAGCACTTCAGAAGACAAAAATCTGAAGTTCACCAAATGACCGATGTTTTCCTGCATTTTCCTTCTAAAATGCTTCTTTCAATGAGATAAGCACATCAGAAGTCAAAAATCTCAACTACACAAAATGACTCCACTTTTCGTCCTTGTTTGACGAAAATGCTTATTTCAGCGAGATAAGCACTTCAGAAGTCCAAAACCTCAAATTCAATGATAGACTGAAGTTTTCATGCTGATTTCAATGAAATGCTTATTTCAGTGAGATAAGCACTTTTGAAAACCACAACCTGAACTTCTCAATTGACTGAAGTTTTCGTGCAGGTTTCACTAAAATGCTTATTTTAGTGAGATCAGCACTTTCCAAGACAAAAATCTCAACTTCACAAAATGAATCCCCTTTTCGTGCTGGGCTCACTAAAATGCTTATTTCAGTGAGATAAGCACTTCAGAAGACAAAAATCTGAAGTTCACCAAATGACTGATGTTTTCCTGCATTTTCCTTCTAAAATGCTTCTTTCAATGAGATAAGCACATCAGAAGTCAAAAATCTCAACTACACAAAATGACTCCACTTTTCGACCTTGTTTGACTAAAATGCTTATTTCAGCGAGATAAGCACTTCAGAAGTCCAAAACCTCAAATTGAATGATAGACTGAAGTTTTCATGCTGATTTCAATGAAATGCTTATTTCAGTGAGATAAGCACTTTTTAAAACCACAACCTGAACTTCTCAATTGACTGAAGTTTTCGTGCAGGTTTCACTAAAATGCTTATTTTAGAGAGATCAGCACTTTCCAAGACAAAAATCTCAACTTCACAAAATGACTCCACTTTTCGTGCTGGGTTCACTAAAATGCTTATGTCAACGAGATAAGCACTTCAGAAGTACAAAACCTCAAATTCAATGATAGACTGAAGTTTTCATGCTGATTTCAATAAAATGCTTATTTCAGTGAGATAAGCACTTCAGAAGACAAAAGTCTGAACTTCACCAAAGGACTTATGTTTTCCTGCATGATTTTTCTAAAATGCTTATATCAATGAGATAAGCACGTCAGAAGACAAAAATCACACCTACACAATATGACTCAACTTTTCGTGCTAGATTCACTAAAATGCTTATTTCAACGAGATAAGCACTTCAGAAGTCCAAAACTTCAACTTCAATAATTGACTGAAGTTTTCATGCTGATTTCACTAAAATGCTTATTTCAGTGAGATCAGCACGTTTCAAGACCAAAATCTCAACTTCACCAAATGACTCAACTTTTATTGACGGTTTCACTAAAATGCTTATTTCAGTGAGAATAAGGACTTTTGAAAACCAAAACCTGAACTTCTCCAATTAGACTGATGTTCTCGTGCAGATTTCACTAAAATGCTTATTTTAGTGAGGTCAGCACTTTCCAAGACCAAAATCTCAACTTCACACAATGACTCCACTTTTCGTGCTGGGTCACTAAAATGCTGATTTCAGCGAGATAAGCACTTCAGAAGTCCAAAACCTCAACTTCAATAATTTACTGAAGTTTTCATGCTGATTTCACTAAAATGCTTATTTCAGTGAGATCAGCACGTTTCAAGACCAAAATCTCAACTTCACCAAATGACTCTACTTTTATTGACGGTTTCACTGAAATGCTTATTTCAGTGAGATAAGCACTTTTGAAAACCAAAACATGAACTTCACCAATTGACTGAAGTTTTCGTGCTGGGTTCACTAAAATGCTTATTTCAGTGAGATCAGCACTTTCCAAGACCAACATCTCAACTTCACAAAATGACTCCACTTTTCGTGCTGGGTTCACTAAAATGCTTATTTCAACGAGATAAGCACCTCAGAAGTACAAAACCTCAAATTCAATGATAGACTGAAGTTTTCATGCTGATTTCAATAAAATGCTTATTTCAGTGAGATAAGCACTTCAGAAGACAAAAGTCTGAACTTCACCAAAGGACTTATGTTTTCCTGCATGATTTTTCTAAAATGCTTATATCAATGAGATACGCACGTCAGAAGACAAAAATCTCAACTACACAATATGACTCAACTTTTCGTGGTAGATTCACTAAAATGCTTATTTCAGTGAGATAAGCACTTCAGAAGTCCAAAACCTCAACTTCAATAATTGACTGAAGTTTTCATGCTGATTTCACTAAAATGCTTATTTCAGTGAGATCAGCACGTTTCAAGACCAAAATCTCAACTTCACCAAATGACTCTACTTTTATTGACGGTTTCACTGAAATGCTTATTTCAGTGAGATAAGCACTTTTGAAAACCAAAACCTGAACTTCACCAATTGACTGAAGTTTTCGTGCTGGGTTCACTAAAATGCTTATTTCAGTGAGATCAGCACTTTCCAAGACCAAAATCTCAATTTCACAAAATGAATCCCCTTTTCGTGCTGGGCTCACTAAAATGCTTATTTCAGTGAGATAAGCACTTCAGAAGACAAAAATCTGAAGTTCACCAAATGACTGATGTTTTCCTGCATTTTCCTTCTAAAATGCTTCTTTCAATGAGATAAGCACATCAGAAGTCAAAAATCTCAACTACACAAAATGACTCCACTTTTCGACCTTGTTTGACTAAAATGCTTATTTCAGCGAGATAAGCACTTCAGAAGTCCAAAACCTCAAATTCAATGATAGACTGAAGTTTTCATGCTGATTTCAATAAAATGCTTATTTCAGTGAGATAAGCACTTTTGAAAACCACAACCTGAACTTCTCAATTGACTGAAGTTTTCGTGCAGTTTTCACTAAAATGCTTATTTTAGTGAGGTCAGCACTTTCCAAGACCAAAATCTCAACTTCACACAATGACTCCACTTTTCGTGCTGGGTCACTAAAATGCTTATTTCAGCGAGATAAGCACTTCAGAAGTCCAAAACCTCAACTTCAATAATTTACTGAAGTTTTCATGCTGATTTCACTAAAATGCTTATTTCAGTGAGATCAGCACGTTTCAAGACCAAAATCTCAACTTCACCAAATGACTCTACTTTTATTGACGGTTTCACTGAAATGCTTATTTCAGTGAGATAAGCACTTTTGAAAACCAAAACCTGAACTTCACCAATTGACTGAAGTTTTCGTGCTGGGTTCACTAAAATGCTTATTTCAATGAGATCAGCACTTTCCAAGACCAAAATCTCAATTTCACAAAATGAATCACCTTTTCGTGCTGGGCTCACTAAAATGCTTATTTCAGTGAGATAAGCACTTCAGAAGACAAAAATCTGAAGTTCACCAAATGACTGATGTTTTCCTGCATTTTCCTTCTAAAATGCTTCTTTGAATGAGATAAGCACATCAGAAGTCAAAAATCTCAACTACACAAAATGACTCCACTTTTCGTCCTTGTTTGACTAAAATGCTTATTTCAGCGAGATAAGCACTTCAGAAGTCCAAAACCTCAAATTCAATGATAGACTGAAGTTTTCATGCTGATTTCAATGAAATGCTTATTTCAGTGAGATAAGCACTTTTGAAAACCACAACCTGAACTTCTCAATTGACTGAAGTTTTCGTGCAGGTTTCACTAAAATCCTTATTTTAGTGAGATCAGCACTTTCCAAGACAAAAATATCAACTTCACAAAATGAATCCCCTTTTCGTGCTGGGCTCACTAAAATGCTTATTTCAGTGAGATAAGCACTTCAGAAGACAAAAATCTGAAGTTCACCAAATGACTGATGTTTTCCTGCATTTTCCTTCTAAAATGCTTCTTTCAATGAGATAAGCAAATCAGAAGTCAAAAATCTCAACTACACAAAATGACTCCACTTTTCGACCTTGTTTGACTAAAATGCTTATTTCAGCGAGATAAGCACTTCAGAAGTCCAAAACCTCAAATTCAATGATAGACTGAAGTTTTCATGCTGATTTCAATGAAATGCTTATTTCAGTGAGATAAGCACTTTTGAAAACCACAACCTGAACTTCTCAATTGACTGAAGTTTTCGTGCAGGTTTCACTAAAATGCTTATTTTAGAGAGATCAGCACTTTCCAAGACAAAAATCTCAACTTCACAAAATGACGCCACTTTTCGTGTTGGGTTCACTAAAATGCTTATTTCAACGAGATAAGCACTTCAGAAGTAAAAAACCTCAAATTCAATGATAGACTGAAGTTTTCATGCTGATTTCAATAAAATGCTTATTTCAGTGAGATAAGCACTTCAGAAGACAAAAGTCTGAACTTCACCAAAGGACTTATGTTTTCCTGCATGATTTTTCTAAAATGCTTATATCAATGAGATACGCACGTCAGAAGACAAAAATCTCAACTACACAATATGACTCAACTTTTCGTGGTCGATTCACGAAAATGCTTATTTCAGTGAGATAAGCACTTCAGAAGTCCAAAACCTCAACTTCAATAATTGACTGAAGTTTTCATGCTGATTTCACTAAAATGCTTATTTCAGTGAGATCAGCACGTTTCAAGACCAAAATCTCAACTTCACCAAATGACTCTACTTTTATTGACGGTTTCACTGAAATGCTTATTTCAGTGAGATAAGCACTTTTGAAAACCAAAACCTGAACTTCACCAATTGACTGAAGTTTTCGTGCTGGGTTCACTAAAATGCTTATTTCAGTGAGATCAGCACTTTCCAAGACCAAAATCTCAATTTCACAAAATGAATCCCCTTTTCGTGCTGGGCTCACTAAAATGCTTATTTCAGTGAGATAAGCACTTCAGAAGACAAAAATCTGAAGTTCACCAAATGACTGATGTTTTCCTGCATTTTCCTTCTAAAATGCTTCTTTCAATGAGATAAGCACATCAGAAGTCAAAAATCTCAACTACACAAAATGACTCCACTTTTCGTCCTTGTTTGACTAAAATGCTTATTTCAGCAAGATAAGCACTTCAGAAGTCCAAAACCTCAAATTCAATGATAGACTGAAGTTTTCATGCTGATTTCAATGAAATGCTTATTTCAGTGAGATAAGCACTTTTGAAAACCACAACCTGAACTTCTCAATTGACTGAAGTTTTCGTGCAGGTTTCACTAAAATGCTTATTTTAGTGAGATCAGCACTTTCCAAGACAAAAATCTCAACTTCACAAAATGAATCCCCTTTTCGTGCTGGGCTCACTAAAATGCTTATTTCAGTGAGATAAGCACTTCAGAAGACAAAAATCTGAAGTTCACCAAATGACTGATGTTTTCCTGCATTTTCCTTCTAAAATGCTTCTTTCAATGAGATAAGCACATCAGAAGTCAAAAATCTCAACTACACAAAATGACTCCACTTTTCGACCTTGTTTGACTAAAATGCTTATTTCAGCGAGATAAGCACTTCAGAAGTCCAAAACCTCAAATTGAATGATAGACTGAAGTTTTCATGCTGATTTCAATGAAATGCTTATTTCAGTGAGATAAGCACTTTTTAAAACCACAACCTGAACTTCTCAATTGACTGAAGTTTTCGTGCAGGTTTCACTAAAATGCTTATTTTAGAGAGATCAGCACTTTCCAAGACAAAAATCTCAACTTCACAAAATGACTCCACTTTTCGTGCTGGGTTCACTAAAATGCTTATGTCAACGAGATAAGCACTTCAGAAGTACAAAACCTCAAATTCAATGATAGACTGAAGTTTTCATGCTGATTTCAATAAAATGCTTATTTCAGTGAGATAAGCACTTCAGAAGACAAAAGTCTGAACTTCACCAAAGGACTTATGTTTTCCTGCATGATTTTTCTAAAATGCTTATATCAATGAGATACGCACGTCAGAAGACAAAAATCTCAACTACACAATATGACTCAACTTTTCGTGGTCGATTCACGAAAATGCTTATTTCAGTGAGATAAGCACTTCAGAAGTCCAAAACCTCAACTTCAATAATTGACTGAAGTTTTCATGCTGATTTCACTAAAATGCTTATTTCAGTGAGATCAGCACGTTTCAAGACCAAAATCTCAACTTCACCAAATGACTCTACTTTTATTGACGGTTTCACTGAAATGCTTATTTCAGTGAGATAAGCACTTTTGAAAACCAAAACCTGAACTTCACCAATTGACTGAAGTTTTCGTGCTGGGTTCACTAAAATGCTTATTTCAGTGAGATCAGCACTTTCCAAGACCAAAATCTCAATTTCACAAAATGAATCCCCTTTTCGTGCTGGGCTCACTAAAATGCTTATTTCAGTGAGATAAGCACTTCAGAAGACAAAAATCTGAAGTTCACCAAATGACTGATGTTTTCCTGCATTTTCCTTCTAAAATGCTTCTTTCAATGAGATAAGCACATCAGAAGTCAAAAATCTCAACTACACAAAATGACTCCACTTTTCGTCCTTGTTTGACTAAAATGCTTATTTCAGCAAGATAAGCACTTCAGAAGTCCAAAACCTCAAATTCAATGATAGACTGAAGTTTTCATGCTGATTTCAATGAAATGCTTATTTCAGTGAGATAAGCACTTTTGAAAACCACAACCTGAACTTCTCAATTGACTGAAGTTTTCGTGCAGGTTTCACTAAAATGCTTATTTTAGTGAGATCAGCACTTTCCAAGACAAAAATCTCAACTTCACAAAATGAATCCCCTTTTCGTGCTGGGCTCACTAAAATGCTTATTTCAGTGAGATAAGCACTTCAGAAGACAAAAATCTGAAGTTCACCAAATGACTGATGTTTTCCTGCATTTTCCTTCTAAAATGCTTCTTTCAATGAGATAAGCACATCAGAAGTCAAAAATCTCAACTACACAAAATGACTCCACTTTTCGACCTTGTTTGACTAAAATGCTTATTTCAGCGAGATAAGCACTTCAGAAGTCCAAAACCTCAAATTGAATGATAGACTGAAGTTTTCATGCTGATTTCAATGAAATGCTTATTTCAGTGAGATAAGCACTTTTTAAAACCACAACCTGAACTTCTCAATTGACTGAAGTTTTCGTGCAGGTTTCACTAAAATGCTTATTTTAGAGAGATCAGCACTTTCCAAGACAAAAATCTCAACTTCACAAAATGACTCCACTTTTCGTGCTGGGTTCACTAAAATGCTTATGTCAACGAGATAAGCACTTCAGAAGTACAAAACCTCAAATTCAATGATAGACTGAAGTTTTCATGCTGATTTCAATAAAATGCTTATTTCAGTGAGATAAGCACTTCAGAAGACAAAAGTCTGAACTTCACCAAAGGACTTATGTTTTCCTGCATGATTTTTCTAAAATGCTTATATCAATGAGATACGCACGTCAGAAGACAAAAATCTCAACTACACAATATGTCTCAACTTTTCGTGGTCGATTCACTAAAATGCTTATTTCAGTGAGATAAGCACTTCAGAAGTCCAAAACCTCAACTTCAATAATTGACTGAAGTTTTCATGCTGATTTCACTAAAATGCTTATTTCAGTGAGATCAGCACGTTTCAAGACCAAAATCTCAACTTCACCAAATGACTCTACTTTTATTGACGGTTTCACTGAAATGCTTATTTCAGTGAGATAAGCACTTTTGAAAACCAAAACCTGAACTTCACCAATTGACTGAAGTTTTCGTGCTGGGTTCACTAAAATGCTTATTTCAGTGAGATCAGCACTTTCCAAGACCAAAATCTCAATTTCACAAAATGAATCCCCTTTTCGTGCTGGGCTCACTAAAATGCTTATTTCAGTGAGATAAGCACTTCAGAAGACAAAAATCTGAAGTTCACCAAATGACTGATGTTTTCCTGCATTTTCCTTCTAAAATGCTTCTTTCAATGAGATAAGCACATCAGAAGTCAAAAATCTCAACTACACAAAATGACTCCACTTTTCGACCTTGTTTGACTAAAATGCTTATTTCAGCGAGATAAGCACTTCAGAAGTCCAAAACCTCAAATTCAATGATAGACTGAAGTTTTCATGCTGATTTCAATGAAATGCTTATTTCAGTGAGATAAGCACTTTTGAAAACCACAACCTGAACTTCTCAATTGACTGAAGTTTTCGTGCAGGTTTCACTAAAATGCTTATTTTAGTGAGGTCAGCACTTTCCAAGACCAAAATCTCAACTTCACACAATGACTCCACTTTTCGTGCTGGGTCACTAAAATGCTTATTTCAGCGAGATAAGCACTTCAGAAGTCCAAAACCTCAACTTCAATAATTTACTGAAGTTTTCATGCTGATTTCACTAAAATGCTTATTTCAGTGAGATCAGCACGTTTCAAGACCAAAATCTCAACTTCACCAAATGACTCTACTTTTATTGACGGTTTCACTGAAATGCTTATTTCAGTGAGATAAGCACTTTTGAAAACCAAAACCTGAACTTCACCAATTGACTGAAGTTTTCGTGCTGGGTTCACTAAAATGCTTATTTCAGTGAGATCAGCACTTTCCAAGACCAAAATCTCAATTTCACAAAATGAATCCCCTTTTCGTGCTGGGCTCACTAAAATGCTTATTTCAGTGAGATAAGCACTTCAGAAGACAAAAATCTGAAGTTCACCAAATGACTGATGTTTTCCTGCATTTTCCTTCTAAAATGCTTCTTTCAATGAGATAAGCACATCAGAAGTCAAAAATCTCAACTACACAAAATGACTCCACTTTTCGTCCTTGTTTGACGAAAATGCTTATTTCAGCGAGATAAGCACTTCAGAAGTCCAAAACCTCAAATTCAATGATAGACTGAAGTTTTCATGCTGATTTCAATAAAATGCTTATTTCAGTGAGATAAGCACTTCAGAGGACAAAAATCTGAACTTTACAAAAGGACTTATCTTTACAGGCATGCTTTTTCTAAAATGCTTATATCAATGAGATAAGCACGTCAGAAGACAAAAATCACAACTACACAATATGACTCAACTTTTCGTGCTAGATTCACTAAAATGCTTATTTCAACGAGATAAGCACTTCAGAAGTCCAAAACTTCAACTTCAATAATTGACTGAAGTTTTCATGCTGATTTCACTAAAATGCTTATTTCAGTGGGATCAGCACGTTTCAAGAACAAATTCTCAACTTCACCAAATGACTCTACTTTTATTGACGGTTTCACTAAAATGCTTATTTCAGTGAGATAAGGACTTCTGAAAACCAAAACCTGAACTTCTCCAATTAGACTGATGTTCTCGTGCAGATTTCACTAAAATGCTTATTTTAGTGAGATCAGCACTTTCCAAGACCAAAATCTCAACTTCACACAATGACTCCACTTTTCGTGCTGGGTCACTAAAATGCTTATTTCAGCGAGATAAGCACTTCAGAAGTCCAAAACCTCAACTTTAATAATTTACTGAAGTTTTCATGCTGATTTCACTAAAATGCTTATTTCAGGGAGATCAGCACGTTTCACGACCAAAATCTCAACTTCACCAAATGACTCTACTTTTATTGACGGTTTCACTGAAATGCTTATTTCAGTGAGATAAGCACTTTTGAAAACCAAAACCTGAACTTCACCAATTGACTGAAGTTTTCGTGCTGGGTTCACTAAAATGCTTATTTCAGTGAGATCAGCACTTTCCAAGACCAACATCTCAACTTCACAAAATGAATCCCCTTTTCGTGCTGGGTTCACTAAAATGCTTATTTCAGTGAGATAAGCACTTCAGAAGACAAAAATCTGAAGTTCACCAAATGACCGATGTTTTCCTGCATTTTCCTTCTAAAATGCTTATTTCAATGTGATAAGCACATCAGAAGTCAAAAATCTCAACTACACAAAATGACTCCACTTTTCGTCCTTGTTTGACTAAAATGCTTATTTCAGCGAGATAAGCACTTCAGAAGTACAAAACCTCAAATTCAATGATAGACTGAAGTTTTCATGCTGATTTCAATAAAATGCTTATTTCAGTGAGATAAGCACTTCAGAAGACAAATGTCTGAACTTCATCAAAGGACTTATGTTTTCCTGCATGATTTTCTAAAATGCTTACATCAATGAGATACGCACGTCAGAAGACAAAAATCTCAACTACACAATATGACTCAACTTTTCGTGCTAGATTCTCTAAAATGCTTATTTCAACGAGACAAGCACTTCAGAAGTCCAAAACCTCAACTTCAATAATTGACTGAAGTTTTCATGCTGATTTCACTAAAATGCTTATTTCAGTGAGATCAGCACGTTTCAAGACCAAAATCTCAACTTCACCAAATGACTCTACTTTTATTGACGGTTTCACTGAAATGCTTATTTCAGTGAGATAAGCACTTTTGAAAACCAAAACCTGAACTTCACCAATTGACTGAAGTTTTCGTGCTGGGTTCACTAAAATGCTTATTTCAGTGAGATCAGCACTTTCCAAGACCAAAATCTCAATTTCACAAAATGAATCCCCTTTTCGTGCTGGGCTCACTAAAATGCTTATTTCAGTGAGATAAGCACTTCAGAAGACAAAAATCTGAAGTTCACCAAATGACTGATGTTTTCCTGCATTTTCCTTCTAAAATGCTTCTTTCAATGAGATAAGCACATCAGAAGTCAAAAATCTCAACTACACAAAATGACTCCACTTTTCGTCCTTGTTTGACGAAAATGCTTATTTCAGCGAGATAAGCACTTCAGAAGTCCAAAACCTCAAATTCAATGATAGACTGAAGTTTTCATGCTGATTTCAATGAAATGCTTATTTCAGTGAGATAAGCACTTTTGAAAACCACAACCTGAACTTCTCAATTGACTGAAGTTTTCGTGCAGGTTTCACTAAAATGCTTATTTTAGTGAGATCAGCACTTTCCAAGACAAAAATCTCAACTTCACAAAATGAATCCCCTTTTCGTGCTGGGCTCACTAAAATGCTTATTTCAGTGAGATAAGCACTTCAGAAGACAAAAATCTGAAGTTCACCAAATGACTGATGTTTTCCTGCATTTTCCTTCTAAAATGCTTCTTTCAATGAGATAAGCACATCAGAAGTCAAAAATCTCAACTACACAAAATGACTCCACTTTTCGACCTTGTTTGACTAAAATGCTTATTTCAGCGAGATAAGCACTTCAGAAGTCCAAAACCTCAAATTGAATGATAGACTGAAGTTTTCATGCTGATTTCAATGAAATGCTTATTTCAGTGAGATAAGCACTTTTTAAAACCACAACCTGAACTTCTCAATTGACTGAAGTTTTCGTGCAGGTTTCACTAAAATGCTTATTTTAGAGAGATCAGCACTTTCCAAGACAAAAATCTCAACTTCACAAAATGACTCCACTTTTCGTGCTGGGTTCACTAAAATGCTTATGTCAACGAGATAAGCACTTCAGAAGTACAAAACCTCAAATTCAATGATAGACTGAAGTTTTCATGCTGATTTCAATAAAATGCTTATTTCAGTGAGATAAGCACTTCAGAAGACAAAAGTCTGAACTTCACCAAAGGACTTATGTTTTCCTGCATGATTTTTCTAAAATGCTTATATCAATGAGATAAGCACGTCAGAAGACAAAAATCACACCTACACAATATGACTCAACTTTTCGTGCTAGATTCACTAAAATGCTTATTTCAACGAGATAAGCACTTCAGAAGTCCAAAACTTCAACTTCAATAATTGACTGAAGTTTTCATGCTGATTTCACTAAAATGCTTATTTCAGTGAGATCAGCACGTTTCAAGACCAAAATCTCAACTTCACCAAATGACTCAACTTTTATTGACGGTTTCACTAAAATGCTTATTTCAGTGAGAATAAGGACTTTTGAAAACCAAAACCTGAACTTCTCCAATTAGACTGATGTTCTCGTGCAGATTTCACTAAAATGCTTATTTTAGTGAGGTCAGCACTTTCCAAGACCAAAATCTCAACTTCACACAATGACTCCACTTTTCGTGCTGGGTCACTAAAATGCTGATTTCAGCGAGATAAGCACTTCAGAAGTCCAAAACCTCAACTTCAATAATTTACTGAAGTTTTCATGCTGATTTCACTAAAATGCTTATTTCAGTGAGATCAGCACGTTTCAAGACCAAAATCTCAACTTCACCAAATGACTCTACTTTTATTGACGGTTTCACTGAAATGCTTATTTCAGTGAGATAAGCACTTTTGAAAACCAAAACATGAACTTCACCAATTGACTGAAGTTTTCGTGCTGGGTTCACTAAAATGCTTATTTCAGTGAGATCAGCACTTTCCAAGACCAACATCTCAACTTCACAAAATGACTCCACTTTTCGTGCTGGGTTCACTAAAATGCTTATTTCAACGAGATAAGCACCTCAGAAGTACAAAACCTCAAATTCAATGATAGACTGAAGTTTTCATGCTGATTTCAATAAAATGCTTATTTCAGTGAGATAAGCACTTCAGAAGACAAAAGTCTGAACTTCACCAAAGGACTTATGTTTTCCTGCATGATTTTTCTAAAATGCTTATATCAATGAGATACGCACGTCAGAAGACAAAAATCTCAACTACACAATATGACTCAACTTTTCGTGCTAGATTCACTAAAATGCTTATTTCAGTGAGATAAGCACTTCAGAAGTCCAAAACCTCAACTTCAATAATTGACTGAAGTTTTCATGCTGATTTCACTAAAATGCTTATTTCAGTGAGATCAGCACGTTTCAAGACCAAAATCTCAACTTCACCAAATGACTCTACTTTTATTGACGGTTTCACTGAAATGCTTATTTCAGTGAGATAAGCACTTTTGAAAACCAAAACCTGAACTTCACCAATTGACTGAAGTTTTCGTGCTGGGTTCACTAAAATGCTTATTTCAGTGAGATCAGCACTTTCCAAGACCAAAATCTCAATTTCACAAAATGAATCCCCTTTTCGTGCTGGGCTCACTAAAATGCTTATTTCAGTGAGATAAGCACTTCAGAAGACAAAAATCTGAAGTTCACCAAATGACTGATGTTTTCCTGCATTTTCCTTCTAAAATGCTTCTTTCAATGAGATAAGCACATCAGAAGTCAAAAATCTCAACTACACAAAATGACTCCACTTTTCGACCTTGTTTGACTAAAATGCTTATTTCAGCGAGATAAGCACTTCAGAAGTCCAAAACCTCAAATTCAATGATAGACTGAAGTTTTCATGCTGATTTCAATAAAATGCTTATTTCAGTGAGATAAGCACTTTTGAAAACCACAACCTGAACTTCTCAATTGACTGAAGTTTTCGTGCAGTTTTCACTAAAATGCTTATTTTAGTGAGGTCAGCACTTTCCAAGACCAAAATCTCAACTTCACACAATGACTCCACTTTTCGTGCTGGGTCACTAAAATGCTTATTTCAGCGAGATAAGCACTTCAGAAGTCCAAAACCTCAACTTCAATAATTTACTGAAGTTTTCATGCTGATTTCACTAAAATGCTTATTTCAGTGAGATCAGCACGTTTCAAGACCAAAATCTCAACTTCACCAAATGACTCTACTTTTATTGACGGTTTCACTGAAATGCTTATTTCAGTGAGATAAGCACTTTTGAAAACCAAAACCTGAACTTCACCAATTGACTGAAGTTTTCGTGCTGGGTTCACTAAAATGCTTATTTCAATGAGATCAGCACTTTCCAAGACCAAAATCTCAATTTCACAAAATGAATCACCTTTTCGTGCTGGGCTCACTAAAATGCTTATTTCAGTGAGATAAGCACTTCAGAAGACAAAAATCTGAAGTTCACCAAATGACTGATGTTTTCCTGCATTTTCCTTCTAAAATGCTTCTTTGAATGAGATAAGCACATCAGAAGTCAAAAATCTCAACTACACAAAATGACTCCACTTTTCGTCCTTGTTTGACTAAAATGCTTATTTCAGCGAGATAAGCACTTCAGAAGTCCAAAACCTCAAATTGAATGATAGACTGAAGTTTTCATGCTGATTTCAATGAAATGCTTATTTCAGTGAGATAAGCACTTTTGAAAACCACAACCTGAACTTCTCAATTGACTGAAGTTTTCGTGCAGGTTTCACTAAAATCCTTATTTTAGTGAGATCAGCACTTTCCAAGACAAAAATATCAACTTCACAAAATGAATCCCCTTTTCGTGCTGGGCTCACTAAAATGCTTATTTCAGTGAGATAAGCACTTCAGAAGACAAAAATCTGAAGTTCACCAAATGACTGATGTTTTCCTGCATTTTCCTTCTAAAATGCTTCTTTCAATGAGATAAGCAAATCAGAAGTCAAAAATCTCAACTACACAAAATGACTCCACTTTTCGACCTTGTTTGACTAAAATGCTTATTTCAGCGAGATAAGCACTTCAGAAGTCCAAAACCTCAAATTCAATGATAGACTGAAGTTTTCATGCTGATTTCAATGAAATGCTTATTTCAGTGAGATAAGCACTTTTGAAAACCACAACCTGAACTTCTCAATTGACTGAAGTTTTCGTGCAGGTTTCACTAAAATGCTTATTTTAGAGAGATCAGCACTTTCCAAGACAAAAATCTCAACTTCACAAAATGACGCCACTTTTCGTGTTGGGTTCACTAAAATGCTTATTTCAACGAGATAAGCACTTCAGAAGTACAAAACCTCAAATTCAATGATAGACTGAAGTTTTCATGCTGATTTCAATAAAATGCTTATTTCAGTGAGATAAGCACTTCAGAAGACAAAAGTCTGAACTTCACCAAAGGACTTATGTTTTCCTGCATGATTTTTCTAAAATGCTTATATCAATGAGATACGCACGTCAGAAGACAAAAATCTCAACTACACAATATGACTCAACTTTTCGTGGTCGATTCACGAAAATGCTTATTTCAGTGAGATAAGCACTTCAGAAGTCCAAAACCTCAACTTCAATAATTGACTGAAGTTTTCATGCTGATTTCACTAAAATGCTTATTTCAGTGAGATCAGCACGTTTCAAGACCAAAATCTCAACTTCACCAAATGACTCTACTTTTATTGACGGTTTCACTGAAATGCTTATTTCAGTGAGATAAGCACTTTTGAAAACCAAAACCTGAACTTCACCAATTGACTGAAGTTTTCGTGCTGGGTTCACTAAAATGCTTATTTCAGTGAGATCAGCACTTTCCAAGACCAAAATCTCAATTTCACAAAATGAATCCCCTTTTCGTGCTGGGCTCACTAAAATGCTTATTTCAGTGAGATAAGCACTTCAGAAGACAAAAATCTGAAGTTCACCAAATGACTGATGTTTTCCTGCATTTTCCTTCTAAAATGCTTCTTTCAATGAGATAAGCACATCAGAAGTCAAAAATCTCAACTACACAAAATGACTCCACTTTTCGTCCTTGTTTGACTAAAATGCTTATTTCAGCAAGATAAGCACTTCAGAAGTCCAAAACCTCAAATTCAATGATAGACTGAAGTTTTCATGCTGATTTCAATGAAATGCTTATTTCAGTGAGATAAGCACTTTTGAAAACCACAACCTGAACTTCTCAATTGACTGAAGTTTTCGTGCAGGTTTCACTAAAATGCTTATTTTAGTGAGATCAGCACTTTCCAAGACAAAAATCTCAACTTCACAAAATGAATCCCCTTTTCGTGCTGGGCTCACTAAAATGCTTATTTCAGTGAGATAAGCACTTCAGAAGACAAAAATCTGAAGTTCACCAAATGACTGATGTTTTCCTTCTAAAATGCTTCTTTCAATGAGATAAGCACATCAGAAGTCAAAAATCTCAACTACACAAAATGACTCCACTTTTCGACCTTGTTTGACTAAAATGCTTATTTCAGCGAGATAAGCACTTCAGAAGTCCAAAACCTCAAATTGAATGATAGACTGAAGTTTTCATGCTGATTTCAATGAAATGCTTATTTCAGTGAGATAAGCACTTTTTAAAACCACAACCTGAACTTCTCAATTGACTGAAGTTTTCGTGCAGGTTTCACTAAAATGCTTATTTTAGAGAGATCAGCACTTTCCAAGACAAAAATCTCAACTTCACAAAATGACTCCACTTTTCGTGCTAGGTTCACTAAAATGCTTATGTCAACGAGATAAGCACTTCAGAAGTACAAAACCTCAAATTCAATGATAGACTGAAGTTTTCATGCTGATTTCAATAAAATGCTTATTTCAGTGAGATAAGCACTTCAGAAGACAAAAGTCTGAACTTCACCAAAGGACTTATGTTTTCCTGCATGATTTTTCTAAAATGCTTATATCAATGAGATACGCACGTCAGAAGACAAAAATCTCAACTACACAATATGTCTCAACTTTTCGTGGTCGATTCACTAAAATGCTTATTTCAGTGAGATAAGCACTTCAGAAGTCCAAAACCTCAACTTCAATAATTGACTGAAGTTTTCATGCTGATTTCACTAAAATGCTTATTTCAGTGAGATCAGCACGTTTCAAGACCAAAATCTCAACTTCACCAAATGACTCTACTTTTATTGACGGTTTCACTGAAATGCTTATTTCAGTGAGATAAGCACTTTTGAAAACCAAAACCTGAACTTCACCAATTGACTGAAGTTTTCGTGCTGGGTTCACTAAAATGCTTATTTCAGTGAGATCAGCACTTTCCAAGACCAAAATCTCAATTTCACAAAATGAATCCCCTTTTCGTGCTGGGCTCACTAAAATGCTTATTTCAGTGAGATAAGCACTTCAGAAGACAAAAATCTGAAGTTCACCAAATGACTGATGTTTTCCTGCATTTTCCTTCTAAAATGCTTCTTTCAATGAGATAAGCACATCAGAAGTCAAAAATCTCAACTACACAAAATGACTCCACTTTTCGACCTTGTTTGACTAAAATGCTTATTTCAGCGAGATAAGCACTTCAGAAGTCCAAAACCTCAAATTCAATGATAGACTGAAGTTTTCATGCTGATTTCAATGAAATGCTTATTTCAGTGAGATAAGCACTTTTGAAAACCACAACCTGAACTTCTCAATTGACTGAAGTTTTCGTGCAGGTTTCACTAAAATGCTTATTTTAGTGAGGTCAGCACTTTCCAAGACCAAAATCTCAACTTCACACAATGACTCCACTTTTCGTGCTGGGTCACTAAAATGCTTATTTCAGCGAGATAAGCACTTCAGAAGTCCAAAACCTCAACTTCAATAATTTACTGAAGTTTTCATGCTGATTTCACTAAAATGCTTATTTCAGTGAGATCAGCACGTTTCAAGACCAAAATCTCAACTTCACCAAATGACTCTACTTTTATTGACGGTTTCACTGAAATGCTTATTTCAGTGAGATAAGCACTTTTGAAAACCAAAACCTGAACTTCACCAATTGACTGAAGTTTTCGTGCTGGGTTCACTAAAATGCTTATTTCAGTGAGATCAGCACTTTCCAAGACCAAAATCTCAATTTCACAAAATGAATCCCCTTTTCGTGCTGGGCTCACTAAAATGCTTATTTCAGTGAGATAAGCACTTCAGAAGACAAAAATCTGAAGTTCACCAAATGACTGATGTTTTCCTGCATTTTCCTTCTAAAATGCTTCTTTCAATGAGATAAGCACATCAGAAGTCAAAAATCTCAACTACACAAAATGACTCCACTTTTCGTCCTTGTTTGACGAAAATGCTTATTTCAGCGAGATAAGCACTTCAGAAGTCCAAAACCTCAAATTCAATGATAGACTGAAGTTTTCATGCTGATTTCAATAAAATGCTTATTTCAGTGAGATAAGCACTTCAGAGGACAAAAATCTGAACTTTACAAAAGGACTTATCTTTACAGGCATGCTTTTTCTAAAATGCTTATATCAATGAGATAAGCACGTCAGAAGACAAAAATCACAACTACACAATATGACTCAACTTTTCGTGCTAGATTCACTAAAATGCTTATTTCAACGAGATAAGCACTTCAGAAGTCCAAAACTTCAACTTCAATAATTGACTGAAGTTTTCATGCTGATTTCACTAAAATGCTTATTTCAGTGGGATCAGCACGTTTCAAGAACAAATTCTCAACTTCACCAAATGACTCTACTTTTATTGACGGTTTCACTAAAATGCTTATTTCAGTGAGATAAGGACTTCTGAAAACCAAAACCTGAACTTCTCCAATTAGACTGATGTTCTCGTGCAGATTTCACTAAAATGCTTATTTTAGTGAGATCAGCACTTTCCAAGACCAAAATCTCAACTTCACACAATGACTCCACTTTTCGTGCTGGGTCACTAAAATGCTTATTTCAGCGAGATAAGCACTTCAGAAGTCCAAAACCTCAACTTTAATAATTTACTGAAGTTTTCATGCTGATTTCACTAAAATGCTTATTTCAGGGAGATCAGCACGTTTCACGACCAAAATCTCAACTTCACCAAATGACTCTACTTTTATTGACGGTTTCACTGAAATGCTTATTTCAGTGAGATAAGCACTTTTGAAAACCAATACCTGAACTTCACCAATTGACTGAAGTTTTCGTGCTGGGTTCACTAAAATGCTTATTTCAGTGAGATCAGCACTTTCCAAGACCAACATCTCAACTTCACAAAATGAATCCCCTTTTCGTGCTGGGTTCACTAAAATGCTTATTTCAGTGAGATAAGCACTTCAGAAGACAAAAATCTGAAGTTCACCAAATGACCGATGTTTTCCTGCATTTTCCTTCTAAAATGCTTATTTCAATGTGATAAGCACATCAGAAGTCAAAAATCTCAACTACACAAAATGACTCCACTTTTCGTCCTTGTTTGACTAAAATGCTTATTTCAGCGAGATAAGCACTTCAGAAGTACAAAACCTCAAATTCAATGATAGACTGAAGTTTTCATGCTGATTTCAATGAAATGCTTATTTCAGTGAGATAAGCACTTTTTAAAACCACAACCTGAACTTCTCAATTGACTGAAGTTTTCGTGCAGGTTTCACTAAAATGCTTATTTTAGAGAGATCAGCACTTTCCAAGACAAAAATCTCAACTTCACAAAATGACTCCACTTTTCGTGCTGGGTTCACTAAAATGCTTATGTCAACGAGATAAGCACTTCAGAAGTACAAAACCTCAAATTCAATGATAGACTGAAGTTTTCATGCTGATTTCAATAAAATGCTTATTTCAGTGAGATAAGCACTTCAGAAGACAAAAGTCTGAACTTCACCAAAGGACTTATGTTTTCCTGCATGATTTTTCTAAAATGCTTATATCAATGAGATAAGCACGTCAGAAGACAAAAATCACACCTACACAATATGACTCAACTTTTCGTGCTAGATTCACTAAAATGCTTATTTCAACGAGATAAGCACTTCAGAAGTCCAAAACTTCAACTTCAATAATTGACTGAAGTTTTCATGCTGATTTCACTAAAATGCTTATTTCAGTGAGATCAGCACGTTTCAAGACCAAAATCTCAACTTCACCAAATGACTCAACTTTTATTGACGGTTTCACTAAAATGCTTATTTCAGTGAGAATAAGGACTTTTGAAAACCAAAACCTGAACTTCTCCAATTAGACTGATGTTCTCGTGCAGATTTCACTAAAATGCTTATTTTAGTGAGGTCAGCACTTTCCAAGACCAAAATCTCAACTTCACACAATGACTCCACTTTTCGTGCTGGGTCACTAAAATGCTGATTTCAGCGAGATAAGCACTTCAGAAGTCCAAAACCTCAACTTCAATAATTTACTGAAGTTTTCATGCTGATTTCACTAAAATGCTTATTTCAGTGAGCTCAGCACGTTTCAAGACCAAAATCTCAACTTCACCAAATGACTCTACTTTTATTGACGGTTTCACTGAAATGCTTATTTCAGTGAGATAAGCACTTTTGAAAACCAAAACATGAACTTCACCAATTGACTGAAGTTTTCGTGCTGGGTTCACTAAAATGCTTATTTCAGTGAGATCAGCACTTTCCAAGACCAACATCTCAACTTCACAAAATGACTCCACTTTTCGTGCTGGGTTCACTAAAATGCTTATTTCAACGAGATAAGCACCTCAGAAGTACAAAACCTCAAATTCAATGATAGACTGAAGTTTTCATGCTGATTTCAATAAAATGCTTATTTCAGTGAGATAAGCACTTCAGAAGACAAAAGTCTGAACTTCACCAAAGGACTTATGTTTTCCTGCATGATTTTTCTAAAATGCTTATATCAATGAGATACGCACGTCAGAAGACAAAAATCTCAACTACACAATATGACTCAACTTTTCGTGGTAGATTCACTAAAATGCTTATTTCAGTGAGATAAGCACTTCAGAAGTCCAAAACCTCAACTTCAATAATTGACTGAAGTTTTCATGCTGATTTCACTAAAATGCTTATTTCAGTGAGATCAGCACGTTTCAAGACCAAAATCTCAACTTCACCAAATGACTCTACTTTTATTGACGGTTTCACTGAAATGCTTATTTCAGTGAGATAAGCACTTTTGAAAACCAAAACCTGAACTTCACCAATTGACTGAAGTTTTCGTGCTGGGTTCACTAAAATGCTTATTTCAGTGAGATCAGCACTTTCCAAGACCAAAATCTCAATTTCACAAAATGAATCCCCTTTTCGTGCTGGGCTCACTAAAATGCTTATTTCAGTGAGATAAGCACTTCAGAAGACAAAAATCTGAAGTTCACCAAATGACTGATGTTTTCCTGCATTTTCCTTCTAAAATGCTTCTTTCAATGAGATAAGCACATCAGAAGTCAAAAATCTCAACTACACAAAATGACTCCACTTTTCGACCTTGTTTGACTAAAATGCTTATTTCAGCGAGATAAGCACTTCAGAAGTCCAAAACCTCAAATTCAATGATAGACTGAAGTTTTCATGCTGATTTCAATAAAATGCTTATTTCAGTGAGATAAGCACTTTTGAAAACCACAACCTGAACTTCTCAATTGACTGAAGTTTTCGTGCAGTTTTCACTAAAATGCTTATTTTAGTGAGGTCAGCACTTTCCAAGACCAAAATCTCAACTTCACACAATGACTCCACTTTTCGTGCTGGGTCACTAAAATGCTTATTTCAGCGAGATAAGCACTTCAGAAGTCCAAAACCTCAACTTCAATAATTTACTGAAGTTTTCATGCTGATTTCACTAAAATGCTTATTTCAGTGAGATCAGCACGTTTCAAGACCAAAATCTCAACTTCACCAAATGACTCTACTTTTATTGACGGTTTCACTGAAATGCTTATTTCAGTGAGATAAGCACTTTTGAAAACCAAAACCTGAACTTCACCAATTGACTGAAGTTTTCGTGCTGGGTTCACTAAAATGCTTATTTCAATGAGATCAGCACTTTCCAAGACCAAAATCTCAATTTCACAAAATGAATCACCTTTTCGTGCTGGGCTCACTAAAATGCTTATTTCAGTGAGATAAGCACTTCAGAAGACAAAAATCTGAAGTTCACCAAATGACTGATGTTTTCCTGCATTTTCCTTCTAAAATGCTTCTTTGAATGAGATAAGCACATCAGAAGTCAAAAATCTCAACTACACAAAATGACTCCACTTTTCGTCCTTGTTTGACTAAAATGCTTATTTCAGCGAGATAAGCACTTCAGAAGTCCAAAACCTCAAATTCAATGATAGACTGAAGTTTTCATGCTGATTTCAATGAAATGCTTATTTCAGTGAGATAAGCACTTTTGAAAACCACAACCTGAACTTCTCAATTGACTGAAGTTTTCGTGCAGGTTTCACTAAAATCCTTATTTTAGTGAGATCAGCACTTTCCAAGACAAAAATATCAACTTCACAAAATGAATCCCCTTTTCGTGCTGGGCTCACTAAAATGCTTATTTCAGTGAGATAAGCACTTCAGAAGACAAAAATCTGAAGTTCACCAAATGACTGATGTTTTCCTGCATTTTCCTTCTAAAATGCTTCTTTCAATGAGATAAGCAAATCAGAAGTCAAAAATCTCAACTACACAAAATGACTCCACTTTTCGACCTTGTTTGACTAAAATGCTTATTTCAGCGAGATAAGCACTTCAGAAGTCCAAAACCTCAAATTCAATGATAGACTGAAGTTTTCATGCTGATTTCAATGAAATGCTTATTTCAGTGAGATAAGCACTTTTGAAAACCACAACCTGAACTTCTCAATTGACTGAAGTTTTCGTGCAGGTTTCACTAAAATGCTTATTTTAGAGAGATCAGCACTTTCCAAGACAAAAATCTCAACTTCACAAAATGACGCCACTTTTCGTGTTGGGTTCACTAAAATGCTTATTTCAACGAGATAAGCACTTCAGAAGTACAAAACCTCAAATTCAATGATAGACTGAAGTTTTCATGCTGATTTCAATAAAATGCTTATTTCAGTGAGATAAGCACTTCAGAAGACAAAAGTCTGAACTTCACCAAAGGACTTATGTTTTCCTGCATGATTTTTCTAAAATGCTTATATCAATGAGATACGCACGTCAGAAGACAAAAATCTCAACTACACAATATGACTCAACTTTTCGTGGTCGATTCACGAAAATGCTTATTTCAGTGAGATAAGCACTTCAGAAGTCCAAAACCTCAACTTCAATAATTGACTGAAGTTTTCATGCTGATTTCACTAAAATGCTTATTTCAGTGAGATCAGCACGTTTCAAGACCAAAATCTCAACTTCACCAAATGACTCTACTTTTATTGACGGTTTCACTGAAATGCTTATTTCAGTGAGATAAGCACTTTTGAAAACCAAAACCTGAACTTCACCAATTGACTGAAGTTTTCGTGCTGGGTTCACTAAAATGCTTATTTCAGTGAGATCAGCACTTTCCAAGACCAAAATCTCAATTTCACAAAATGAATCCCCTTTTCGTGCTGGGCTCACTAAAATGCTTATTTCAGTGAGATAAGCACTTCAGAAGACAAAAATCTGAAGTTCACCAAATGACTGATGTTTTCCTGCATTTTCCTTCTAAAATGCTTCTTTCAATGAGATAAGCACATCAGAAGTCAAAAATCTCAACTACACAAAATGACTCCACTTTTCGTCCTTGTTTGACTAAAATGCTTATTTCAGCAAGATAAGCACTTCAGAAGTCCAAAACCTCAAATTCAATGATAGACTGAAGTTTTCATGCTGATTTCAATGAAATGCTTATTTCAGTGAGATAAGCACTTTTGAAAACCACAACCTGAACTTCTCAATTGACTGAAGTTTTCGTGCAGGTTTCACTAAAATGCTTATTTTAGTGAGATCAGCACTTTCCAAGACAAAAATCTCAACTTCACAAAATGAATCCCCTTTTCGTGCTGGGCTCACTAAAATGCTTATTTCAGTGAGATAAGCACTTCAGAAGACAAAAATCTGAAGTTCACCAAATGACTGATGTTTTCCTGCATTTTCCTTCTAAAATGCTTCTTTCAATGAGATAAGCACATCAGAAGTCAAAAATCTCAACTACACAAAATGACTCCACTTTTCGACCTTGTTTGACTAAAATGCTTATTTCAGCGAGATAAGCACTTCAGAAGTCCAAAACCTCAAATTGAATGATAGACTGAAGTTTTCATGCTGATTTCAATGAAATGCTTATTTCAGTGAGATAAGCACTTTTTAAAACCACAACCTGAACTTCTCAATTGACTGAAGTTTTCGTGCAGGTTTCACTAAAATGCTTATTTTAGAGAGATCAGCACTTTCCAAGACAAAAATCTCAACTTCACAAAATGACTCCACTTTTCGTGCTGGGTTCACTAAAATGCTTATGTCAACGAGATAAGCACTTCAGAAGTACAAAACCTCAAATTCAATGATAGACTGAAGTTTTCATGCTGATTTCAATAAAATGCTTATTTCAGTGAGATAAGCACTTCAGAAGACAAAAGTCTGAACTTCACCAAAGGACTTATGTTTTCCTGCATGATTTTTCTAAAATGCTTATATCAATGAGATACGCACGTCAGAAGACAAAAATCTCAACTACACAATATGACTCAACTTTTCGTGGTCGATTCACGAAAATGCTTATTTCAGTGAGATAAGCACTTCAGAAGTCCAAAACCTCAACTTCAATAATTGACTGAAGTTTTCATGCTGATTTCACTAAAATGCTTATTTCAGTGAGATCAGCACGTTTCAAGACCAAAATCTCAACTTCACCAAATGACTCTACTTTTATTGACGGTTTCACTGAAATGCTTATTTCAGTGAGATAAGCACTTTTGAAAACCAAAACCTGAACTTCACCAATTGACTGAAGTTTTCGTGCTGGGTTCACTAAAATGCTTATTTCAGTGAGATCAGCACTTTCCAAGACCAAAATCTCAATTTCACAAAATGAATCCCCTTTTCGTGCTGGGCTCACTAAAATGCTTATTTCAGTGAGATAAGCACTTCAGAAGACAAAAATCTGAAGTTCACCAAATGACTGATGTTTTCCTGCATTTTCCTTCTAAAATGCTTCTTTCAATGAGATAAGCACATCAGAAGTCAAAAATCTCAACTACACAAAATGACTCCACTTTTCGTCCTTGTTTGACTAAAATGCTTATTTCAGCAAGATAAGCACTTCAGAAGTCCAAAACCTCAAATTCAATGATAGACTGAAGTTTTCATGCTGATTTCAATGAAATGCTTATTTCAGTGAGATAAGCACTTTTGAAAACCACAACCTGAACTTCTCAATTGACTGAAGTTTTCGTGCAGGTTTCACTAAAATGCTTATTTTAGTGAGATCAGCACTTTCCAAGACAAAAATCTCAACTTCACAAAATGAATCCCCTTTTCGTGCTGGGCTCACTAAAATGCTTATTTCAGTGAGATAAGCACTTCAGAAGACAAAAATCTGAAGTTCACCAAATGACTGATGTTTTCCTGCATTTTCCTTCTAAAATGCTTCTTTCAATGAGATAAGCACATCAGAAGTCAAAAATCTCAACTACACAAAATGACTCCACTTTTCGACCTTGTTTGACTAAAATGCTTATTTCAGCGAGATAAGCACTTCAGAAGTCCAAAACCTCAAATTGAATGATAGACTGAAGTTTTCATGCTGATTTCAATGAAATGCTTATTTCAGTGAGATAAGCACTTTTTAAAACCACAACCTGAACTTCTCAATTGACTGAAGTTTTCGTGCAGGTTTCACTAAAATGCTTATTTTAGAGAGATCAGCACTTTCCAAGACAAAAATCTCAACTTCACAAAATGACTCCACTTTTCGTGCTGGGTTCACTAAAATGCTTATGTCAACGAGATAAGCACTTCAGAAGTACAAAACCTCAAATTCAATGATAGACTGAAGTTTTCATGCTGATTTCAATAAAATGCTTATTTCAGTGAGATAAGCACTTCAGAAGACAAAAGTCTGAACTTCACCAAAGGACTTATGTTTTCCTGCATGATTTTTCTAAAATGCTTATATCAATGAGATACGCACGTCAGAAGACAAAAATCTCAACTACACAATATGTCTCAACTTTTCGTGGTCGATTCACTAAAATGCTTATTTCAGTGAGATAAGCACTTCAGAAGTCCAAAACCTCAACTTCAATAATTGACTGAAGTTTTCATGCTGATTTCACTAAAATGCTTATTTCAGTGAGATCAGCACGTTTCAAGACCAAAATCTCAACTTCACCAAATGACTCTACTTTTATTGACGGTTTCACTGAAATGCTTATTTCAGTGAGATAAGCACTTTTGAAAACCAAAACCTGAACTTCACCAATTGACTGAAGTTTTCGTGCTGGGTTCACTAAAATGCTTATTTCAGTGAGATCAGCACTTTCCAAGACCAAAATCTCAATTTCACAAAATGAATCCCCTTTTCGTGCTGGGCTCACTAAAATGCTTATTTCAGTGAGATAAGCACTTCAGAAGACAAAAATCTGAAGTTCACCAAATGACTGATGTTTTCCTGCATTTTCCTTCTAAAATGCTTCTTTCAATGAGATAAGCACATCAGAAGTCAAAAATCTCAACTACACAAAATGACTCCACTTTTCGACCTTGTTTGACTAAAATGCTTATTTCAGCGAGATAAGCACTTCAGAAGTCCAAAACCTCAAATTCAATGATAGACTGAAGTTTTCATGCTGATTTCAATGAAATGCTTATTTCAGTGAGATAAGCACTTTTGAAAACCACAACCTGAACTTCTCAATTGACTGAAGTTTTCGTGCAGGTTTCACTAAAATGCTTATTTTAGTGAGGTCAGCACTTTCCAAGACCAAAATCTCAACTTCACACAATGACTCCACTTTTCGTGCTGGGTCACTAAAATGCTTATTTCAGCGAGATAAGCACTTCAGAAGTCCAAAACCTCAACTTCAATAATTTACTGAAGTTTTCATGCTGATTTCACTAAAATGCTTATTTCAGTGAGATCAGCACGTTTCAAGACCAAAATCTCAACTTCACCAAATGACTCTACTTTTATTGACGGTTTCACTGAAATGCTTATTTCAGTGAGATAAGCACTTTTGAAAACCAAAACCTGAACTTCACCAATTGACTGAAGTTTTCGTGCTGGGTTCACTAAAATGCTTATTTCAGTGAGATCAGCACTTTCCAAGACCAAAATCTCAATTTCACAAAATGAATCCCCTTTTCGTGCTGGGCTCACTAAAATGCTTATTTCAGTGAGATAAGCACTTCAGAAGACAAAAATCTGAAGTTCACCAAATGACTGATGTTTTCCTGCATTTTCCTTCTAAAATGCTTCTTTCAATGAGATAAGCACATCAGAAGTCAAAAATCTCAACTACACAAAATGACTCCACTTTTCGTCCTTGTTTGACGAAAATGCTTATTTCAGCGAGATAAGCACTTCAGAAGTCCAAAACCTCAAATTCAATGATAGACTGAAGTTTTCATGCTGATTTCAATAAAATGCTTATTTCAGTGAGATAAGCACTTCAGAGGACAAAAATCTGAACTTTACAAAAGGACTTATCTTTACAGGCATGCTTTTTCTAAAATGCTTATATCAATGAGATAAGCACGTCAGAAGACAAAAATCACAACTACACAATATGACTCAACTTTTCGTGCTAGATTCACTAAAATGCTTATTTCAACGAGATAAGCACTTCAGAAGTCCAAAACTTCAACTTCAATAATTGACTGAAGTTTTCATGCTGATTTCACTAAAATGCTTATTTCAGTGGGATCAGCACGTTTCAAGAACAAATTCTCAACTTCACCAAATGACTCTACTTTTATTGACGGTTTCACTAAAATGCTTATTTCAGTGAGATAAGGACTTCTGAAAACCAAAACCTGAACTTCTCCAATTAGACTGATGTTCTCGTGCAGATTTCACTAAAATGCTTATTTTAGTGAGATCAGCACTTTCCAAGACCAAAATCTCAACTTCACACAATGACTCCACTTTTCGTGCTGGGTCACTAAAATGCTTATTTCAGCGAGATAAGCACTTCAGAAGTCCAAAACCTCAACTTTAATAATTTACTGAAGTTTTCATGCTGATTTCACTAAAATGCTTATTTCAGGGAGATCAGCACGTTTCACGACCAAAATCTCAACTTCACCAAATGACTCTACTTTTATTGACGGTTTCACTGAAATGCTTATTTCAGTGAGATAAGCACTTTTGAAAACCAAAACCTGAACTTCACCAATTGACTGAAGTTTTCGTGCTGGGTTCACTAAAATGCTTATTTCAGTGAGATCAGCACTTTCCAAGACCAACATCTCAACTTCACAAAATGAATCCCCTTTTCGTGCTGGGTTCACTAAAATGCTTATTTCAGTGAGATAAGCACTTCAGAAGACAAAAATCTGAAGTTCACCAAATGACCGATGTTTTCCTGCATTTTCCTTCTAAAATGCTTATTTCAATGTGATAAGCACATCAGAAGTCAAAAATCTCAACTACACAAAATGACTCCACTTTTCGTCCTTGTTTGACTAAAATGCTTATTTCAGCGAGATAAGCACTTCAGAAGTACAAAACCTCAAATTCAATGATAGACTGAAGTTTTCATGCTGATTTCAATAAAATGCTTATTTCAGTGAGATAAGCACTTCAGAAGACAAATGTCTGAACTTCATCAAAGGACTTATGTTTTCCTGCATGATTTTCTAAAATGCTTACATCAATGAGATACGCACGTCAGAAGACAAAAATCTCAACTACACAATATGACTCAACTTTTCGTGCTAGATTCTCTAAAATGCTTATTTCAACGAGACAAGCACTTCAGAAGTCCAAAACCTCAACTTCAATAATTGACTGAAGTTTTCATGCTGATTTCACTAAAATGCTTATTTCAGTGAGATCAGCACGTTTCAAGACCAAAATCTCAACTTCACCAAATGACTCTACTTTTATTGACGGTTTCACTGAAATGCTTATTTCAGTGAGATAAGCACTTTTGAAAACCAAAACCTGAACTTCACCAATTGACTGAAGTTTTCGTGCTGGGTTCACTAAAATGCTTATTTCAGTGAGATCAGCACTTTCCAAAACCAAAATCTCAATTTCACAAAATGAATCCCCTTTTCGTGCTGGGCTCACTAAAATGCTTATTTCAGTGAGATAAGCACTTCAGAAGACAAAAATCTGAAGTTCACCAAATGACTGATGTTTTCCTGCATTTTCCTTCTAAAATGCTTCTTTCAATGAGATAAGCACATCAGAAGTCAAAAATCTCAACTACACAAAATGACTCCACTTTTCGACCTTGTTTGACTAAAATGCTTATTTCAGCGAGATAAGCACTTCAGAAGTCCAAAACCTCAAATTCAATGATAGACTGAAGTTTTCATGCTGATTTCAATGAAATGCTTATTTCAGTGAGATAAGCACTTTTGAAAACCACAACCTGAACTTCTCAATTGACTGAAGTTTTCGTGCAGGTTTCACTAAAATGCTTATTTTAGTGAGGTCAGCACTTTCCAAGACCAAAATCTCAACTTCACACAATGACTCCACTTTTCGTGCTGGGTCACTAAAATGCTTATTTCAGCGAGATAAGCACTTCAGAAGTCCAAAACCTCAACTTCAATAATTTACTGAAGTTTTCATGCTGATTTCACTAAAATGCTTATTTCAGTGAGATCAGCACGTTTCAAGACCAAAATCTCAACTTCACCAAATGACTCTACTTTTATTGACGGTTTCACTGAAATGCTTGTTTCAGTGAGATAAGCACTTTTGAAAACCAAAACCTGAACTTCACCAATTGACTGAAGTTTTCGTGCTGGGTTCACTAAAATGCTTATTTCAGTGAGATCAGCACTTTCCAAGACCAAAATCTCAGTTTCACAAAATGAATCCCCTTTTCGTGCTGGGCTCACTAAAATGCTTATTTCAGTGAGATAAGCACTTCAGAAGACAAAAATCTGAAGTTCACCAAATGACTGATGTTTTCCTGCATTTTCCTTCTAAAATGCTTCTTTCAATGAGATAAGCACATCAGAAGTCAAAAATCTCAACTACACAAAATGACTCCACTTTTCGTCCTTGTTTGACGAAAATGATTATTTCAGCGAGATAAGCACTTCAGAAGTCCAAAACCTCAAATTCAATGATAGACTGAAGTTTTCATGCTGATTTCAATAAAATGCTTATTTCAGTGAGATAAGCACTTCAGAGGACAAAAATCTGAACTTTACAAAAGGACTTATCTTTACAGGCATGCTTTTTCTAAAATGCTTATATCAATGAGATAAGCACGTCAGAAGACAAAAATCACAACTACACAATATGACTCAACTTTTCGTGCTAGATTCACTAAAATGCTTATTTCAACGAGATAAGCACTTCAGAAGTCCAATACTTCAACTTCAATAATTGACTGAAGTTTTCATGCTGATTTCACTAAAATGCTTATTTCAGTGGGATCAGCACGTTTCAAGACCAAAATCTCAACTTCACCAAATGACTCTACTTTTATTGACGGTTTCACTAAAATGCTTATTTCAGTGAGATAAGGACTTCTGAAAACCAAAACCTGAACTTCTCCAATTAGACTGATGTTCTCGTGCAGATTTCACTAAAATGCTTATTTCAGTGAGATCAGCACTTTCCAAGACCAAAATCTCAATTTCACAAAATGAATCCCCTTTTCGTGCTGGGCTCACTAAAATGCTTATTTCAGTGAGATAAGCACTTCAGAAGACAAAAATCTGAAGTTCACCAAATGACTGATGTTTTCCTGCATTTTCCTTCTAAAATGCTTCTTTCAATGAGATAAGCACATCAGAAGTCAAAAATCTCAACTACACAAAATGACTCCACTTTTCGACCTTGATTGACTAAAATGCTTATTTCAGCGAGATAAGCACTTCAGAAGTCCAAAACCTCAAATTCAATGATAGACTGAAGTTTTCATGCTGATTTCAATGAAATGCTTATTTCAGTGAGATAAGCACTTTTGAAAACCACAACCTGAACTTCTCAATTGACTGAAGTTTTCGTGCAGGTTTCACTAAAATGCTTATTTTAGTGAGGTCAGCACTTTCCAAGACCAAAATCTCAACTTCACACAATGACTCCACTTTTCGTGCTGGGTCACTAAAATGCTTATTTCAATGAGATAAGCACTTCAGAAGTCCAAAAAATCAACTTCAATAATTGACTGAAGTTTTCATGCTGATTTCACTAAAATGCTTATTTCAGTGAGATCAGCACGTTTCAAGACCAAAATCTCAACTTCACCAAATGACTCTACTTTTATTGACGGTTTCACTGAAATGCTTATTTCAGTGAGATAAGCACTTTTGAAAACCAAAACCTGAACTTCACCAATTGACTGAAGTTTTCGTGCTGGGTTCACTAAAATGCTTATTTCAGTGAGATCAGCACTTTCCAAGACCAAAATCTCAATTTCACAAAATGAATCCCCTTTTCGTGCTGGGCTCACTAAAATGCTTATTTCAGTGAGATAAGCACTTCAGAAGACAAAAATCTGAAGTTCACCAAATGACTGATGTTTTCCTGCATTTTCCTTCTAAAATGCTTCTTTCAATGAGATAAGCACATCAGAAGTCAAAAATCTCAACTACACAAAATGACTCCACTTTTCGTCCTTGTTTGACGAAAATGCTTATTTCAGCGAGATAAGCACTTCAGAAGTCCAAAACCTCAAATTCAATGATAGACTGAAGTTTTCATGCTGATTTCAATAAAATGCTTATTTCAGTGAGATAAGCACTTCAGAGGACAAAAATCTGAACTTTACAAAAGGACTTATCTTTACAGGCATGCTTTTTCTAAAATGCTTATATCAATGAGATAAGCACGTCAGAAGACAAAAATCACAACTACACAATATGACTCAACTTTTCGTGCTAGATTCACTAAAATGCTTATTTCAACGAGATAAGCACTTCAGAAGTCCAAAACTTCAACTTCAATAATTGACTGAAGTTTTCATGCTGATTTCACTAAAATGCTTATTTCAGTGGGATCAGCACGTTTCAAGAACAAATTCTCAACTTCACCAAATGACTCTACTTTTATTGACGGTTTCACTAAAATGCTTATTTCAGTGAGATAAGGACTTCTGAAAACCAAAACCTGAACTTCTCCAATTAGACTGATGTTCTCGTGCAGATTTCACTAAAATGCTTATTTTAGTGAGATCAGCACTTTCCAAGACCAAAATCTCAACTTCACACAATGACTCCACTTTTCGTGCTGGGTCACTAAAATGCTTATTTCAGCGAGATAAGCACTTCAGAAGTCCAAAACCTCAACTTTAATAATTTACTGAAGTTTTCATGCTGATTTCACTAAAATGCTTATTTCAGGGAGATCAGCACGTTTCACGACCAAAATCTCAACTTCACCAAATGACTCTACTTTTATTGACGGTTTCACTGAAATGCTTATTTCAGTGAGATAAGCACTTTTGAAAACCAAAACCTGAACTTCACCAATTGACTGAAGTTTTCGTGCTGGGTTCACTAAAATGCTTATTTCAGTGAGATCAGCACTTTCCAAGACCAACATCTCAACTTCACAAAATGAATCCCCTTTTCGTGCTGGGTTCACTAAAATGCTTATTTCAGTGAGATAAGCACTTCAGAAGACAAAAATCTGAAGTTCACCAAATGACCGATGTTTTCCTGCATTTTCCTTCTAAAATGCTTATTTCAATGTGATAAGCACATCAGAAGTCAAAAATCTCAACTACACAAAATGACTCCACTTTTCGTCCTTGTTTGACTAAAATGCTTATTTCAGCGAGATAAGCACTTCAGAAGTACAAAACCTCAAATTCAATGATAGACTGAAGTTTTCATGCTGATTTCAATAAAATGCTTATTTCAGTGAGATAAGCACTTCAGAAGACAAATGTCTGAACTTCATCAAAGGACTTATGTTTTCCTGCATGATTTTCTAAAATGCTTACATCAATGAGATACGCACGTCAGAAGACAAAAATCTCAACTACACAATATGACTCAACTTTTCGTGCTAGATTCTCTAAAATGCTTATTTCAACGAGACAAGCACTTCAGAAGTCCAAAACCTCAACTTCAATAATTGACTGAAGTTTTCATGCTGATTTCACTAAAATGCTTATTTCAGTGAGATCAGCACGTTTCAAGACCAAAATCTCAACTTCACCAAATGACTCTACTTTTATTGACGGTTTCACTGAAATGCTTATTTCAGTGAGATAAGCACTTTTGAAAACCAAAACCTGAACTTCACCAATTGACTGAAGTTTTCGTGCTGGGTTCACTAAAATGCTTATTTCAGTGAGATCAGCACTTTCCAAAACCAAAATCTCAATTTCACAAAATGAATCCCCTTTTCGTGCTGGGCTCACTAAAATGCTTATTTCAGTGAGATAAGCACTTCAGAAGACAAAAATCTGAAGTTCACCAAATGACTGATGTTTTCCTGCATTTTCCTTCTAAAATGCTTCTTTCAATGAGATAAGCACATCAGAAGTCAAAAATCTCAACTACACAAAATGACTCCACTTTTCGACCTTGTTTGACTAAAATGCTTATTTCAGCGAGATAAGCACTTCAGAAGTCCAAAACCTCAAATTCAATGATAGACTGAAGTTTTCATGCTGATTTCAATGAAATGCTTATTTCAGTGAGATAAGCACTTTTGAAAACCACAACCTGAACTTCTCAATTGACTGAAGTTTTCGTGCAGGTTTCACTAAAATGCTTATTTTAGTGAGGTCAGCACTTTCCAAGACCAAAATCTCAACTTCACACAATGACTCCACTTTTCGTGCTGGGTCACTAAAATGCTTATTTCAGCGAGATAAGCACTTCAGAAGTCCAAAACCTCAACTTCAATAATTTACTGAAGTTTTCATGCTGATTTCACTAAAATGCTTATTTCAGTGAGATCAGCACGTTTCAAGACCAAAATCTCAACTTCACCAAATGACTCTACTTTTATTGACGGTTTCACTGAAATGCTTGTTTCAGTGAGATAAGCACTTTTGAAAACCAAAACCTGAACTTCACCAATTGACTGAAGTTTTCGTGCTGGGTTCACTAAAATGCTTATTTCAGTGAGATCAGCACTTTCCAAGACCAAAATCTCAGTTTCACAAAATGAATCCCCTTTTCGTGCTGGGCTCACTAAAATGCTTATTTCAGTGAGATAAGCACTTCAGAAGACAAAAATCTGAAGTTCACCAAATGACTGATGTTTTCCTGCATTTTCCTTCTAAAATGCTTCTTTCAATGAGATAAGCACATCAGAAGTCAAAAATCTCAACTACACAAAATGACTCCACTTTTCGTCCTTGTTTGACGAAAATGATTATTTCAGCGAGATAAGCACTTCAGAAGTCCAAAACCTCAAATTCAATGATAGACTGAAGTTTTCATGCTGATTTCAATAAAATGCTTATTTCAGTGAGATAAGCACTTCAGAGGACAAAAATCTGAACTTTACAAAAGGACTTATCTTTACAGGCATGCTTTTTCTAAAATGCTTATATCAATGAGATAAGCACGTCAGAAGACAAAAATCACAACTACACAATATGACTCAACTTTTCGTGCTAGATTCACTAAAATGCTTATTTCAACGAGATAAGCACTTCAGAAGTCCAATACTTCAACTTCAATAATTGACTGAAGTTTTCATGCTGATTTCACTAAAATGCTTATTTCAGTGGGATCAGCACGTTTCAAGACCAAAATCTCAACTTCACCAAATGACTCTACTTTTATTGACGGTTTCACTAAAATGCTTATTTCAGTGAGATAAGGACTTCTGAAAACCAAAACCTGAACTTCTCCAATTAGACTGATGTTCTCGTGCAGATTTCACTAAAATGCTTATTTCAGTGAGATCAGCACTTTCCAAGACCAAAATCTCAATTTCACAAAATGAATCCCCTTTTCGTGCTGGGCTCACTAAAATGCTTATTTCAGTGAGATAAGCACTTCAGAAGACAAAAATCTGAAGTTCACCAAATGACTGATGTTTTCCTGCATTTTCCTTCTAAAATGCTTCTTTCAATGAGATAAGCACATCAGAAGTCAAAAATCTCAACTACACAAAATGACTCCACTTTTCGTCCTTGTTTGACTAAAATGCTTATTTCAGCAAGATAAGCACTTCAGAAGTCCAAAACCTCAAATTCAATGATAGACTGAAGTTTTCATGCTGATTTCAATGAAATGCTTATTTCAGTGAGATAAGCACTTTTGAAAACCACAACCTGAACTTCTCAATTGACTGAAGTTTTCGTGCAGGTTTCACTAAAATGCTTATTTTAGTGAGATCAGCACTTTCCAAGACAAAAATCTCAACTTCACAAAATGAATCCCCTTTTCGTGCTGGGCTCACTAAAATGCTTATTTCAGTGAGATAAGCACTTCAGAAGACAAAAATCTGAAGTTCACCAAATGACTGATGTTTTCCTGCATTTTCCTTCTAAAATGCTTCTTTCAATGAGATAAGCACATCAGAAGTCAAAAATCTCAACTACACAAAATGACTCCACTTTTCGACCTTGTTTGACTAAAATGCTTATTTCAGCGAGATAAGCACTTCAGAAGTCCAAAACCTCAAATTGAATGATAGACTGAAGTTTTCATGCTGATTTCAATGAAATGCTTATTTCAGTGAGATAAGCACTTTTTAAAACCACAACCTGAACTTCTCAATTGACTGAAGTTTTCGTGCAGGTTTCACTAAAATGCTTATTTTAGAGAGATCAGCACTTTCCAAGACAAAAATCTCAACTTCACAAAATGACTCCACTTTTCGTGCTGGGTTCACTAAAATGCTTATGTCAACGAGATAAGCACTTCAGAAGTACAAAACCTCAAATTCAATGATAGACTGAAGTTTTCATGCTGATTTCAATAAAATGCTTATTTCAGTGAGATAAGCACTTCAGAAGACAAAAGTCTGAACTTCACCAAAGGACTTATGTTTTCCTGCATGATTTTTCTAAAATGCTTATATCAATGAGATACGCACGTCAGAAGACAAAAATCTCAACTACACAATATGTCTCAACTTTTCGTGGTCGATTCACTAAAATGCTTATTTCAGTGAGATAAGCACTTCAGAAGTCCAAAACCTCAACTTCAATAATTGACTGAAGTTTTCATGCTGATTTCACTAAAATGCTTATTTCAGTGAGATCAGCACGTTTCAAGACCAAAATCTCAACTTCACCAAATGACTCTACTTTTATTGACGGTTTCACTGAAATGCTTATTTCAGTGAGATAAGCACTTTTGAAAACCAAAACCTGAACTTCACCAATTGACTGAAGTTTTCGTGCTGGGTTCACTAAAATGCTTATTTCAGTGAGATCAGCACTTTCCAAGACCAAAATCTCAATTTCACAAAATGAATCCCCTTTTCGTGCTGGGCTCACTAAAATGCTTATTTCAGTGAGATAAGCACTTCAGAAGACAAAAATCTGAAGTTCACCAAATGACTGATGTTTTCCTGCATTTTCCTTCTAAAATGCTTCTTTCAATGAGATAAGCACATCAGAAGTCAAAAATCTCAACTACACAAAATGACTCCACTTTTCGACCTTGTTTGACTAAAATGCTTATTTCAGCGAGATAAGCACTTCAGAAGTCCAAAACCTCAAATTCAATGATAGACTGAAGTTTTCATGCTGATTTCAATGAAATGCTTATTTCAGTGAGATAAGCACTTTTGAAAACCACAACCTGAACTTCTCAATTGACTGAAGTTTTCGTGCAGGTTTCACTAAAATGCTTATTTTAGTGAGGTCAGCACTTTCCAAGACCAAAATCTCAACTTCACACAATGACTCCACTTTTCGTGCTGGGTCACTAAAATGCTTATTTCAGCGAGATAAGCACTTCAGAAGTCCAAAACCTCAACTTCAATAATTTACTGAAGTTTTCATGCTGATTTCACTAAAATGCTTATTTCAGTGAGATCAGCACGTTTCAAGACCAAAATCTCAACTTCACCAAATGACTCTACTTTTATTGACGGTTTCACTGAAATGCTTATTTCAGTGAGATAAGCACTTTTGAAAACCAAAACCTGAACTTCACCAATTGACTGAAGTTTTCGTGCTGGGTTCACTAAAATGCTTATTTCAGTGAGATCAGCACTTTCCAAGACCAAAATCTCAATTTCACAAAATGAATCCCCTTTTCGTGCTGGGCTCACTAAAATGCTTATTTCAGTGAGATAAGCACTTCAGAAGACAAAAATCTGAAGTTCACCAAATGACTGATGTTTTCCTGCATTTTCCTTCTAAAATGCTTCTTTCAATGAGATAAGCACATCAGAAGTCAAAAATCTCAACTACACAAAATGACTCCACTTTTCGTCCTTGTTTGACGAAAATGCTTATTTCAGCGAGATAAGCACTTCAGAAGTCCAAAACCTCAAATTCAATGATAGACTGAAGTTTTCATGCTGATTTCAATAAAATGCTTATTTCAGTGAGATAAGCACTTCAGAGGACAAAAATCTGAACTTTACAAAAGGACTTATCTTTACAGGCATGCTTTTTCTAAAATGCTTATATCAATGAGATAAGCACGTCAGAAGACAAAAATCACAACTACACAATATGACTCAACTTTTCGTGCTAGATTCACTAAAATGCTTATTTCAACGAGATAAGCACTTCAGAAGTCCAAAACTTCAACTTCAATAATTGACTGAAGTTTTCATGCTGATTTCACTAAAATGCTTATTTCAGTGGGATCAGCACGTTTCAAGAACAAATTCTCAACTTCACCAAATGACTCTACTTTTATTGACGGTTTCACTAAAATGCTTATTTCAGTGAGATAAGGACTTCTGAAAACCAAAACCTGAACTTCTCCAATTAGACTGATGTTCTCGTGCAGATTTCACTAAAATGCTTATTTTAGTGAGATCAGCACTTTCCAAGACCAAAATCTCAACTTCACACAATGACTCCACTTTTCGTGCTGGGTCACTAAAATGCTTATTTCAGCGAGATAAGCACTTCAGAAGTCCAAAACCTCAACTTTAATAATTTACTGAAGTTTTCATGCTGATTTCACTAAAATGCTTATTTCAGGGAGATCAGCACGTTTCACGACCAAAATCTCAACTTCACCAAATGACTCTACTTTTATTGACGGTTTCACTGAAATGCTTATTTCAGTGAGATAAGCACTTTTGAAAACCAAAACCTGAACTTCACCAATTGACTGAAGTTTTCGTGCTGGGTTCACTAAAATGCTTATTTCAGTGAGATCAGCACTTTCCAAGACCAACATCTCAACTTCACAAAATGAATCCCCTTTTCGTGCTGGGTTCACTAAAATGCTTATTTCAGTGAGATAAGCACTTCAGAAGACAAAAATCTGAAGTTCACCAAATGACCGATGTTTTCCTGCATTTTCCTTCTAAAATGCTTATTTCAATGTGATAAGCACATCAGAAGTCAAAAATCTCAACTACACAAAATGACTCCACTTTTCGTCCTTGTTTGACTAAAATGCTTATTTCAGCGAGATAAGCACTTCAGAAGTACAAAACCTCAAATTCAATGATAGACTGAAGTTTTCATGCTGATTTCAATAAAATGCTTATTTCAGTGAGATAAGCACTTCAGAAGACAAATGTCTGAACTTCATCAAAGGACTTATGTTTTCCTGCATGATTTTCTAAAATGCTTACATCAATGAGATACGCACGTCAGAAGACAAAAATCTCAACTACACAATATGACTCAACTTTTCGTGCTAGATTCTCTAAAATGCTTATTTCAACGAGACAAGCACTTCAGAAGTCCAAAACCTCAACTTCAATAATTGACTGAAGTTTTCATGCTGATTTCACTAAAATGCTTATTTCAGTGAGATCAGCACGTTTCAAGACCAAAATCTCAACTTCACCAAATGACTCTACTTTTATTGACGGTTTCACTGAAATGCTTATTTCAGTGAGATAAGCACTTTTGAAAACCAAAACCTGAACTTCACCAATTGACTGAAGTTTTCGTGCTGGGTTCACTAAAATGCTTATTTCAGTGAGATCAGCACTTTCCAAAACCAAAATCTCAATTTCACAAAATGAATCCCCTTTTCGTGCTGGGCTCACTAAAATGCTTATTTCAGTGAGATAAGCACTTCAGAAGACAAAAATCTGAAGTTCACCAAATGACTGATGTTTTCCTGCATTTTCCTTCTAAAATGCTTCTTTCAATGAGATAAGCACATCAGAAGTCAAAAATCTCAACTACACAAAATGACTCCACTTTTCGACCTTGTTTGACTAAAATGCTTATTTCAGCGAGATAAGCACTTCAGAAGTCCAAAACCTCAAATTCAATGATAGACTGAAGTTTTCATGCTGATTTCAATGAAATGCTTATTTCAGTGAGATAAGCACTTTTGAAAACCACAACCTGAACTTCTCAATTGACTGAAGTTTTCGTGCAGGTTTCACTAAAATGCTTATTTTAGTGAGGTCAGCACTTTCCAAGACCAAAATCTCAACTTCACACAATGACTCCACTTTTCGTGCTGGGTCACTAAAATGCTTATTTCAGCGAGATAAGCACTTCAGAAGTCCAAAACCTCAACTTCAATAATTTACTGAAGTTTTCATGCTGATTTCACTAAAATGCTTATTTCAGTGAGATCAGCACGTTTCAAGACCAAAATCTCAACTTCACCAAATGACTCTACTTTTATTGACGGTTTCACTGAAATGCTTGTTTCAGTGAGATAAGCACTTTGAAAACCAAAACCTGAACTTCACCAATTGACTGAAGTTTTCGTGCTGGGTTCACTAAAATGCTTATTTCAGTGAGATCAGCACTTTCCAAGACCAAAATCTCAGTTTCACAAAATGAATCCCCTTTTCGTGCTGGGCTCACTAAAATGCTTATTTCAGTGAGATAAGCACTTCAGAAGACAAAAATCTGAAGTTCACCAAATGACTGATGTTTTCCTGCATTTTCCTTCTAAAATGCTTCTTTCAATGAGATAAGCACATCAGAAGTCAAAAATCTCAACTACACAAAATGACTCCACTTTTCGTCCTTGTTTGACGAAAATGATTATTTCAGCGAGATAAGCACTTCAGAAGTCCAAAACCTCAAATTCAATGATAGACTGAAGTTTTCATGCTGATTTCAATAAAATGCTTATTTCAGTGAGATAAGCACTTCAGAGGACAAAAATCTGAACTTTACAAAAGGACTTATCTTTACAGGCATGCTTTTTCTAAAATGCTTATATCAATGAGATAAGCACGTCAGAAGACAAAAATCACAACTACACAATATGACTCAACTTTTCGTGCTAGATTCACTAAAATGCTTATTTCAACGAGATAAGCATTTCAGAAGTCCAATACTTCAACTTCAATAATTGACTGAAGTTTTCATGCTGATTTCACTAAAATGCTTATTTCAGTGGGATCAGCACGTTTCAAGACCAAAATCTCAACTTCACCAAATGACTCTACTTTTATTGACGGTTTCACTAAAATGCTTATTTCAGTGAGATAAGGACTTCTGAAAACCAAAACCTGAACTTCTCCAATTAGACTGATGTTCTCGTGCAGATTTCACTAAAATGCTTATTTTAGTGAGATCAGCACTTTCCAAGACCAAAATCTCAACTTCACACAATGACTCCACTTTTCGTGCTGGGTCACTAAAATGCTTATTTCAGCGAGATAAGCACTTCAGAAGTCCAAAACCTCAACTTTAATAATTTACTGAAGTTTTCATGCTGATTTCACTAAAATGCTTATTTCAGTGAGATCAGCACGTTTCACGACCAAAATCTCAACTTCACCAAATGACTCTACTTTTATTGACGGTTTCACTGAAATGCTTATTTCAGTGAGATAAGCACGTTTGAAAACCACAACCTGAACTTCTCAATTGACTGAAGTTTTCGTGCAGGTTTCACTAAAATGCTTATTTTAGTGAGATCAGCACTTTCCAAGACAAAAATCTCAACTTCACAAAATGAATCCCCTTTTCGTGCTGGGCTCACTAAAATGCTTATTTCAGTGAGATAAGCACTTCAGAAGACAAAAATCTGAAGTTCACCAAATGACTGATGTTTTCCTGCAATTTCCTTCTAAAATGCTTCTTTCAATGAGATAAGCACATCAGAAGTCAAAAATCTCAACTACACAAAATGACTCCACTTTTCGACCTTGTTTGACTAAAATGCTTATTTCAGCGAGATAAGCACTTCAGAAGTCCAAAACCTCAAATTGAATGATAGACTGAAGTTTTCATGCTGATTTCAATGAAATGCTTATTTCAGTGAGATAAGCACTTTTTAAAACCACAACCTGAACTTCTCAATTGACTGAAGTTTTCGTGCAGGTTTCACTAAAATGCTTATTTTAGAGAGATCAGCACTTTCCAAGACAAAAATCTCAACTTCACAAAATGACTCCACTTTTCGTGCTGGGTTCACTAAAATGCTTATGTCAACGAGATAAGCACTTCAGAAGTACAAAACCTCAAATTCAATGATAGACTGAAGTTTTCATGCTGATTTCAATAAAATGCTTATTTCAGTGAGATAAGCACTTCAGAAGACAAAAGTCTGAACTTCACCAAAGGACTTATGTTTTCCTGCATGATTTTTCTAAAATGCTTATATCAATGAGATACGCACGTCAGAAGACAAAAATCTCAACTACACAATATGTCTCAACTTTTCGTGGTCGATTCACTAAAATGCTTATTTCAGTGAGATAAGCACTTCAGAAGTCCAAAACCTCAACTTCAATAATTGACTGAAGTTTTCATGCTGATTTCACTAAAATGCTTATTTCAGTGAGATCAGCACGTTTCAAGACCAAAATCTCAACTTCACCAAATGACTCTACTTTTATTGACGGTTTCACTGAAATGCTTATTTCAGTGAGATAAGCACTTTTGAAAACCAAAACCTGAACTTCACCAATTGACTGAAGTTTTCGTGCTGGGTTCACTAAAATGCTTATTTCAGTGAGATCAGCACTTTCCAAGACCAAAATCTCAATTTCACAAAATGAATCCCCTTTTCGTGCTGGGCTCACTAAAATGCTTATTTCAGTGAGATAAGCACTTCAGAAGACAAAAATCTGAAGTTCACCAAATGACTGATGTTTTCCTGCATTTTCCTTCTAAAATGCTTCTTTCAATGAGATAAGCACATCAGAAGTCAAAAATCTCAACTACACAAAATGACTCCACTTTTCGACCTTGTTTGACTAAAATGCTTATTTCAGCGAGATAAGCACTTCAGAAGTCCAAAACCTCAAATTCAATGATAGACTGAAGTTTTCATGCTGATTTCAATGAAATGCTTATTTCAGTGAGATAAGCACTTTTGAAAACCACAACCTGAACTTCTCAATTGACTGAAGTTTTCGTGCAGGTTTCACTAAAATGCTTATTTTAGTGAGGTCAGCACTTTCCAAGACCAAAATCTCAACTTCACACAATGACTCCACTTTTCGTGCTGGGTCACTAAAATGCTTATTTCAGCGAGATAAGCACTTCAGAAGTCCAAAACCTCAACTTCAATAATTTACTGAAGTTTTCATGCTGATTTCACTAAAATGCTTATTTCAGTGAGATCAGCACGTTTCAAGACCAAAATCTCAACTTCACCAAATGACTCTACTTTTATTGACGGTTTCACTGAAATGCTTATTTCAGTGAGATAAGCACTTTTGAAAACCAAAACCTGAACTTCACCAATTGACTGAAGTTTTCGTGCTGGGTTCACTAAAATGCTTATTTCAGTGAGATCAGCACTTTCCAAGACCAAAATCTCAATTTCACAAAATGAATCCCCTTTTCGTGCTGGGCTCACTAAAATGCTTATTTCAGTGAGATAAGCACTTCAGAAGACAAAAATCTGAAGTTCACCAAATGACTGATGTTTTCCTGCATTTTCCTTCTAAAATGCTTCTTTCAATGAGATAAGCACATCAGAAGTCAAAAATCTCAACTACACAAAATGACTCCACTTTTCGTCCTTGTTTGACGAAAATGCTTATTTCAGCGAGATAAGCACTTCAGAAGTCCAAAACCTCAAATTCAATGATAGACTGAAGTTTTCATGCTGATTTCAATAAAATGCTTATTTCAGTGAGATAAGCACTTCAGAGGACAAAAATCTGAACTTTACAAAAGGACTTATCTTTACAGGCATGCTTTTTCTAAAATGCTTATATCAATGAGATAAGCACGTCAGAAGACAAAAATCACAACTACACAATATGACTCAACTTTTCGTGCTAGATTCACTAAAATGCTTATTTCAACGAGATAAGCACTTCAGAAGTCCAATACTTCAACTTCAATAATTGACTGAAGTTTTCATGCTGATTTCACTAAAATGCTTATTTCAGTGGGATCAGCACGTTTCAAGAACAAATTCTCAACTTCACCAAATGACTCTACTTTTATTGACGGTTTCACTAAAATGCTTATTTCAGTGAGATAAGGACTTCTGAAAACCAAAACCTGAACTTCTCCAATTAGACTGATGTTCTCGTGCAGATTTCACTAAAATGCTTATTTTAGTGAGATCAGCACTTTCCAAGACCAAAATCTCAACTTCACACAATGACTCCACTTTTCGTGCTGGGTCACTAAAATGCTTATTTCAGCGAGATAAGCACTTCAGAAGTCCAAAACCTCAACTTTAATAATTTACTGAAGTTTTCATGCTGATTTCACTAAAATGCTTATTTCAGGGAGATCAGCACGTTTCACGACCAAAATCTCAACTTCACCAAATGACTCTACTTTTATTGACGGTTTCACTGAAATGCTTATTTCAGTGAGATAAGCACTTTTGAAAACCAAAACCTGAACTTCACCAATTGACTGAAGTTTTCGTGCTGGGTTCACTAAAATGCTTATTTCAGTGAGATCAGCACTTTCCAAGACCAACATCTCAACTTCACAAAATGAATCCCCTTTTCGTGCTGGGTTCACTAAAATGCTTATTTCAGTGAGATAAGCACTTCAGAAGACAAAAATCTGAAGTTCACCAAATGACCGATGTTTTCCTGCATTTTCCTTCTAAAATGCTTATTTCAATGTGATAAGCACATCAGAAGTCAAAAATCTCAACTACACAAAATGACTCCACTTTTCGACCTTGTTTGACTAAAATGCTTATTTCAGCGAGATAAGCACTTCAGAAGTACAAAACCTCAAATTCAATGATAGACTGAAGTTTTCATGCTGATTTCAATAAAATGCTTATTTCAGTGAGATAAGCACTTCAGAAGACAAATGTCTGAACTTCATCAAAGGACTTATGTTTTCCTGCATGATTTTCTAAAATGCTTACATCAATGAGATACGCACGTCAGAAGACAAAAATCTCAACTACACAATATGACTCAACTTTTCGTGCTAGATTCTCTAAAATGCTTATTTCAACGAGACAAGCACTTCAGAAGTCCAAAACCTCAACTTCAATAATTGACTGAAGTTTTCATGCTGATTTCACTAAAATGCTTATTTCAGTGAGATCAGCACGTTTCAAGACCAAAATCTCAACTTCACCAAATGACTCTACTTTTATTGACGGTTTCACTGAAATGCTTATTTCAGTGAGATAAGCACTTTTGAAAACCAAAACCTGAACTTCACCAATTGACTGAAGTTTTCGTGCTGGGTTCACTAAAATGCTTATTTCAGTGAGATCAGCACTTTCCAAAACCAAAATCTCAATTTCACAAAATGAATCCCCTTTTCGTGCTGGGCTCACTAAAATGCTTATTTCAGTGAGATAAGCACTTCAGAAGACAAAAATCTGAAGTTCACCAAATGACTGATGTTTTCCTGCATTTTCCTTCTAAAATGCTTCTTTCAATGAGATAAGCACATCAGAAGTCAAAAATCTCAACTACACAAAATGACTCCACTTTTCGACCTTGTTTGACTAAAATGCTTATTTCAGCGAGATAAGCACTTCAGAAGTCCAAAACCTCAAATTCAATGATAGACTGAAGTTTTCATGCTGATTTCAATGAAATGCTTATTTCAGTGAGATAAGCACTTTTGAAAACCACAACCTGAACTTCTCAATTGACTGAAGTTTTCGTGCAGGTTTCACTAAAATGCTTATTTTAGTGAGGTCAGCACTTTCCAAGACCAAAATCTCAACTTCACACAATGACTCCACTTTTCGTGCTGGGTCACTAAAATGCTTATTTCAGCGAGATAAGCACTTCAGAAGTCCAAAACCTCAACTTCAATAATTTACTGAAGTTTTCATGCTGATTTCACTAAAATGCTTATTTCAGTGAGATCAGCACGTTTCAAGACCAAAATCTCAACTTCACCAAATGACTCTACTTTTATTGACGGTTTCACTGAAATGCTTGTTTCAGTGAGATAAGCACTTTTGAAAACCAAAACCTGAACTTCACCAATTGACTGAAGTTTTCGTGCTGGGTTCACTAAAATGCTTATTTCAGTGAGATCAGCACTTTCCTAGACCAAAATCTCAGTTTCACAAAATGAATCCCCTTTTCGTGCTGGGCTCACTAAAATGCTTATTTCAGTGAGATAAGCACTTCAGAAGACAAAAATCTGAAGTTCACCAAATGACTGATGTTTTCCTGCATTTTCCTTCTAAAATGCTTCTTTCAATGAGATAAGCACATCAGAAGTCAAAAATCTCAACTACACAAAATGACTCCACTTTTCGTCCTTGTTTGACGAAAATGCTTATTTCAGCGAGATAAGCACTTCAGAAGTCCAAAACCTCAAATTCAATGATAGACTGAAGTTTTCATGCTGATTTCAATAAAATGCTTATTTCAGTGAGATAAGCACTTCAGAGGACAAAAATCTGAACTTTACAAAAGGACTTATCTTTACAGGCATGCTTTTTCTAAAATGCTTATATCAATGAGATAAGCACGTCAGAAGACAAAAATCACAACTACACAATATGACTCAACTTTTCGTGCTAGATTCACTAAAATGCTTATTTCAACGAGATAAGCACTTCAGAAGTCCAATACTTCAACTTCAATAATTGACTGAAGTTTTCATGCTGATTTCACTAAAATGCTTATTTCAGTGGGATCAGCACGTTTCAAGACCAAAATCTCAACTTCACCAAATGACTCTACTTTTATTGACGGTTTCACTAAAATGCTTATTTCAGTGAGATAAGGACTTCTGAAAACCAAAACCTGAACTTCTCCAATTAGACTGATGTTCTCGTGCAGATTTCACTAAAATGCTTATTTTAGTGAGATCAGCACTTTCCAAGACCAAAATCTCAACTTCACACAATGACTCCACTTTTCGTGCTGGGTCACTAAAATGCTTATTTCAGCGAGATAAGCACTTCAGAAGTCCAAAACCTCAACTTTAATAATTTACTGAAGTTTTCATGCTGATTTCACTAAAATGCTTATTTCAGTGAGATCAGCACGTTTCACGACCAAAATCTCAACTTCACCAAATGACTCTACTTTTATTGACGGTTTCACTGAAATGCTTATTTCAGTGAGATAAGCACTTTTGAAAACCACAACCTGAACTTCTCAATTGACTGAAGTTTTCGTGCAGGTTTCACTAAAATGCTTATTTTAGTGAGATCAGCACTTTCCAAGACAAAAATCTCAACTTCACAAAATGAATCCCCTTTTCGTGCTGGGCTCACTAAAATGCTTATTTCAGTGAGATAAGCACTTCAGAAGACAAAAATCTGAAGTTCACCAAATGACTGATGTTTTCCTGCAATTTCCTTCTAAAATGCTTCTTTCAATGAGATAAGCACATCAGAAGTCAAAAATCTCAACTACACAAAATGACTCCACTTTTCGACCTTGTTTGACTAAAATGCTTATTTCAGCGAGATAAGCACTTCAGAAGTCCAAAACCTCAAATTGAATGATAGACTGAAGTTTTCATGCTGATTTCAATGAAATGCTTATTTCAGTGAGATAAGCACTTTTTAAAACCACAACCTGAACTTCTCAATTGACTGAAGTTTTCGTGCAGGTTTCACTAAAATGCTTATTTTAGAGAGATCAGCACTTTCCAAGACAAAAATCTCAACTTCACAAAATGACTCCACTTTTCGTGCTGGGTTCACTAAAATGCTTATGTCAACGAGATAAGCACTTCAGAAGTACAAAACCTCAAATTCAATGATAGACTGAAGTTTTCATGCTGATTTCAATAAAATGCTTATTTCAGTGAGATAAGCACTTCAGAAGACAAAAGTCTGAACTTCACCAAAGGACTTATGTTTTCCTGCATGATTTTTCTAAAATGCTTATATCAATGAGATACGCACGTCAGAAGACAAAAATCTCAACTACACAATATGTCTCAACTTTTCGTGGTCGATTCACTAAAATGCTTATTTCAGTGAGATAAGCACTTCAGAAGTCCAAAACCTCAACTTCAATAATTGACTGTAGTTTTCATGCTGATTTCACTAAAATGCTTATTTCAGTGAGATCAGCACGTTTCAAGACCAAAATCTCAACTTCACCAAATGACTCTACTTTTATTGACGGTTTCACTGAAATGCTTATTTCAGTGAGATAAGCACTTTTGAAAACCAAAACCTGAACTTCACCAATTGACTGAAGTTTTCGTGCTGGGTTCACTAAAATGCTTATTTCAGTGAGATCAGCACTTTCCAAGACCAAAATCTCAATTTCACAAAATGAATCCCCTTTTCGTGCTGGCCTCACTAAAATGCTTATTTCAGTGAGATAAGCACTTCAGAAGACAAAAATCTGAAGTTCACCAAATGACTGATGTTTTCCTGCATTTTCCTTCTAAAATGCTTCTTTCAATGAGATAAGCACATCAGAAGTCAAAAATCTCAACTACACAAAATGACTCCACTTTTCGACCTTGTTTGACTAAAATGCTTATTTCAGCGAGATAAGCACTTCAGAAGTCCAAAACCTCAAATTCAATGATAGACTGAAGTTTTCATGCTGATTTCAATGAAATGCTTATTTCAGTGAGATAAGCACTTTTGAAAACCACAACCTGAACTTCTCAATTGACTGAAGTTTTCGTGCAGGTTTCACTAAAATGCTTATTTTAGTGAGGTCAGCACTTTCCAAGACCAAAATCTCAACTTCACACAATGACTCCACTTTTCGTGCTGGGTCACTAAAATGCTTATTTCAGCGAGATAAGCACTTCAGAAGTCCAAAACCTCAACTTCAATAATTTACTGAAGTTTTCATGCTGATTTCACTAAAATGCTTATTTCAGTGAGATCAGCACGTTTCAAGACCAAAATCTCAACTTCACCAAATGACTCTACTTTTATTGACGGTTTCACTGAAATGCTTATTTCAGTGAGATAAGCACTTTTGAAAACCAAAACCTGAACTTCACCAATTGACTGAAGTTTTCGTGCTGGGTTCACTAAAATGCTTATTTCAGTGAGATCAGCACTTTCCAAGACCAAAATCTCAATTTCACAAAATGAATCCCCTTTTCGTGCTGGGCTCACTAAAATGCTTATTTCAGTGAGATAAGCACTTCAGAAGACAAAAATCTGAAGTTCACCAAATGACTGATGTTTTCCTGCATTTTCCTTCTAAAATGCTTCTTTCAATGAGATAAGCACATCAGAAGTCAAAAATCTCAACTACACAAAATGACTCCACTTTTCGTCCTTGTTTGACGAAAATGCTTATTTCAGCGAGATAAGCACTTCAGAAGTCCAAAACCTCAAATTCAATGATAGACTGAAGTTTTCATGCTGATTTCAATAAAATGCTTATTTCAGTGAGATAAGCACTTCAGAGGACAAAAATCTGAACTTTACAAAAGGACTTATCTTTACAGGCATGCTTTTTCTAAAATGCTTATATCAATGAGATAAGCACGTCAGAAGACAAAAATCACAACTACACAATATGACTCAACTTTTCGTGCTAGATTCACTAAAATGCTTATTTCAACGAGATAAGCACTTCAGAAGTCCAATACTTCAACTTCAATAATTGACTGAAGTTTTCATGCTGATTTCACTAAAATGCTTATTTCAGTGGGATCAGCACGTTTCAAGAACAAATTCTCAACTTCACCAAATGACTCTACTTTTATTGACGGTTTCACTAAAATGCTTATTTCAGTGAGATAAGGACTTCTGAAAACCAAAACCTGAACTTCTCCAATTAGACTGATGTTCTCGTGCAGATTTCACTAAAATGCTTATTTTAGTGAGATCAGCACTTTCCAAGACCAAAATCTCAACTTCACACAATGACTCCACTTTTCGTGCTGGGTCACTAAAATGCTTATTTCAGCGAGATAAGCACTTCAGAAGTCCAAAACCTCAACTTCAATAATTTACTGAAGTTTTCATGCTGATTTCACTAAAATGCTTATTTCAGGGAGATCAGCACGTTTCACGACCAAAATCTCAACTTCACCAAATGACTCTACTTTTATTGACGGTTTCACTGAAATGCTTATTTCAGTGAGATAAGCACTTTTGAAAACCAAAACCTGAACTTCACCAATTGACTGAAGTTTTCGTGCTGGGTTCACTAAAATGCTTATTTCAGTGAGATCAGCACTTTCCAAGACCAACATCTCAACTTCACAAAATGAATCCCCTTTTCGTGCTGGGTTCACTAAAATGCTTATTTCAGTGAGATAAGCACTTCAGAAGACAAAAATCTGAAGTTCACCAAATGACCGATGTTTTCCTGCATTTTCCTTCTAAAATGCTTATTTCAATGTGATAAGCACATCAGAAGTCAAAAATCTCAACTACACAAAATGACTCCACTTTTCGACCTTGTTTGACTAAAATGCTTATTTCAGCGAGATAAGCACTTCAGAAGTCCAAAACCTCAAATTGAATGATAGACTGAAGTTTTCATGCTGATTTCAATGAAATGCTTATTTCAGTGAGATAAGCACTTTTTAAAACCACAACCTGAACTTCTCAATTGACTGAAGTTTTCGTGCAGGTTTCACTAAAATGCTTATTTTAGAGAGATCAGCACTTTCCAAGACAAAAATCTCAACTTCACAAAATGACTCCACTTTTCGTGCTGGGTTCACTAAAATGCTTATGTCAACGAGATAAGCACTTCAGAAGTACAAAACCTCAAATTCAATGATAGACTGAAGTTTTCATGCTGATTTCAATAAAATGCTTATTTCAGTGAGATAAGCACTTCAGAAGACAAAAGTCTGAACTTCACCAAAGGACTTATGTTTTCCTGCATGATTTTTCTAAAATGCTTATATCAATGAGATACGCACGTCAGAAGACAAAAATCTCAACTACACAATATGTCTCAACTTTTCGTGGTCGATTCACTAAAATGCTTATTTCAGTGAGATAAGCACTTCAGAAGTCCAAAACCTCAACTTCAATAATTGACTGAAGTTTTCATGCTGATTTCACTAAAATGCTTATTTCAGTGAGATCAGCACGTTTCAAGACCAAAATCTCAACTTCACCAAATGACTCTACTTTTATTGACGGTTTCACTGAAATGCTTATTTCAGTGAGATAAGCACTTTTGAAAACCAAAACCTGAACTTCACCAATTGACTGAAGTTTTCGTGCTGGGTTCACTAAAATGCTTATTTCAGTGAGATCAGCACTTTCCAAGACCAAAATCTCAATTTCACAAAATGAATCCCCTTTTCGTGCTGGGCTCACTAAAATGCTTATTTCAGTGAGATAAGCACTTCAGAAGACAAAAATCTGAAGTTCACCAAATGACTGATGTTTTCCTGCATTTTCCTTCTAAAATGCTTCTTTCAATGAGATAAGCACATCAGAAGTCAAAAATCTCAACTACACAAAATGACTCCACTTTTCGACCTTGTTTGACTAAAATGCTTATTTCAGCGAGATAAGCACTTCAGAAGTCCAAAACCTCAAATTCAATGATAGACTGAAGTTTTCATGCTGATTTCAATGAAATGCTTATTTCAGTGAGATAAGCACTTTTGAAAACCACAACCTGAACTTCTCAATTGACTGAAGTTTTCGTGCAGGTTTCACTAAAATGCTTATTTTAGTGAGGTCAGCACTTTCCAAGACCAAAATCTCAACTTCACACAATGACTCCACTTTTCGTGCTGGGTCACTAAAATGCTTATTTCAGCGAGATAAGCACTTCAGAAGTCCAAAACCTCAACTTCAATAATTTACTGAAGTTTTCATGCTGATTTCACTAAAATGCTTATTTCAGTGAGATCAGCACGTTTCAAGACCAAAATCTCAACTTCACCAAATGACTCTACTTTTATTGACGGTTTCACTGAAATGCTTATTTCAGTGAGATAAGCACTTTTGAAAACCAAAACCTGAACTTCACCAATTGACTGAAGTTTTCGTGCTGGGTTCACTAAAATGCTTATTTCAGTGAGATCAGCACTTTCCAAGACCAAAATCTCAATTTCACAAAATGAATCCCCTTTTCGTGCTGGGCTCACTAAAATGCTTATTTCAGTGAGATAAGCACTTCAGAAGACAAAAATCTGAAGTTCACCAAATGACTGATGTTTTCCTGCATTTTCCTTCTAAAATGCTTCTTTCAATGAGATAAGCACATCAGAAGTCAAAAATCTCAACTACACAAAATGACTCCACTTTTCGTCCTTGTTTGACGAAAATGCTTATTTCAGCGAGATAAGCACTTCAGAAGTCCAAAACCTCAAATTCAATGATAGACTGAAGTTTTCATGCTGATTTCAATAAAATGCTTATTTCAGTGAGATAAGCACTTCAGAGGACAAAAATCTGAACTTTACAAAAGGACTTATCTTTACAGGCATGCTTTTTCTAAAATGCTTATATCAATGAGATAAGCACGTCAGAAGACAAAAATCACAACTACACAATATGACTCAACTTTTCGTGCTAGATTCACTAAAATGCTTATTTCAACGAGATAAGCACTTCAGAAGTCCAATACTTCAACTTCAATAATTGACTGAAGTTTTCATGCTGATTTCACTAAAATGCTTATTTCAGTGGGATCAGCACGTTTCAAGAACAAATTCTCAACTTCACCAAATGACTCTACTTTTATTGACGGTTTCACTAAAATGCTTATTTCAGTGAGATAAGGACTTCTGAAAACCAAAACCTGAACTTCTCCAATTAGACTGATGTTCTCGTGCAGATTTCACTAAAATGCTTATTTTAGTGAGATCAGCACTTTCCAAGACCAAAATCTCAACTTCACACAATGACTCCACTTTTCGTGCTGGGTCACTAAAATGCTTATTTCAGCGAGATAAGCACTTCAGAAGTCCAAAACCTCAACTTTAATAATTTACTGAAGTTTTCATGCTGATTTCACTAAAATGCTTATTTCAGGGAGATCAGCACGTTTCACGACCAAAATCTCAACTTCACCAAATGACTCTACTTTTATTGACGGTTTCACTGAAATGCTTATTTCAGTGAGATAAGCACTTTTGAAAACCAAAACCTGAACTTCACCAATTGACTGAAGTTTTCGTGCTGGGTTCACTAAAATGCTTATTTCAGTGAGATCAGCACTTTCCAAGACCAACATCTCAACTTCACAAAATGAATCCCCTTTTCGTGCTGGGTTCACTAAAATGCTTATTTCAGTGAGATAAGCACTTCAGAAGACAAAAATCTGAAGTTCACCAAATGACCGATGTTTTCCTGCATTTTCCTTCTAAAATGCTTATTTCAATGTGATAAGCACATCAGAAGTCAAAAATCTCAACTACACAAAATGACTCCACTTTTCGACCTTGTTTGACTAAAATGCTTATTTCAGCGAGATAAGCACTTCAGAAGTACAAAACCTCAAATTCAATGATAGACTGAAGTTTTCATGCTGATTTCAATAAAATGCTTATTTCAGTGAGATAAGCACTTCAGAAGACAAATGTCTGAACTTCATCAAAGGACTTATGTTTTCCTGCATGATTTTCTAAAATGCTTACATCAATGAGATACGCACGTCAGAAGACAAAAATCTCAACTACACAATATGACTCAACTTTTCGTGCTAGATTCTCTAAAATGCTTATTTCAACGAGACAAGCACTTCAGAAGTCCAAAACCTCAACTTCAATAATTGACTGAAGTTTTCATGCTGATTTCACTAAAATGCTTATTTCAGTGAGATCAGCACGTTTCAAGACCAAAATCTCAACTTCACCAAATGACTCTACTTTTATTGACGGTTTCACTGAAATGCTTATTTCAGTGAGATAAGCACTTTTGAAAACCAAAACCTGAACTTCACCAATTGACTGAAGTTTTCGTGCTGGGTTCACTAAAATGCTTATTTCAGTGAGATCAGCACTTTCCAAAACCAAAATCTCAATTTCACAAAATGAATCCCCTTTTCGTGCTGGGCTCACTAAAATGCTTATTTCAGTGAGATAAGCACTTCAGAAGACAAAAATCTGAAGTTCACCAAATGACTGATGTTTTCCTGCATTTTCCTTCTAAAATGCTTCTTTCAATGAGATAAGCACATCAGAAGTCAAAAATCTCAACTACACAAAATGACTCCACTTTTCGACCTTGTTTGACTAAAATGCTTATTTCAGCGAGATAAGCACTTCAGAAGTCCAAAACCTCAAATTCAATGATAGACTGAAGTTTTCATGCTGATTTCAATGAAATGCTTATTTCAGTGAGATAAGCACTTTTGAAAACCACAACCTGAACTTCTCAATTGACTGAAGTTTTCGTGCAGGTTTCACTAAAATGCTTATTTTAGTGAGGTCAGCACTTTCCAAGACCAAAATCTCAACTTCACACAATGACTCCACTTTTCGTGCTGGGTCACTAAAATGCTTATTTCAGCGAGATAAGCACTTCAGAAGTCCAAAACCTCAACTTCAATAATTTACTGAAGTTTTCATGCTGATTTCACTAAAATGCTTATTTCAGTGAGATCAGCACGTTTCAAGACCAAAATCTCAACTTCACCAAATGACTCTACTTTTATTGACGGTTTCACTGAAATGCTTGTTTCAGTGAGATAAGCACTTTTGAAAACCAAAACCTGAACTTCACCAATTGACTGAAGTTTTCGTGCTGGGTTCACTAAAATGCTTATTTCAGTGAGATCAGCACTTTCCAAGACCAAAATCTCAGTTTCACAAAATGAATCCCCTTTTCGTGCTGGGCTCACTAAAATGCTTATTTCAGTGAGATAAGCACTTCAGAAGACAAAAATCTGAAGTTCACCAAATGACTGATGTTTTCCTGCATTTTCCTTCTAAAATGCTTCTTTCAATGAGATAAGCACATCAGAAGTCAAAAATCTCAACTACACAAAATGACTCCACTTTTCGTCCTTGTTTGACGAAAATGCTTATTTCAGCGAGATAAGCACTTCAGAAGTCCAAAACCTCAAATTCAATGATAGACTGAAGTTTTCATGCTGATTTCAATAAAATGCTTATTTCAGTGAGATAAGCACTTCAGAGGACAAAAATCTGAACTTTACAAAAGGACTTATCTTTACAGGCATGCTTTTTCTAAAATGCTTATATCAATGAGATAAGCACGTCAGAAGACAAAAATCACAACTACACAATATGACTCAACTTTTCGTGCTAGATTCACTAAAATGCTTATTTCAACGAGATAAGCACTTCAGAAGTCCAATACTTCAACTTCAATAATTGACTGAAGTTTTCATGCTGATTTCACTAAAATGCTTATTTCAGTGGGATCAGCACGTTTCAAGACCAAAATCTCAACTTCACCAAATGACTCTACTTTTATTGACGGTTTCACTAAAATGCTTATTTCAGTGAGATAAGGACTTCTGAAAACCAAAACCTGAACTTCTCCAATTAGACTGATGTTCTCGTGCAGATTTCACTAAAATGCTTATTTTAGTGAGATCAGCACTTTCCAAGACCAAAATCTCAACTTCACACAATGACTCCACTTTTCGTGCTGGGTCACTAAAATGCTTATTTCAGCGAGATAAGCACTTCAGAAGTCCAAAACCTCAACTTTAATAATTTACTGAAGTTTTCATGCTGATTTCACTAAAATGCTTATTTCAGTGAGATCAGCACGTTTCACGACCAAAATCTCAACTTCACCAAATGACTCTACTTTTATTGACGGTTTCACTGAAATGCTTATTTCAGTGAGATAAGCACTTTTGAAAACCACAACCTGAACTTCTCAATTGACTGAAGTTTTCGTGCAGGTTTCACTAAAATGCTTATTTTAGTGAGATCAGCACTTTCCAAGACAAAAATCTCAACTTCACAAAATGAATCCCCTTTTCGTGCTGGGCTCACTAAAATGCTTATTTCAGTGAGATAAGCACTTCAGAAGACAAAAATCTGAAGTTCACCAAATGACTGATGTTTTCCTGCAATTTCCTTCTAAAATGCTTCTTTCAATGAGATAAGCACATCAGAAGTCAAAAATCTCAACTACACAAAATGACTCCACTTTTCGACCTTGTTTGACTAAAATGCTTATTTCAGCGAGATAAGCACTTCAGAAGTCCAAAACCTCAAATTGAATGATAGACTGAAGTTTTCATGCTGATTTCAATGAAATGCTTATTTCAGTGAGATAAGCACTTTTTAAAACCACAACCTGAACTTCTCAATTGACTGAAGTTTTCGTGCAGGTTTCACTAAAATGCTTATTTTAGAGAGATCAGCACTTTCCAAGACAAAAATCTCAACTTCACAAAATGACTCCACTTTTCGTGCTGGGTTCACTAAAATGCTTATGTCAACGAGATAAGCACTTCAGAAGTACAAAACCTCAAATTCAATGATAGACTGAAGTTTTCATGCTGATTTCAATAAAATGCTTATTTCAGTGAGATAAGCACTTCAGAAGACAAAAGTCTGAACTTCACCAAAGGACTTATGTTTTCCTGCATGATTTTTCTAAAATGCTTATATCAATGAGATACGCACGTCAGAAGACAAAAATCTCAACTACACAATATGTCTCAACTTTTCGTGGTCGATTCACTAAAATGCTTATTTCAGTGAGATAAGCACTTCAGAAGTCCAAAACCTCAACTTCAATAATTGACTGTAGTTTTCATGCTGATTTCACTAAAATGCTTATTTCAGTGAGATCAGCACGTTTCAAGACCAAAATCTCAACTTCACCAAATGACTCTACTTTTATTGACGGTTTCACTGAAATGCTTATTTCAGTGAGATAAGCACTTTTGAAAACCAAAACCTGAACTTCACCAATTGACTGAAGTTTTCGTGCTGGGTTCACTAAAATGCTTATTTCAGTGAGATCAGCACTTTCCAAGACCAAAATCTCAATTTCACAAAATGAATCCCCTTTTCGTGCTGGCCTCACTAAAATGCTTATTTCAGTGAGATAAGCACTTCAGAAGACAAAAATCTGAAGTTCACCAAATGACTGATGTTTTCCTGCATTTTCCTTCTAAAATGCTTCTTTCAATGAGATAAGCACATCAGAAGTCAAAAATCTCAACTACACAAAATGACTCCACTTTTCGACCTTGTTTGACTAAAATGCTTATTTCAGCGAGATAAGCACTTCAGAAGTCCAAAACCTCAAATTCAATGATAGACTGAAGTTTTCATGCTGATTTCAATGAAATGCTTATTTCAGTGAGATAAGCACTTTTGAAAACCACAACCTGAACTTCTCAATTGACTGAAGTTTTCGTGCAGGTTTCACTAAAATGCTTATTTTAGTGAGGTCAGCACTTTCCAAGACCAAAATCTCAACTTCACACAATGACTCCACTTTTCGTGCTGGGTCACTAAAATGCTTATTTCAGCGAGATAAGCACTTCAGAAGTCCAAAACCTCAACTTCAATAATTTACTGAAGTTTTCATGCTGATTTCACTAAAATGCTTATTTCAGTGAGATCAGCACGTTTCAAGACCAAAATCTCAACTTCACCAAATGACTCTACTTTTATTGACGGTTTCACTGAAATGCTTATTTCAGTGAGATAAGCACTTTTGAAAACCAAAACCTGAACTTCACCAATTGACTGAAGTTTTCGTGCTGGGTTCACTAAAATGCTTATTTCAGTGAGATCAGCACTTTCCAAGACCAAAATCTCAATTTCACAAAATGAATCCCCTTTTCGTGCTGGGCTCACTAAAATGCTTATTTCAGTGAGATAAGCACTTCAGAAGACAAAAATCTGAAGTTCACCAAATGACTGATGTTTTCCTGCATTTTCCTTCTAAAATGCTTCTTTCAATGAGATAAGCACATCAGAAGTCAAAAATCTCAACTACACAAAATGACTCCACTTTTCGTCCTTGTTTGACGAAAATGCTTATTTCAGCGAGATAAGCACTTCAGAAGTCCAAAACCTCAAATTCAATGATAGACTGAAGTTTTCATGCTGATTTCAATAAAATGCTTATTTCAGTGAGATAAGCACTTCAGAGGACAAAAATCTGAACTTTACAAAAGGACTTATCTTTACAGGCATGCTTTTTCTAAAATGCTTATATCAATGAGATAAGCACGTCAGAAGACAAAAATCACAACTACACAATATGACTCAACTTTTCGTGCTAGATTCACTAAAATGCTTATTTCAACGAGATAAGCACTTCAGAAGTCCAATACTTCAACTTCAATAATTGACTGAAGTTTTCATGCTGATTTCACTAAAATGCTTATTTCAGTGGGATCAGCACGTTTCAAGAACAAATTCTCAACTTCACCAAATGACTCTACTTTTATTGACGGTTTCACTAAAATGCTTATTTCAGTGAGATAAGGACTTCTGAAAACCAAAACCTGAACTTCTCCAATTAGACTGATGTTCTCGTGCAGATTTCACTAAAATGCTTATTTTAGTGAGATCAGCACTTTCCAAGACCAAAATCTCAACTTCACACAATGACTCCACTTTTCGTGCTGGGTCACTAAAATGCTTATTTCAGCGAGATAAGCACTTCAGAAGTCCAAAACCTCAACTTCAATAATTTACTGAAGTTTTCATGCTGATTTCACTAAAATGCTTATTTCAGGGAGATCAGCACGTTTCACGACCAAAATCTCAACTTCACCAAATGACTCTACTTTTATTGACGGTTTCACTGAAATGCTTATTTCAGTGAGATAAGCACTTTTGAAAACCAAAACCTGAACTTCACCAATTGACTGAAGTTTTCGTGCTGGGTTCACTAAAATGCTTATTTCAGTGAGATCAGCACTTTCCAAGACCAACATCTCAACTTCACAAAATGAATCCCCTTTTCGTGCTGGGTTCACTAAAATGCTTATTTCAGTGAGATAAGCACTTCAGAAGACAAAAATCTGAAGTTCACCAAATGACCGATGTTTTCCTGCATTTTCCTTCTAAAATGCTTATTTCAATGTGATAAGCACATCAGAAGTCAAAAATCTCAACTACACAAAATGACTCCACTTTTCGTCCTTGTTTGACTAAAATGCTTATTTCAGCGAGATAAGCACTTCAGAAGTACAAAACCTCAAATTCAATGATAGACTGAAGTTTTCATGCTGATTTCAATAAAATGCTTATTTCAGTGAGATAAGCACTTCAGAAGACAAATGTCTGAACTTCATCAAAGGACTTATGTTTTCCTGCATGATTTTCTAAAATGCTTACATCAATGAGATACGCACGTCAGAAGACAAAAATCTCAACTACACAATATGACTCAACTTTTCGTGCTAGATTCTCTAAAATGCTTATTTCAACGAGACAAGCACTTCAGAAGTCCAAAACCTCAACTTCAATAATTGACTGAAGTTTTCATGCTGATTTCACTAAAATGCTTATTTCAGTGAGATCAGCACGTTTCAAGACCAAAATCTCAACTTCACCAAATGACTCTACTTTTATTGACGGTTTCACTGAAATGCTTATTTCAGTGAGATAAGCACTTTTGAAAACCAAAACCTGAACTTCACCAATTGACTGAAGTTTTCGTGCTGGGTTCACTAAAATGCTTATTTCAGTGAGATCAGCACTTTCCAAAACCAAAATCTCAATTTCACAAAATGAATCCCCTTTTCGTGCTGGGCTCACTAAAATGCTTATTTCAGTGAGATAAGCACTTCAGAAGACAAAAATCTGAAGTTCACCAAATGACTGATGTTTTCCTGCATTTTCCTTCTAAAATGCTTCTTTCAATGAGATAAGCACATCAGAAGTCAAAAATCTCAACTACACAAAATGACTCCACTTTTCGACCTTGTTTGACTAAAATGCTTATTTCAGCGAGATAAGCACTTCAGAAGTCCAAAACCTCAAATTCAATGATAGACTGAAGTTTTCATGCTGATTTCAATGAAATGCTTATTTCAGTGAGATAAGCACTTTTGAAAACCACAACCTGAACTTCTCAATTGACTGAAGTTTTCGTGCAGGTTTCACTAAAATGCTTATTTTAGTGAGGTCAGCACTTTCCAAGACCAAAATCTCAACTTCACACAATGACTCCACTTTTCGTGCTGGGTCACTAAAATGCTTATTTCAGCGAGATAAGCACTTCAGAAGTCCAAAACCTCAACTTCAATAATTTACTGAAGTTTTCATGCTGATTTCACTAAAATGCTTATTTCAGTGAGATCAGCACGTTTCAAGACCAAAATCTCAACTTCACCAAATGACTCTACTTTTATTGACGGTTTCACTGAAATGCTTGTTTCAGTGAGATAAGCACTTTTGAAAACCAAAACCTGAACTTCACCAATTGACTGAAGTTTTCGTGCTGGGTTCACTAAAATGCTTATTTCAGTGAGATCAGCACTTTCCAAGACCAAAATCTCAGTTTCACAAAATGAATCCCCTTTTCGTGCTGGGCTCACTAAAATGCTTATTTCAGTGAGATAAGCACTTCAGAAGACAAAAATCTGAAGTTCACCAAATGACTGATGTTTTCCTGCATTTTCCTTCTAAAATGCTTCTTTCAATGAGATAAGCACATCAGAAGTCAAAAATCTCAACTACACAAAATGACTCCACTTTTCGTCCTTGTTTGACGAAAATGATTATTTCAGCGAGATAAGCACTTCAGAAGTCCAAAACCTCAAATTCAATGATAGACTGAAGTTTTCATGCTGATTTCAATAAAATGCTTATTTCAGTGAGATAAGCACTTCAGAGGACAAAAATCTGAACTTTACAAAAGGACTTATCTTTACAGGCATGCTTTTTCTAAAATGCTTATATCAATGAGATAAGCACGTCAGAAGACAAAAATCACAACTACACAATATGACTCAACTTTTCGTGCTAGATTCACTAAAATGCTTATTTCAACGAGATAAGCACTTCAGAAGTCCAATACTTCAACTTCAATAATTGACTGAAGTTTTCATGCTGATTTCACTAAAATGCTTATTTCAGTGGGATCAGCACGTTTCAAGAACAAATTCTCAACTTCACCAAATGACTCTACTTTTATTGACGGTTTCACTAAAATGCTTATTTCAGTGAGATAAGGACTTCTGAAAACCAAAACCTGAACTTCTCCAATTAGACTGATGTTCTCGTGCAGATTTCACTAAAATGCTTATTTTAGTGAGATCAGCACTTTCCAAGACCAAAATCTCAACTTCACACAATGACTCCACTTTTCGTGCTGGGTCACTAAAATGCTTATTTCAGCGAGATAAGCACTTCAGAAGTCCAAAACCTCAACTTTAATAATTTACTGAAGTTTTCATGCTGATTTCACTAAAATGCTTATTTCAGGGAGATCAGCACGTTTCACGACCAAAATCTCAACTTCACCAAATGACTCTACTTTTATTGACGGTTTCACTGAAATGCTTATTTCAGTGAGATAAGCACTTTTGAAAACCAAAACCTGAACTTCACCAATTGACTGAAGTTTTCGTGCTGGGTTCACTAAAATGCTTATTTCAGTGAGATCAGCACTTTCCAAGACCAACATCTCAACTTCACAAAATGAATCCCCTTTTCGTGCTGGGTTCACTAAAATGCTTATTTCAGTGAGATAAGCACTTCAGAAGACAAAAATCTGAAGTTCACCAAATGACCGATGTTTTCCTGCATTTTCCTTCTAAAATGCTTATTTCAATGTGATAAGCACATCAGAAGTCAAAAATCTCAACTACACAAAATGACTCCACTTTTCGTCCTTGTTTGACTAAAATGCTTATTTCAGCGAGATAAGCACTTCAGAAGTACAAAACCTCAAATTCAATGATAGACTGAAGTTTTCATGCTGATTTCAATAAAATGCTTATTTCAGTGAGATAAGCACTTCAGAAGACAAATGTCTGAACTTCATCAAAGGACTTATGTTTTCCTGCATGATTTTCTAAAATGCTTACATCAATGAGAAACGCACGTCAGAAGACAAAAATCTCAACTACACAATATGACTCAACTTTTCGTGCTAGATTCTCTAAAATGCTTATTTCAACGAGACAAGCACTTCAGAAGTCCAAAACCTCAACTTCAATAATTGACTGAAGTTTTCATGCTGATTTCACTAAAATGCTTATTTCAGTGAGATCAGCACGTTTCAAGACCAAAATCTCAACTTCACCAAATGACTCTACTTTTATTGACGGTTTCACTGAAATGCTTATTTCAGTGAGATAAGCACTTTTGAAAACCAAAACCTGAACTTCACCAATTGACTGAAGTTTTCGTGCTGGGTTCACTAAAATGCTTATTTCAGTGAGATCAGCACTTTCCAAGACCAAAATCTCAATTTCACAAAATGAATCCCCTTTTCGTGCTGGGCTCACTAAAATGCTTATTTCAGTGAGATAAGCACTTCAGAAGACAAAAATCTGAAGTTCACCAAATGACTGATGTTTTCCTGCATTTTCCTTCTAAAATGCTTCTTTCAATGAGATAAGCACATCAGAAGTCAAAAATCTCAACTACACAAAATGACTCCACTTTTCGACCTTGTTTGACTAAAATGCTTATTTCAGCGAGATAAGCACTTCAGAAGTCCAAAACCTCAAATTCAATGATAGACTGAAGTTTTCATGCTGATTTCAATGAAATGCTTATTTCAGTGAGATAAGCACTTTTGAAAACCACAACCTGAACTTCTCAATTGACTGAAGTTTTCGTGCAGGTTTCACTAAAATGCTTATTTTAGTGAGGTCAGCACTTTCCAAGACCAAAATCTCAACTTCACACAATGACTCCACTTTTCGTGCTGGGTCACTAAAATGCTTATTTCAGCGAGATAAGCACTTCAGAAGTCCAAAACCTCAACTTCAATAATTTACTGAAGTTTTCATGCTGATTTCACTAAAATGCTTATTTCAGTGAGATCAGCACGTTTCAAGACCAAAATCTCAACTTCACCAAATGACTCTACTTTTATTGACGGTTTCACTGAAATGCTTATTTCAGTGAGATAAGCACTTTTGAAAACCAAAACCTGAACTTCACCAATTGACTGAAGTTTTCGTGCTGGGTTCACTAAAATGCTTATTTCAGTGAGATCAGCACTTTCCAAGACCAAAATCTCAATTTCACAAAATGAATCCCCTTTTCGTGCTGGGCTCACTAAAATGCTTATTTCAGTGAGATAAGCACTTCAGAAGACAAAAATCTGAAGTTCACCAAATGACTGATGTTTTCCTGCATTTTCCTTCTAAAATGCTTCTTTCAATGAGATAAGCACATCAGAAGTCAAAAATCTCAACTACACAAAATGACTCCACTTTTCGTCCTTGTTTGACGAAAATGCTTATTTCAGCGAGATAAGCACTTCAGAAGTCCAAAACCTCAAATTCAATGATAGACTGAAGTTTTCATGCTGATTTCAATGAAATGCTTATTTCAGTGAGATAAGCACTTTTGAAAACCACAACCTGAACTTCTCAATTGACTGAAGTTTTCGTGCAGGTTTCACTAAAATGCTTATTTTAGTGAGGTCAGCACTTTCCAAGACCAAAATCTCAACTTCACACAATGACTCCACTTTTCGTGCTGGGTCACTAAAATGCTTATTTCAGCGAGATAAGCACTTCAGAAGTCCAAAACCTCAACTTCAATAATTTACTGAAGTTTTCATGCTGATTTCACTAAAATGCTTATTTCAGTGAGATCAGCACGTTTCAAGACCAAAATCTCAACTTCACCAAATGACTCTACTTTTATTGACGGTTTCACTGAAATGCTTATTTCAGTGAGATAAGCACTTTTGAAAACCAAAACCTGAACTTCACCAATTGACTGAAGTTTTCGTGCTGGGTTCACTAAAATGCTTATTTCAGTGAGATCAGCACTTTCCAAGACCAAAATCTCAATTTCACAAAATGAATCCCCTTTTCGTGCTGGGCTCACTAAAATGCTTATTTCAGTGAGATAAGCACTTCAGAAGACAAAAATCTGAAGTTCACCAAATGACTGATGTTTTCCTGCATTTTCCTTCTAAAATGCTTCTTTCAATGAGATAAGCACATCAGAAGTCAAAAATCTCAACTACACAAAATGACTCCACTTTTCGTCCTTGTTTGACGAAAATGCTTATTTCAGCGAGATAAGCACTTCAGAAGTCCAAAACCTCAAATTCAATGATAGACTGAAGTTTTCATGCTGATTTCAATGAAATGCTTATTTCAGTGAGATAAGCACTTTTGAAAACCACAACCTGAACTTCTCAATTGACTGAAGTTTTCGTGCAGGTTTCACTAAAATGCTTATTTTAGTGAGATCAGCACTTTCCAAGACAAAAATCTCAACTTCACAAAATGAATCCCCTTTTCGTGCTGGGCTCACTAAAATGCTTATTTCAGTGAGATAAGCACTTCAGAAGACAAAAATCTGAAGTTCACCAAATGACTGATGTTTTCCTGCATTTTCCTTCTAAAATGCTTCTTTCAATGAGATAAGCACATCAGAAGTCAAAAATCTCAACTACACAAAATGACTCCACTTTTCGACCTTGTTTGACTAAAATGCTTATTTCAGCGAGATAAGCACTTCAGAAGTCCAAAACCTCAAATTGAATGATAGACTGAAGTTTTCATGCTGATTTCAATGAAATGCTTATTTCAGTGAGATAAGCACTTTTTAAAACCACAACCTGAACTTCTCAATTGACTGAAGTTTTCGTGCAGGTTTCACTAAAATGCTTATTTTAGAGAGATCAGCACTTTCCAAGACAAAAATCTCAACTTCACAAAATGACTCCACTTTTCGTGCTGGGTTCACTAAAATGCTTATGTCAACGAGATAAGCACTTCAGAAGTACAAAACCTCAAATTCAATGATAGACTGAAGTTTTCATGCTGATTTCAATAAAATGCTTATTTCAGTGAGATAAGCACTTCAGAAGACAAAAGTCTGAACTTCACCAAAGGACTTATGTTTTCCTGCATGATTTTTCTAAAATGCTTATATCAATGAGATAAGCACGTCAGAAGACAAAAATCACACCGACACAATATGACTCAACTTTTCGTGCTAGATTCACTAAAATGCTTATTTCAACGAGATAAGCACTTCAGAAGTCCAAAACTTCAACTTCAATAATTGACTGAAGTTTTCATGCTGATTTCACTAAAATGCTTATTTCAGTGAGATCAGCACGTTTCAAGACCAAAATCTCAACTTCACCAAATGACTCAACTTTTATTGACGGTTTCACTAAAATGCTTATTTCAGTGAGATAAGCACTTCAGAAGACAAAAATCTGAAGTTCACCAAATGACTGATGTTTTCCTGCATTTTCCTTCTAAAATGCTTCTTTCAATGAGATAAGCACATCAGAAGTCAAAAATCTCAACTACACAAAATGACTCCACTTTTCGACCTTGATTGACTAAAATGCTTATTTCAGCGAGATAAGCACTTCAGAAGTCCAAAACCTCAAATTCAATGATAGACTGAAGTTTTCATGCTGATTTCAATGAAATGCTTATTTCAGTGAGATAAGCACTTTTGAAAACCACAACCTGAACTTCTCAATTGACTGAAGTTTTCGTGCAGGTTTCACTAAAATGCTTATTTTAGTGAGGTCAGCACTTTCCAAGACCAAAATCTCAACTTCACACAATGACTCCACTTTTCGTGCTGGGTCACTAAAATGCTTATTTCAGCGAGATAAGCACTTCAGAAGTCCAAAAAATCAACTTCAATAATTGACTGAAGTTTTCATGCTGATTTCACTAAAATGCTTATTTCAGTGAGATCAGCACGTTTCAAGACCAAAATCTCAACTTCACCAAATGACTCTACTTTTATTGACGGTTTCACTGAAATGCTTATTTCAGTGAGATAAGCACTTTTGAAAACCAAAACCTGAACTTCACCAATTGACTGAAGTTTTCGTGCTGTGTTCACTAAAATGCTTATTTCAGTGAGATCAGCACTTTCCAAGACCAAAATCTCAATTTCACAAAATGAATCCCCTTTTCGTGCTGGGCTCACTAAAATGCTTATTTCAGTGAGATAAGCACTTCAGAAGACAAAAATCTGAAGTTCACCAAATGACTGATGTTTTCCTGCATTTTCCTTCTAAAATGCTTCTTTCAATGAGATAAGCACATCAGAAGTCAAAAATCTCAACTACACAAAATGACTCCACTTTTCGTCCTTGTTTGACGAAAATGCTTATTTCAGCGAGATAAGCACTTCAGAAGTCCAAAACCTCAAATTCAATGATAGACTGAAGTTTTCATGCTGATTTCAATGAAATGCTTATTTCAGTGAGATAAGCACTTTTGAAAACCACAACCTGAACTTCTCAATTGACTGAAGTTTTCGTGCAGGTTTCACTAAAATGCTTATTTTAGTGAGATCAGCACTTTCCAAGACAAAAATCTCAATTTCACAAAATGAATCCCCTTTTCGTGCTGGGCTCACTAAAATGCTTATTTCAGTGAGATAAGCACTTCAGAAGACAAAAATCTGAAGTTCACCAAATGACTGATGTTTTCCTGCATTTTCCTTCTAAAATGCTTCTTTCAATGAGATAAGCACATCAGAAGTCAAAAATCTCAACTACACAAAATGACTCCACTTTTCGACCTTGTTTGACTAAAATGCTTATTTCAGCGAGATAAGCACTTCAGAAGTCCAAAACCTCAAATTGAATGATAGACTGAAGTTTTCATGCTGATTTCAATGAAATGCTTATTTCAGTGAGATAAGCACTTTTTAAAACCACAACCTGAACTTCTCAATTGACTGAAGTTTTCGTGCAGGTTTCACTAAAATGCTTATTTTAGAGAGATCAGCACTTTCCAAGACAAAAATCTCAACTTCACAAAATGACTCCACTTTTCGTGCTGGGTTCACTAAAATGCTTATGTCAACGAGATAAGCACTTCAGAAGTACAAAACCTCAAATTCAATGATAGACTGAAGTTTTCATGCTGATTTCAATAAAATGCTTATTTCAGTGAGATAAGCACTTCAGAAGACAAAAGTCTGAACTTCACCAAAGGACTTATGTTTTCCTGCATGATTTTTCTAAAATGCTTATATCAATGAGATAAGCACGTCAGAAGACAAAAATCACACCTACACAATATGACTCAACTTTTCGTGCTAGATTCACTAAAATGCTTATTTCAACGAGATAAGCACTTCAGAAGTCCAAAACTTCAACTTCAATAATTGACTGAAGTTTTCATGCTGATTTCACTAAAATGCTTATTTCAGTGAGATCAGCACGTTTCAAGACCAAAATCTCAACTTCACCAAATGACTCAACTTTTATTGACGGTTTCACTAAAATGCTTATTTCAGTGAGAATGAGGACTTTTGAAAACCAAAACCTGAACTTCTCCAATTAGACTGATGTTCTCGTGCAGATTTCACTAAAATGCTTATTTTAGTGAGGTCAGCACTTTCCAAGACCAAAATCTCAACTTCACACAATGACTCCACTTTTCGTGCTGGGTCACTAAAATGCTGATTTCAGCGAGATAAGCACTTCAGAAGTCCAAAACCTCAACTTCAATAATTTACTGAAGTTTTCATGCTGATTTCACTAAAATGCTTATTTCAGTGAGATCAGCACGTTTCAAGACCAAAATCTCAACTTCACCAAATGACTCTACTTTTATTGACGGTTTCATTGAAATGCTTATTTCAGTGAGATAAGCACTTTTGAAAACCAAAACATGAACTTCACCAATTGACTGAAGTTTTCGTGCTGGGTTCACTAAAATGCTTATTTCAGTGAGATCAGCACTTTCCAAGACCAACATCTCAACTTCACAAAATGACTCCACTTTTCGTGCTGGGTTCACTAAAATGCTTATTTCAACGAGATAAGCACCTCAGAAGTACAAAACCTCAAATTCAATGATAGACTGAAGTTTTCATGCTGATTTCAATAAAATGCTTATTTCAGTGAGATAAGCACTTCAGAAGACAAAAGTCTGAACTTCACCAAAGGACTTATGTTTTCCTGCATGATTTTTCTAAAATGCTTATATCAATGAGATACGCACGTCAGAAGACAAAAATCTCAACTACACAATATGACTCAACTTTTCGTGGTGGATTCACTAAAATGCTTATTTCAGTGAGATAAGCACTTCAGAAGTCCAAAACCTCAACTTCAATAATTGACTGAAGTTTTCATGCTGATTTCACTAAAATGCTTATTTCAGTGAGATCAGCACGTTTCAAGACCAAAATCTCAACTTCACCAAATGACTCTACTTTTATTGACGGTTTCACTGAAATGCTTATTTCAGTGAGATAAGCACTTTTGAAAACCAAAACCTGAACTTCACCAATTGACTGAAGTTTTCGTGCTGGGTTCACTAAAATGCTTATTTCAGTGAGATCAGCACTTTCCAAGACCAAAATCTCAATTTCACAAAATGAATCCCCTTTTCGTGCTGGGCTCACTAAAATGCTTATTTCAGTGAGATAAGCACTTCAGAAGACAAAAATCTGAAGTTCACCAAATGACTGATGTTTTCCTGCATTTTCCTTCTAAAATGCTTCTTTCAATGAGATAAGCACATCAGAAGTCAAAAATCTCAACTACACAAAATGACTCCACTTTTCGACCTTGTTTGACTAAAATGCTTATTTCAGCGAGATAAGCACTTCAGAAGTCCAAAACCTCAAATTCAATGATAGACTGAAGTTTTCATGCTGATTTCAATAAAATGCTTATTTCAGTGAGATAAGCACTTTTGAAAACCACAACCTGAACTTCTCAATTGACTGAAGTTTTCGTGCAGTTTTCACTACAATGCTTATTTTAGTGAGGTCAGCACTTTCCAAGACCAAAATCTCAACTTCACACAATGACTCCACTTTTCGTGCTGGGTCACTAAAATGCTTATTTCAGCGAGATAAGCACTTCAGAAGTCCAAAACCTCAACTTCAATAATTGACTGAAGTTTTCATGCTGATTTCACTAAAATGCTTATTTCAGTGAGATCAGCACGTTTCAAGACCAAAATCTCAACTTCACCAAATGACTCTACTTTTATTGACGGTTTCACTGAAATGCTTATTTCAGTGAGATAAGCACTTTTGAAAACCAAAACCTGAACTTCACCAATTGACTGAAGTTTTCGTGCTGGGTTCACTAAAATGCTTATTTCAGTGAGATCAGCACTTTCCAAGACCAAAATCTCAATTTCACAAAATGAATCCCCTTTTCGTGCTGGGCTCACTAAAATGCTTATTTCAGTGAGATAAGCACTTCAGAAGACAAAAATCTGAAGTTCACCAAATGACTGATGTTTTCCTGCATTTTCCTTCTAAAATGCTTCTTTCAATGAGATAAGCACATCAGAAGTCAAAAATCTCAACTACACAAAATGACTCCACTTTTCGTCCTTGTTTGACTAAAATGCTTATTTCAGCAAGATAAGCACTTCAGAAGTCCAAAACCTCAAATTCAATGATAGACTGAAGTTTTCATGCTGATTTCAATGAAATGCTTATTTCAGTGAGATAAGCACTTTTGAAAACCACAACCTGAACTTCTCAATTGACTGAAGTTTTCGTGCAGGTTTCACTAAAATGCTTATTTTAGTGAGATCAGCACTTTCCAAGACAAAAATCTCAACTTCACAAAATGAATCCCCTTTTCGTGCTGGGCTCACTAAAATGCTTATTTCAGTGAGATAAGCACTTCAGAAGACAAAAATCTGAAGTTCACCAAATGACTGATGTTTTCCTGCATTTTCCTTCTAAAATGCTTCTTTCAATGAGATAAGCACATCAGAAGTCAAAAATCTCAACTACACAAAATGACTCCACTTTTCGACCTTGTTTGACTAAAATGCTTATTTCAGCGAGATAAGCACTTCAGAAGTCCAAAACCTCAAATTGAATGATAGACTGAAGTTTTCATGCTGATTTCAATGAAATGCTTATTTCAGTGAGATAAGCACTTTTTAAAACCACAACCTGAACTTCTCAATTGACTGAAGTTTTCGTGCAGGTTTCACTAAAATGCTTATTTTAGAGAGATCAGCACTTTCCAAGACAAAAATCTCAACTTCACAAAATGACTCCACTTTTCGTGCTGGGTTCACTAAAATGCTTATGTCAACGAGATAAGCACTTCAGAAGTACAAAACCTCAAATTCAATGATAGACTGAAGTTTTCATGCTGATTTCAATAAAATGCTTATTTCAGTGAGATAAGCACTTCAGAAGACAAAAGTCTGAACTTCACCAAAGGACTTATGTTTTCCTGCATGATTTTTCTAAAATGCTTGTATCAATGAGATACGCACGTCAGAAGACAAAAATCTCAACTACACAATATGTCTCAACTTTTCGTGGTCGATTCACTAAAATGCTTATTTCAGTGAGATAAGCACTTCAGAAGTCCAAAACCTCAACTTCAATAATTGACTGAAGTTTTCATGCTGATTTCACTAAAATGCTTATTTCAGTGAGATCAGCACGTTTCAAGACCAAAATCTCCACTTCACCAAATGACTCTACTTTTATTGACGGTTTCACTGAAATGCTTATTTCAGTGAGATAAGCACTTTTGAAAACCAAAACCTGAACTTCACCAATTGACTGAAGTTTTCGTGCTGGGTTCACTAAAATGCTTATTTCAGTGAGATCAGCACTTTCCAAGACCAAAATCTCAATTTCACAAAATGAATCCCCTTTTCGTGCTGGGCTCACTAAAATGCTTATTTCAGTGAGATAAGCACTTCAGAAGACAAAAATCTGAAGTTCACCAAATGACTGATGTTTTCCTGCATTTTCCTTCTAAAATGCTTCTTTCAATGAGATAAGCACATCAGAAGTCAAAAATCTCAACTACACAAAATGACTCCACTTTTCGTCCTTGTTTGACTAAAATGCTTATTTCAGCAAGATAAGCACTTCAGAAGTCCAAAACCTCAAATTCAATGATAGACTGAAGTTTTCATGCTGATTTCAATGAAATGCTTATTTCAGTGAGATAAGCACTTTTGAAAACCACAACCTGAACTTCTCAATTGACTGAAGTTTTCGTGCAGGTTTCACTAAAATGCTTATTTTAGTGAGATCAGCACTTTCCAAGACAAAAATCTCAACTTCACAAAATGAATCCCCTTTTCGTGCTGGGCTCACTAAAATGCTTATTTCAGTGAGATAAGCACTTCAGAAGACAAAAATCTGAAGTTCACCAAATGACTGATGTTTTCCTGCATTTTCCTTCTAAAATGCTTCTTTCAATGAGATAAGCACATCAGAAGTCAAAAATCTCAACTACACAAAATGACTCCACTTTTCGACCTTGTTTGACTAAAATGCTTATTTCAGCGAGATAAGCACTTCAGAAGTCCAAAACCTCAAATTCAATGATAGACTGAAGTTTTCATGCTGATTTCAATGAAATGCTTATTTCAGTGAGATAAGCACTTTTGAAAACCACAACCTGAACTTCTCAATTGACTGAAGTTTTCGTGCAGGTTTCACTAAAATGCTTATTTTAGTGAGGTCAGCACTTTCCAAGACCAAAATCTCAACTTCACACAATGACTCCACTTTTCGTGCTGGGTCACTAAAATGCTTATTTCAGCGAGATAAGCACTTCAGAAGTCCAAAACCTCAACTTCAATAATTTACTGAAGTTTTCATGCTGATTTCACTAAAATGCTTATTTCAGTGAGATCAGCACGTTTCAAGACCAAAATCTCAACTTCACCAAATGACTCTACTTTTATTGACGGTTTCACTGAAATGCTTATTTCAGTGAGATAAGCACTTTTGAAAACCAAAACCTGAACTTCACCAATTGACTGAAGTTTTCGTGCTGGGTTCACTAAAATGCTTATTTTCAGTGAGATCAGCACTTTCCAAGACCAAAATCTCAATTTCACAAAATGAATCCCCTTTTCGTGCTGGGCTCACTAAAATGCTTATTTCAGTGAGATAAGCACTTCAGAAGACAAAAATCTGAAGTTCACCAAATGACTGATGTTTTCCTGCATTTTCCTTCTAAAATGCTTCTTTCAATGAGATAAGCACATCAGAAGTCAAAAATCTCAACTACACAAAATGACTCCACTTTTCGTCCTTGTTTGACGAAAATGCTTATTTCAGCGAGATAAGCACTTCAGAAGTCCAAAACCTCAAATTCAATGATAGACTGAAGTTTTCATGCTGATTTCAATAAAATGCTTATTTCAGTGAGATAAGCACTTCAGAGGACAAAAATCTGAACTTTACAAAAGGACTTATCTTTACAGGCATGCTTTTTCTAAAATGCTTATATCAATGAGATAAGCACGTCAGAAGACAAAAATCACAACTACACAATATGACTCAACTTTTCGTGCTAGATTCACTAAAATGCTTATTTCAACGAGATAAGCACTTCAGAAGTCCAAAACTTCAACTTCAATAATTGACTGAAGTTTTCATGCTGATTTCACTAAAATGCTTATTTCAGTGGGATCAGCACGTTTCAAGAACAAATTCTCAACTTCACCAAATGACTCTACTTTTATTGACGGTTTCACTAAAATGCTTATTTCAGTGAGATAAGGACTTCTGAAAACCAAAACCTGAACTTCTCCAATTAGACTGATGTTCTCGTGCAGATTTCACTAAAATGCTTATTTTAGTGAGATCAGCACTTTCCAAGACCAAAATCTCAACTTCACACAATGACTCCACTTTTCGTGCTGGGTCACTAAAATGCTTATTTCAGCGAGATAAGCACTTCAGAAGTCCAAAACCTCAACTTTAATAATTTACTGAAGTTTTCATGCTGATTTCACTAAAATGCTTATTTCAGGGAGATCAGCACGTTTCACGACCAAAATCTCAACTTCACCAAATGACTCTACTTTTATTGACGGTTTCACTGAAATGCTTATTTCAGTGAGATAAGCACTTTTGAAAACCAAAACCTGAACTTCACCAATTGACTGAAGTTTTCGTGCTGGGTTCACTAAAATGCTTATTTCAGTGAGATCAGCACTTTCCAAGACCAACATCTCAACTTCACAAAATGAATCCCCTTTTCGTGCTGGGTTCACTAAAATGCTTATTTCAGTGAGATAAGCACTTCAGAAGACAAAAATCTGAAGTTCACCAAATGACCGATGTTTTCCTGCATTTTCCTTCTAAAATGCTTATTTCAATGTGATAAGCACATCAGAAGTCAAAAATCTCAACTACACAAAATGACTCCACTTTTCGTCCTTGTTTGACTAAAATGCTTATTTCAGCGAGATAAGCACTTCAGAAGTACAAAACCTCAAATTCAATGATAGACTGAAGTTTTCATGCTGATTTCAATAAAATGCTTATTTCAGTGAGATAAGCACTTCAGAAGACAAATGTCTGAACTTCATCAAAGGACTTATGTTTTCCTGCATGATTTTCTAAAATGCTTACATCAATGAGATACGCACGTCAGAAGACAAAAATCTCAACTACACAATATGACTCAACTTTTCGTGCTAGATTCTCTAAAATGCTTATTTCAACGAGACAAGCACTTCAGAAGTCCAAAACCTCAACTTCAATAATTGACTGAAGTTTTCATGCTGATTTCACTAAAATGCTTATTTCAGTGAGATCAGCACGTTTCAAGACCAAAATCTCAACTTCACCAAATGACTCTACTTTTATTGACGGTTTCACTGAAATGCTTATTTCAGTGAGATAAGCACTTTTGAAAACCAAAACCTGAACTTCACCAATTGACTGAAGTTTTCGTGCTGGGTTCACTAAAATGCTTATTTCAGTGAGATCAGCACTTTCCAAAACCAAAATCTCAATTTCACAAAATGAATCCCCTTTTCGTGCTGGGCTCACTAAAATGCTTATTTCAGTGAGATAAGCACTTCAGAAGACAAAAATCTGAAGTTCACCAAATGACTGATGTTTTCCTGCATTTTCCTTCTAAAATGCTTCTTTCAATGAGATAAGCACATCAGAAGTCAAAAATCTCAACTACACAAAATGACTCCACTTTTCGACCTTGTTTGACTAAAATGCTTATTTCAGCGAGATAAGCACTTCAGAAGTCCAAAACCTCAAATTCAATGATAGACTGAAGTTTTCATGCTGATTTCAATGAAATGCTTATTTCAGTGAGATAAGCACTTTTGAAAACCACAACCTGAACTTCTCAATTGACTGAAGTTTTCGTGCAGGTTTCACTAAAATGCTTATTTTAGTGAGGTCAGCACTTTCCAAGACCAAAATCTCAACTTCACACAATGACTCCACTTTTCGTGCTGGGTCACTAAAATGCTTATTTCAGCGAGATAAGCACTTCAGAAGTCCAAAACCTCAACTTCAATAATTTACTGAAGTTTTCATGCTGATTTCACTAAAATGCTTATTTCAGTGAGATCAGCACGTTTCAAGACCAAAATCTCAACTTCACCAAATGACTCTACTTTTATTGACGGTTTCACTGAAATGCTTGTTTCAGTGAGATAAGCACTTTTGAAAACCAAAACCTGAACTTCACCAATTGACTGAAGTTTTCGTGCTGGGTTCACTAAAATGCTTATTTCAGTGAGATCAGCACTTTCCAAGACCAAAATCTCAGTTTCACAAAATGAATCCCCTTTTCGTGCTGGGCTCACTAAAATGCTTATTTCAGTGAGATAAGCACTTCAGAAGACAAAAATCTGAAGTTCACCAAATGACTGATGTTTTCCTGCATTTTCCTTCTAAAATGCTTCTTTCAATGAGATAAGCACATCAGAAGTCAAAAATCTCAACTACACAAAATGACTCCACTTTTCGTCCTTGTTTGACGAAAATGCTTATTTCAGCGAGATAAGCACTTCAGAAGTCCAAAACCTCAAATTCAATGATAGACTGAAGTTTTCATGCTGATTTCAATAAAATGCTTATTTCAGTGAGATAAGCACTTCAGAGGACAAAAATCTGAACTTTACAAAAGGACTTATCTTTACAGGCATGCTTTTTCTAAAATGCTTATATCAATGAGATAAGCACGTCAGAAGACAAAAATCACAACTACACAATATGACTCAACTTTTCGTGCTAGATTCACTAAAATGCTTATTTCAACGAGATAAGCACTTCAGAAGTCCAATACTTCAACTTCAATAATTGACTGAAGTTTTCATGCTGATTTCACTAAAATGCTTATTTCAGTGGGATCAGCACGTTTCAAGACCAAAATCTCAACTTCACCAAATGACTCTACTTTTATTGACGGTTTCACTAAAATGCTTATTTCAGTGAGATAAGGACTTCTGAAAACCAAAACCTGAACTTCTCCAATTAGACTGATGTTCTCGTGCAGATTTCACTAAAATGCTTATTTTAGTGAGATCAGCACTTTCCAAGACCAAAATCTCAACTTCACACAATGACTCCACTTTTCGTGCTGGGTCACTAAAATGCTTATTTCAGCGAGATAAGCACTTCAGAAGTCCAAAACCTCAACTTTAATAATTTACTGAAGTTTTCATGCTGATTTCACTAAAATGCTTATTTCAGTGAGATCAGCACGTTTCACGACCAAAATCTCAACTTCACCAAATGACTCTACTTTTATTGACGGTTTCACTGAAATGCTTATTTCAGTGAGATAAGCACTTTTGAAAACCACAACCTGAACTTCTCAATTGACTGAAGTTTTCGTGCAGGTTTCACTAAAATGCTTATTTTAGTGAGATCAGCACTTTCCAAGACAAAAATCTCAACTTCACAAAATGAATCCCCTTTTCGTGCTGGGCTCACTAAAATGCTTATTTCAGTGAGATAAGCACTTCAGAAGACAAAAATCTGAAGTTCACCAAATGACTGATGTTTTCCTGCAATTTCCTTCTAAAATGCTTCTTTCAATGAGATAAGCACATCAGAAGTCAAAAATCTCAACTACACAAAATGACTCCACTTTTCGACCTTGTTTGACTAAAATGCTTATTTCAGCGAGATAAGCACTTCAGAAGTCCAAAACCTCAAATTGAATGATAGACTGAAGTTTTCATGCTGATTTCAATGAAATGCTTATTTCAGTGAGATAAGCACTTTTTAAAACCACAACCTGAACTTCTCAATTGACTGAAGTTTTCGTGCAGGTTTCACTAAAATGCTTATTTTAGAGAGATCAGCACTTTCCAAGACAAAAATCTCAACTTCACAAAATGACTCCACTTTTCGTGCTGGGTTCACTAAAATGCTTATGTCAACGAGATAAGCACTTCAGAAGTACAAAACCTCAAATTCAATGATAGACTGAAGTTTTCATGCTGATTTCAATAAAATGCTTATTTCAGTGAGATAAGCACTTCAGAAGACAAAAGTCTGAACTTCACCAAAGGACTTATGTTTTCCTGCATGATTTTTCTAAAATGCTTATATCAATGAGATACGCACGTCAGAAGACAAAAATCTCAACTACACAATATGTCTCAACTTTTCGTGGTCGATTCACTAAAATGCTTATTTCAGTGAGATAAGCACTTCAGAAGTCCAAAACCTCAACTTCAATAATTGACTGAAGTTTTCATGCTGATTTCACTAAAATGCTTATTTCAGTGAGATAAGCACTTCAGAAGACAAAAATCTGAAGTTCACCAAATGACTGATGTTTTCCTGCATTTTCCTTCTAAAATGCTTCTTTCAATGAGATAAGCACATCAGAAGTCAAAAATCTCAACTACACAAAATGACTCCACTTTTCGACCTTGTTTGACTAAAATGCTTATTTCAGCGAGATAAGCACTTCAGAAGTCCAAAACCTCAAATTCAATGATAGACTGAAGTTTTCATGCTGATTTCAATGAAATGCTTATTTCAGTGAGATAAGCACTTTTGAAAACCACAACCTGAACTTCTCAATTGACTGAAGTTTTCGTGCAGGTTTCACTAAAATGCTTATTTTAGTGAGGTCAGCACTTTCCAAGACCAAAATCTCAACTTCACACAATGACTCCACTTTTCGTGCTGGGTCACTAAAATGCTTATTTCAGCGAGATAAGCACTTCAGAAGTCCAAAACCTCAACTTCAATAATTTACTGAAGTTTTCATGCTGATTTCACTAAAATGCTTATTTCAGTGAGATCAGCACGTTTCAAGACCAAAATCTCAACTTCACCAAATGACTCTACTTTTATTGACGGTTTCACTGAAATGCTTATTTCAGTGAGATAAGCACTTTTGAAAACCAAAACCTGAACTTCACCAATTGACTGAAGTTTTCGTGCTGGGTTCACTAAAATGCTTATTTCAGTGAGATCAGCACTTTCCAAGACCAAAATCTCAATTTCACAAAATGAATCCCCTTTTCGTGCTGGGCTCACTAAAATGCTTATTTCAGTGAGATAAGCACTTCAGAAGACAAAAATCTGAAGTTCACCAAATGACTGATGTTTTCCTGCATTTTCCTTCTAAAATGCTTCTTTCAATGAGATAAGCACATCAGAAGTCAAAAATCTCAACTACACAAAATGACTCCACTTTTCGTCCTTGTTTGACGAAAATGCTTATTTCAGCGAGATAAGCACTTCAGAAGTCCAAAACCTCAAATTCAATGATAGACTGAAGTTTTCATGCTGATTTCAATAAAATGCTTATTTCAGTGAGATAAGCACTTCAGAGGACAAAAATCTGAACTTTACAAAAGGACTTATCTTTACAGGCATGCTTTTTCTAAAATGCTTATATCAATGAGATAAGCACGTCAGAAGACAAAAATCACAACTACACAATATGACTCAACTTTTCGTGCTAGATTCACTAAAATGCTTATTTCAACGAGATAAGCACTTCAGAAGTCCAATACTTCAACTTCAATAATTGACTGAAGTTTTCATGCTGATTTCACTAAAATGCTTATTTCAGTGGGATCAGCACGTTTCAAGAACAAATTCTCAACTTCACCAAATGACTCTACTTTTATTGACGGTTTCACTAAAATGCTTATTTCAGTGAGATAAGGACTTCTGAAAACCAAAACCTGAACTTCTCCAATTAGACTGATGTTCTCGTGCAGATTTCACTAAAATGCTTATTTTAGTGAGATCAGCACTTTCCAAGACCAAAATCTCAACTTCACACAATGACTCCACTTTTCGTGCTGGGTCACTAAAATGCTTATTTCAGCGAGATAAGCACTTCAGAAGTCCAAAACCTCAACTTTAATAATTTACTGAAGTTTTCATGCTGATTTCACTAAAATGCTTATTTCAGGGAGATCAGCACGTTTCACGACCAAAATCTCAACTTCACCAAATGACTCTACTTTTATTGACGGTTTCACTGAAATGCTTATTTCAGTGAGATAAGCACTTTTGAAAACCAAAACCTGAACTTCACCAATTGACTGAAGTTTTCGTGCTGGGTTCACTAAAATGCTTATTTCAGTGAGATCAGCACTTTCCAAGACCAACATCTCAACTTCACAAAATGAATCCCCTTTTCGTGCTGGGTTCACTAAAATCCTTATTTCAGTGAGATAAGCACTTCAGAAGACAAAAATCTGAAGTTCACCAAATGACCGATGTTTTCCTGCATTTTCCTTCTAAAATGCTTATTTCAATGTGATAAGCACATCAGAAGTCAAAAATCTCAACTACACAAAATGACTCCACTTTTCGTCCTTGTTTGACTAAAATGCTTATTTCAGCGAGATAAGCACTTCAGAAGTACAAAACCTCAAATTCAATGATAGACTGAAGTTTTCATGCTGATTTCAATAAAATGCTTATTTCAGTGAGATAAGCACTTCAGAAGACAAATGTCTGAACTTCATCAAAGGACTTATGTTTTCCTGCATGATTTTCTAAAATGCTTACATCAATGAGATACGCACGTCAGAAGACAAAAATCTCAACTACACAATATGACTCAACTTTTCGTGCTAGATTCTCTAAAATGCTTATTTCAACGAGACAAGCACTTCAGAAGTCCAAAACCTCAACTTCAATAATTGACTGAAGTTTTCATGCTGATTTCACTAAAATGCTTATTTCAGTGAGATCAGCACGTTTCAAGACCAAAATCTCAACTTCACCAAATGACTCTACTTTTATTGACGGTTTCACTGAAATGCTTATTTCAGTGAGATAAGCACTTTTGAAAACCAAAACCTGAACTTCACCAATTGACTGAAGTTTTCGTGCTGGGTTCACTAAAATGCTTATTTCAGTGAGATCAGCACTTTCCAAAACCAAAATCTCAATTTCACAAAATGAATCCCCTTTTCGTGCTGGGCTCACTAAAATGCTTATTTCAGTGAGATAAGCACTTCAGAAGACAAAAATCTGAAGTTCACCAAATGACTGATGTTTTCCTGCATTTTCCTTCTAAAATGCTTCTTTCAATGAGATAAGCACATCAGAAGTCAAAAATCTCAACTACACAAAATGACTCCACTTTTCGACCTTGTTTGACTAAAATGCTTATTTCAGCGAGATAAGCACTTCAGAAGTCCAAAACCTCAAATTCAATGATAGACTGAAGTTTTCATGCTGATTTCAATGAAATGCTTATTTCAGTGAGATAAGCACTTTTGAAAACCACAACCTGAACTTCTCAATTGACTGAAGTTTTCGTGCAGGTTTCACTAAAATGCTTATTTTAGTGAGGTCAGCACTTTCCAAGACCAAAATCTCAACTTCACACAATGACTCCACTTTTCGTGCTGGGTCACTAAAATGCTTATTTCAGCGAGATAAGCACTTCAGAAGTCCAAAACCTCAACTTCAATAATTTACTGAAGTTTTCATGCTGATTTCACTAAAATGCTTATTTCAGTGAGATCAGCACGTTTCAAGACCAAAATCTCAACTTCACCAAATGACTCTACTTTTATTGACGGTTTCACTGAAATGCTTGTTTCAGTCAGATAAGCACTTTTGAAAACCAAAACCTGAACTTCACCAATTGACTGAAGTTTTCGTGCTGGGTTCACTAAAATGCTTATTTCAGTGAGATCAGCACTTTCCAAGACCAAAATCTCAGTTTCACAAAATGAATCCCCTTTTCGTGCTGGGCTCACTAAAATGCTTATTTCAGTGAGATAAGCACTTCAGAAGACAAAAATCTGAAGTTCACCAAATGACCGATGTTTTCCTGCATTTTCCTTCTAAAATGCTTCTTTCAATGAGATAAGCACATCAGAAGTCAAAAATCTCAACTACACAAAATGACTCCACTTTTCGTCCTTGTTTGACGAAAATGCTTATTTCAGCGAGATAAGCACTTCAGAAGTCCAAAACCTCAAATTCAATGATAGACTGAAGTTTTCATGCTGATTTCAATAAAATGCTTATTTCAGTGAGATAAGCACTTCAGAGGACAAAAATCTGAACTTTACAAAAGGACTTATCTTTACAGGCATGCTTTTTCTAAAATGCTTATATCAATGAGATAAGCACGTCAGAAGACAAAAATCACAACTACACAATATGACTCAACTTTTCGTGCTAGATTCACTAAAATGCTTATTTCAACGAGATAAGCACTTCAGAAGTCCAATACTTCAACTTCAATAATTGACTGAAGTTTTCATGCTGATTTCACTAAAATGCTTATTTCAGTGGGATCAGCACGTTTCAAGACCAAAATCTCAACTTCACCAAATGACTCTACTTTTATTGACGGTTTCACTAAAATGCTTATTTCAGTGAGATAAGGACTTCTGAAAACCAAAACCTGAACTTCTCCAATTAGACTGATGTTCTCGTGCAGATTTCACTAAAATGCTTATTTTAGTGAGATCAGCACTTTCCAAGACCAAAATCTCAACTTCACACAATGACTCCACTTTTCGTGCTGGGTCACTAAAATGCTTATTTCAGCGAGATAAGCACTTCAGAAGTCCAAAACCTCAACTTTAATAATTTACTGAAGTTTTCATGCTGATTTCACTAAAATGCTTATTTCAGTGAGATCAGCACGTTTCACGACCAAAATCTCAACTTCACCAAATGACTCTACTTTTATTGACGGTTTCACTGAAATGCTTATTTCAGTGAGATAAGCACTTTTGAAAACCACAACCTGAACTTCTCAATTGACTGAAGTTTTCGTGCAGGTTTCACTAAAATGCTTATTTTAGTGAGATCAGCACTTTCCAAGACAAAAATCTCAACTTCACAAAATGAATCCCCTTTTCGTGCTGGGCTCACTAAAATGCTTATTTCAGCGAGATAAGCACTTCAGAAGTCCAAAACCTCAAATTGAATGATAGACTGAAGTTTTCATGCTGATTTCAATGAAATGCTTATTTCAGTGAGATAAGCACTTTTTAAAACCACAACCTGAACTTCTCAATTGACTGAAGTTTTCGTGCAGGTTTCACTAAAATGCTTATTTTAGAGAGATCAGCACTTTCCAAGACAAAAATCTCAACTTCACAAAATGACTCCACTTTTCGTGCTGGGTTCACTAAAATGCTTATGTCAACGAGATAAGCACTTCAGAAGTACAAAACCTCAAATTCAATGATAGACTGAAGTTTTCATGCTGATTTCAATAAAATGCTTATTTCAGTGAGATAAGCACTTCAGAAGACAAAAGTCTGAACTTCACCAAAGGACTTATGTTTTCCTGCATGATTTTTCTAAAATGCTTATATCAATGAGATACGCACGTCAGAAGACAAAAATCTCAACTACACAATATGTCTCAACTTTTCGTGGTCGATTCACTAAAATGCTTATTTCAGTGAGATAAGCACTTCAGAAGTCCAAAACCTCAACTTCAATAATTGACTGAAGTTTTCATGCTGATTTCACTAAAATGCTTATTTCAGTGAGATCAGCACGTTTCAAGACCAAAATCTCAACTTCACCAAATGACTCTACTTTTATTGACGGTTTCACTGAAATGCTTATTTCAGTGAGATAAGCACTTTTGAAAACCAAAACCTGAACTTCACCAATTGACTGAAGTTTTCGTGCTGGGTTCACTAAAATGCTTATTTCAGTGAGATCAGCACTTTCCAAGACCAAAATCTCAATTTCACAAAATGAATCCCCTTTTCGTGCTGGGCTCACTAAAATGCTTATTTCAGTGAGATAAGCACTTCAGAAGACAAAAATCTGAAGTTCACCAAATGACTGATGTTTTCCTGCATTTTCCTTCTAAAATGCTTCTTTCAATGAGATAAGCACATCAGAAGTCAAAAATCTCAACTACACAAAATGACTCCACTTTTCGACCTTGTTTGACTAAAATGCTTATTTCAGCGAGATAAGCACTTCAGAAGTCCAAAACCTCAAATTCAATGATAGACTGAAGTTTTCATGCTGATTTCAATGAAATGCTTATTTCAGTGAGATAAGCACTTTTGAAAACCACAACCTGAACTTCTCAATTGACTGAAGTTTTCGTGCAGGTTTCACTAAAATGCTTATTTTAGTGAGGTCAGCACTTTCCAAGACCAAAATCTCAACTTCACACAATGACTCCACTTTTCGTGCTGGGTCACTAAAATGCTTATTTCAGCGAGATAAGCACTTCAGAAGTCCAAAACCTCAACTTCAATAATTTACTGAAGTTTTCATGCTGATTTCACTAAAATGCTTATTTCAGTGAGATCAGCACGTTTCAAGACCAAAATCTCAACTTCACCAAATGACTCTACTTTTATTGACGGTTTCACTGAAATGCTTATTTCAGTGAGATAAGCACTTTTGAAAACCAAAACCTGAACTTCACCAATTGACTGAAGTTTTCGTGCTGGGTTCACTAAAATGCTTATTTCAGTGAGATCAGCACTTTCCAAGACCAAAATCTCAATTTCACAAAATGAATCCCCTTTTCGTGCTGGGCTCACTAAACTGCTTATTTCAGTGAGATAAGCACTTCAGAAGACAAAAATCTGAAGTTCACCAAATGACTGATGTTTTCCTGCATTTTCCTTCTAAAATGCTTCTTTCAATGAGATAAGCACATCAGAAGTCAAAAATCTCAACTACACAAAATGACTCCACTTTTCGTCCTTGTTTGACGAAAATGCTTATTTCAGCGAGATAAGCACTTCAGAAGTCCAAAACCTCAAATTCAATGATAGACTGAAGTTTTCATGCTGATTTCAATAAAATGCTTATTTCAGTGAGATAAGCACTTCAGAGGACAAAAATCTGAACTTTACAAAAGGACTTATCTTTACAGGCATGCTTTTTCTAAAATGCTTATATCAATGAGATAAGCACGTCAGAAGACAAAAATCACAACTACACAATATGACTCAACTTTTCGTGCTAGATTCACTAAAATGCTTATTTCAACGAGATAAGCACTTCAGAAGTCCAATACTTCAACTTCAATAATTGACTGAAGTTTTCATGCTGATTTCACTAAAATGCTTATTTCAGTGGGATCAGCACGTTTCAAGAACAAATTCTCAACTTCACCAAATGACTCTACTTTTATTGACGGTTTCACTAAAATGCTTATTTCAGTGAGATAAGGACTTCTGAAAACCAAAACCTGAACTTCTCCAATTAGACTGATGTTCTCGTGCAGATTTCACTAAAATGCTTATTTTAGTGAGATCAGCACTTTCCAAGACCAAAATCTCAACTTCACACAATGACTCCACTTTTCGTGCTGGGTCACTAAAATGCTTATTTCAGCGAGATAAGCACTTCAGAAGTCCAAAACCTCAACTTTAATAATTTACTGAAGTTTTCATGCTGATTTCACTAAAATGCTTATTTCAGGGAGATCAGCACGTTTCACGACCAAAATCTCAACTTCACCAAATGACTCTACTTTTATTGACGGTTTCACTGAAATGCTTATTTCAGTGAGATAAGCACTTTTGAAAACCAAAACCTGAACTTCACCAATTGACTGAAGTTTTCGTGCTGGGTTCACTAAAATGCTTATTTCAGTGAGATCAGCACTTTCCAAGACCAACATCTCAACTTCACAAAATGAATCCCCTTTTCGTGCTGGGTTCACTAAAATGCTTATTTCAGTGAGATAAGCACTTCAGAAGACAAAAATCTGAAGTTCACCAAATGACCGATGTTTTCCTGCATTTTCCTTCTAAAATGCTTATTTCAATGTGATAAGCACATCAGAAGTCAAAAATCTCAACTACACAAAATGACTCCACTTTTCGTCCTTGTTTGACTAAAATGCTTATTTCAGCGAGATAAGCACTTCAGAAGTACAAAACCTCAAATTCAATGATAGACTGAAGTTTTCATGCTGATTTCAATAAAATGCTTATTTCAGTGAGATAAGCACTTCAGAAGACAAATGTCTGAACTTCATCAAAGGACTTATGTTTTCCTGCATGATTTTCTAAAATGCTTACATCAATGAGATACGCACGTCAGAAGACAAAAATCTCAACTACACAATATGACTCAACTTTTCGTGCTAGATTCTCTAAAATGCTTATTTCAACGAGACAAGCACTTCAGAAGTCCAAAACCTCAACTTCAATAATTGACTGAAGTTTTCATGCTGATTTCACTAAAATGCTTATTTCAGTGAGATCAGCACGTTTCAAGACCAAAATCTCAACTTCACCAAATGACTCTACTTTTATTGACGGTTTCACTGAAATGCTTATTTCAGTGAGATAAGCACTTTTGAAAACCAAAACCTGAACTTCACCAATTGACTGAAGTTTTCGTGCTGGGTTCACTAAAATGCTTATTTCAGTGAGATCAGCACTTTCCAAAACCAAAATCTCAATTTCACAAAATGAATCCCCTTTTCGTGCTGGGCTCACTAAAATGCTTATTTCAGTGAGATAAGCACTTCAGAAGACAAAAATCTGAAGTTCACCAAATGACTGATGTTTTCCTGCATTTTCCTTCTAAAATGCTTCTTTCAATGAGATAAGCACATCAGAAGTCAAAAATCTCAACTACACAAAATGACTCCACTTTTCGACCTTGTTTGACTAAAATGCTTATTTCAGCGAGATAAGCACTTCAGAAGTCCAAAACCTCAAATTCAATGATAGACTGAAGTTTTCATGCTGATTTCAATGAAATGCTTATTTCAGTGAGATAAGCACTTTTGAAAACCACAACCTGAACTTCTCAATTGACTGAAGTTTTCGTGCAGGTTTCACTAAAATGCTTATTTTAGTGAGGTCAGCACTTTCCAAGACCAAAATCTCAACTTCACACAATGACTCCACTTTTCGTGCTGGGTCACTAAAATGCTTATTTCAGCGAGATAAGCACTTCAGAAGTCCAAAACCTCAACTTCAATAATTTACTGAAGTTTTCATGCTGATTTCACTAAAATGCTTATTTCAGTGAGATCAGCACGTTTCAAGACCAAAATCTCAACTTCACCAAATGACTCTACTTTTATTGACGGTTTCACTGAAATGCTTGTTTCAGTGAGATAAGCACTTTTGAAAACCAAAACCTGAACTTCACCAATTGACTGAAGTTTTCGTGCTGGGTTCACTAAAATGCTTATTTCAGTGAGATCAGCACTTTCCAAGACCAAAATCTCAGTTTCACAAAATGAATCCCCTTTTCGTGCTGGGCTCACTAAAATGCTTATTTCAGTGAGATAAGCACTTCAGAAGACAAAAATCTGAAGTTCACCAAATGACCGATGTTTTCCTGCATTTTCCTTCTAAAATGCTTCTTTCAATGAGATAAGCACATCAGAAGTCAAAAATCTCAACTACACAAAATGACTCCACTTTTCGTCCTTGTTTGACGAAAATGCTTATTTCAGCGAGATAAGCACTTCAGAAGTCCAAAACCTCAAATTCAATGATAGACTGAAGTTTTCATGCTGATTTCAATAAAATGCTTATTTCAGTGAGATAAGCACTTCAGAGGACAAAAATCTGAACTTTACAAAAGGACTTATCTTTACAGGCATGCTTTTTCTAAAATGCTTATATCAATGAGATAAGCACGTCAGAAGACAAAAATCACAACTACACAATATGACTCAACTTTTCGTGCTAGATTCACTAAAATGCTTATTTCAACGAGATAAGCACTTCAGAAGTCCAATACTTCAACTTCAATAATTGACTGAAGTTTTCATGCTGATTTCACTAAAATGCTTATTTCAGTGGGATCAGCACGTTTCAAGACCAAAATCTCAACTTCACCAAATGACTCTACTTTTATTGACGGTTTCACTAAAATGCTTATTTCAGTGAGATAAGGACTTCTGAAAACCAAAACCTGAACTTCTCCAATTAGACTGATGTTCTCGTGCAGATTTCACTAAAATGCTTATTTTAGTGAGATCAGCACTTTCCAAGACCAAAATCTCAACTTCACACAATGACTCCACTTTTCGTGCTGGGTCACTAAAATGCTTATTTCAGCGAGATAAGCACTTCAGAAGTCCAAAACCTCAACTTTAATAATTTACTGAAGTTTTCATGCTGATTTCACTAAAATGCTTATTTCAGTGAGATCAGCACGTTTCACGACCAAAATCTCAACTTCACCAAATGACTCTACTTTTATTGACGGTTTCACTGAAATGCTTATTTCAGTGAGATAAGCACTTTTGAAAACCAAAACCTGAACTTCTCAATTGACTGAAGTTTTCGTGCAGGTTTCACTAAAATGCTTATTTTAGTGAGATCAGCACTTTCCAAGACAAAAATCTCAACTTCACAAAATGAATCCCCTTTTCATGCTGGGCTCACTAAAATGCTTATTTCAGTGAGATAAGCACTTCAGAAGACAAAAATCTGAAGTTCACCAAATGACTGATGTTTTCCTGCAATTTCCTTCTAAAATGCTTCTTTCAATGAGATAAGCACATCAGAAGTCAAAAATCTCAACTACACAAAATGACTCCACTTTTCGACCTTGTTTGACTAAAATGCTTATTTCAGCGAGATAAGCACTTCAGAAGTCCAAAACCTCAAATTGAATGATAGACTGAAGTTTTCATGCTGATTTCAATGAAATGCTTATTTCAGTGAGATAAGCACTTTTTAAAACCACAACCTGAACTTCTCAATTGACTGAAGTTTTCGTGCAGGTTTCACTAAAATGCTTATTTTAGAGAGATCAGCACTTTCCAAGACAAAAATCTCAACTTCACAAAATGACTCCACTTTTCGTGCTGGGTTCACTAAAATGCTTATGTCAACGAGATAAGCACTTCAGAAGTACAAAACCTCAAATTCAATGATAGACTGAAGTTTTCATGCTGATTTCAATAAAATGCTTATATCAATGAGATACGCACGTCAGAAGACAAAAATCTCAACTACACAATATGTCTCAACTTTTCGTGGTCGATTCACTAAAATGCTTATTTCAGTGAGATAAGCACTTCAGAAGTCCAAAACCTCAACTTCAATAATTGACTGAAGTTTTCATGCTGATTTCACTAAAATGCTTATTTCAGTGAGATCAGCACGTTTCAAGACCAAAATCTCAACTTCACCAAATGACTCTACTTTTATTGACGGTTTCACTGAAATGCTTATTTCAGTGAGATAAGCACTTTTGAAAACCAAAACCTGAACTTCACCAATTGACTGAAGTTTTCGTGCTGGGTTCACTAAAATGCTTATTTCAGTGAGATCAGCACTTTCCAAGACCAAAATCTCAATTTCACAAAATGAATCCCCTTTTCGTGCTGGGCTCACTAAAATGCTTATTTCAGTGAGATAAGCACTTCAGAAGACAAAAATCTGAAGTTCACCAAATGACTGATGTTTTCCTGCATTTTCCTTCTAAAATGCTTCTTTCAATGAGATAAGCACATCAGAAGTCAAAAATCTCAACTACACAAAATGACTCCACTTTTCGACCTTGTTTGACTAAAATGCTTATTTCAGCGAGATAAGCACTTCAGAAGTCCAAAACCTCAAATTCAATGATAGACTGAAGTTTTCATGCTGATTTCAATGAAATGCTTATTTCAGTGAGATAAGCACTTTTGAAAACCACAACCTGAACTTCTCAATTGACTGAAGTTTTCGTGCAGGTTTCACTAAAATGCTTATTTTAGTGAGGTCAGCACTTTCCAAGACCAAAATCTCAACTTCACACAATGACTCCACTTTTCGTGCTGGGTCACTAAAATGCTTATTTCAGCGAGATAAGCACTTCAGAAGTCCAAAACCTCAACTTCAATAATTTACTGAAGTTTTCATGCTGATTTCACTAAAATGCTTATTTCAGTGAGATCAGCACGTTTCAAGACCAAAATCTCAACTTCACCAAATGACTCTACTTTTATTGACGGTTTCACTGAAATGCTTATTTCAGTGAGATAAGCACTTTTGAAAACCAAAACCTGAACTTCACCAATTGACTGAAGTTTTCGTGCTGGGTTCACTAAAATGCTTATTTCAGTGAGATCAGCACTTTCCAAGACCAAAATCTCAATTTCACAAAATGAATCCCCTTTTCGTGCTGGGCTCACTAAAATGCTTATTTCAGTGAGATAAGCACTTCAGAAGACAAAAATCTGAAGTTCACCAAATGACTGATGTTTTCCTGCATTTTCCTTCTAAAATGCTTCTTTCAATGAGATAAGCACATCAGAAGTCAAAAATCTCAACTACACAAAATGACTCCACTTTTCGTCCTTGTTTGACGAAAATGCTTATTTCAGCGAGATAAGCACTTCAGAAGTCCAAAACCTCAAATTCAATGATAGACTGAAGTTTTCATGCTGATTTCAATAAAATGCTTATTTCAGTGAGATAAGCACTTCAGAGGACAAAAATCTGAACTTTACAAAAGGACTTATCTTTACAGGCATGCTTTTTCTAAAATGCTTATATCAATGAGATAAGCACGTCAGAAGACAAAAATCACAACTACACAATATGACTCAACTTTTCGTGCTAGATTCACTAAAATGCTTATTTCAACGAGATAAGCACTTCAGAAGTCCAATACTTCAACTTCAATAATTGACTGAAGTTTTCATGCTGATTTCACTAAAATGCTTATTTCAGTGGGATCAGCACGTTTCAAGAACAAATTCTCAACTTCACCAAATGACTCTACTTTTATTGACGGTTTCACTAAAATGCTTATTTCAGTGAGATAAGGACTTCTGAAAACCAAAACCTGAACTTCTCCAATTAGACTGATGTTCTCGTGCAGATTTCACTAAAATGCTTATTTTAGTGAGATCAGCACTTTCCAAGACCAAAATCTCAACTTCACACAATGACTCCACTTTTCGTGCTGGGTCACTAAAATGCTTATTTCAGCGAGATAAGCACTTCAGAAGTCCAAAACCTCAACTTTAATAATTTACTGAAGTTTTCATGCTGATTTCACTAAAATGCTTATTTCAGGGAGATCAGCACGTTTCACGACCAAAATCTCAACTTCACCAAATGACTCTACTTTTATTGACGGTTTCACTGAAATGCTTATTTCAGTGAGATAAGCACTTTTGAAAACCAAAACCTGAACTTCACCAATTGACTGAAGTTTTCGTGCTGGGTTCACTAAAATGCTTATTTCAGTGAGATCAGCACTTTCCAAGACCAACATCTCAACTTCACAAAATGAATCCCCTTTTCGTGCTGGGTTCACTAAAATGCTTATTTCAGTGAGATAAGCACTTCAGAAGACAAAAATCTGAAGTTCACCAAATGACCGATGTTTTCCTGCATTTTCCTTCTAAAATGCTTATTTCAATGTGATAAGCACATCAGAAGTCAAAAATCTCAAAAACACAAAATGACTCCACTTTTCGTCCTTGTTTGACTAAAATGCTTATTTCAGCGAGATAAGCACTTCAGAAGTACAAAACCTCAAATTCAATGATAGACTGAAGTTTTCATGCTGATTTCAATAAAATGCTTATTTCAGTGAGATAAGCACTTCAGAAGACAAATGTCTGAACTTCATCAAAGGACTTATGTTTTCCTGCATGATTTTCTAAAATGCTTACATCAATGAGATAAGCACGTCAGAAGACAAAAATCACAACTACACAATATGACTCAACTTTTCGTGCTAGATTCACTAAAATGCTTATTTCAACGAGATAAGCACTTCAGAAGTCCAAAACTTCAACTTCAATAATTGACTGAAGTTTTCATGCTGATTTCACTAAAATGCTTATTTCAGTGGGATCAGCACGTTTCAAGAACAAATTCTCAACTTCACCAAATGACTCTACTTTTATTGACGGTTTCACTAAAATGCTTATTTCAGTGAGATAAGGACTTCTGAAAACCAAAACCTGAACTTCTCCAATTAGACTGATGTTCTCGTGCAGATTTCACTAAAATGCTTATTTTAGTGAGATCAGCACTTTCCAAGACCAAAATCTCAACTTCACACAATGACTCCACTTTTCGTGCTGGGTCACTAAAATGCTTATTTCAGCGAGATAAGCACTTCAGAAGTCCAAAACCTCAACTTTAATAATTTACTGAAGTTTTCATGCTGATTTCACTAAAATGCTTATTTCAGGGAGATCAGCACGTTTCACGACCAAAATCTCAACTTCACCAAATGACTCTACTTTTATTGACGGTTTCACTGAAATGCTTATTTCAGTGAGATAAGCACTTTTGAAAACCAAAACCTGAACTTCACCAATTGACTGAAGTTTTCGTGCTGGGTTCACTAAAATGCTTATTTCAGTGAGATCAGCACTTTCCAAGACCAACATCTCAACTTCACAAAATGAATCCCCTTTTCGTGCTGGGTTCACTAAAATGCTTATTTCAGTGAGATAAGCACTTCAGAAGACAAAAATCTGAAGTTCACCAAATGACCGATGTTTTCCTGCATTTTCCTTCTAAAATGCTTATTTCAATGTGATAAGCACATCAGAAGTCAAAAATCTCAACTACACAAAATGACTCCACTTTTCGTCCTTGTTTGACTAAAATGCTTATTTCAGCGAGATAAGCACTTCAGAAGTACAAAACCTCAAATTCAATGATAGACTGAAGTTTTCATGCTGATTTCAATAAAATGCTTATTTCAGTGAGATAAGCACTTCAGAAGACAAATGTCTGAACTTCATCAAAGGACTTATGTTTTCCTGCATGATTTTCTAAAATGCTTACATCAATGAGATACGCACGTCAGAAGACAAAAATCTCAACTACACAATATGACTCAACTTTTCGTGCTAGATTCTCTAAAATGCTTATTTCAACGAGACAAGCACTTCAGAAGTCCAAAACCTCAACTTCAATAATTGACTGAAGTTTTCATGCTGATTTCACTAAAATGCTTATTTCAGTGAGATCAGCACGTTTCAAGACCAAAATCTCAACTTCACCAAATGACTCTACTTTTATTGACGGTTTCACTGAAATGCTTATTTCAGTGAGATAAGCACTTTTGAAAACCAAAACCTGAACTTCACCAATTGACTGAAGTTTTCGTGCTGGGTTCACTAAAATGCTTATTTCAGTGAGATCAGCACTTTCCAAAACCAAAATCTCAATTTCACAAAATGAATCCCCTTTTCGTGCTGGGCTCACTAAAATGCTTATTTCAGTGAGATAAGCACTTCAGAAGACAAAAATCTGAAGTTCACCAAATGACTGATGTTTTCCTGCATTTTCCTTCTAAAATGCTTCTTTCAATGAGATAAGCACATCAGAAGTCAAAAATCTCAACTACACAAAATGACTCCACTTTTCGACCTTGTTTGACTAAAATGCTTATTTCAGCGAGATAAGCACTTCAGAAGTCCAAAACCTCAAATTCAATGATAGACTGAAGTTTTCATGCTGATTTCAATGAAATGCTTATTTCAGTGAGATAAGCACTTTTGAAAACCACAACCTGAACTTCTCAATTGACTGAAGTTTTCGTGCAGGTTTCACTAAAATGCTTATTTTAGTGAGGTCAGCACTTTCCAAGACCAAAATCTCAACTTCACACAATGACTCCACTTTTCGTGCTGGGTCACTAAAATGCTTATTTCAGCGAGATAAGCACTTCAGAAGTCCAAAACCTCAACTTCAATAATTTACTGAAGTTTTCATGCTGATTTCACTAAAATGCTTATTTCAGTGAGATCAGCACGTTTCAAGACCAAAATCTCAACTTCACCAAATGACTCTACTTTTATTGACGGTTTCACTGAAATGCTTGTTTCAGTGAGATAAGCACTTTTGAAAACCAAAACCTGAACTTCACCAATTGACTGAAGTTTTCGTGCTGGGTTCACTAAAATGCTTATTTCAGTGAGATCAGCACTTTCCAAGACCAAAATCTCAGTTTCACAAAATGAATCCCCTTTTCGTGCTGGGCTCACTAAAATGCTTATTTCAGTGAGATAAGCACTTCAGAAGACAAAAATCTGAAGTTCACCAAATGACTGATGTTTTCCTGCATTTTCCTTCTAAAATGCTTCTTTCAATGAGATAAGCACATCAGAAGTCAAAAATCTCAACTACACAAAATGACTCCACTTTTCGTCCTTGTTTGACGAAAATGCTTATTTCAGCGAGATAAGCACTTCAGAAGTCCAAAACCTCAAATTCAATGATAGACTGAAGTTTTCATGCTGATTTCAATAAAATGCTTATTTCAGTGAGATAAGCACTTCAGAGGACAAAAATCTGAACTTTACAAAAGGACTTATCTTTACAGGCATGCTTTTTCTAAAATGCTTATATCAATGAGATAAGCACGTCAGAAGACAAAAATCACAACTACACAATATGACTCAACTTTTCGTGCTAGATTCACTAAAATGCTTATTTCAACGAGATAAGCACTTCAGAAGTCCAATACTTCAACTTCAATAATTGACTGAAGTTTTCATGCTGATTTCACTAAAATGCTTATTTCAGTGGGATCAGCACGTTTCAAGACCAAAATCTCAACTTCACCAAATGACTCTACTTTTATTGACGGTTTCACTAAAATGCTTATTTCAGTGAGATAAGGACTTCTGAAAACCAAAACCTGAACTTCTCCAATTAGACTGATGTTCTCGTGCAGATTTCACTAAAATGCTTATTTTAGTGAGATCAGCACTTTCCAAGACCAAAATCTCAACTTCACACAATGACTCCACTTTTCGTGCTGGGTCACTAAAATGCTTATTTCAGCGAGATAAGCACTTCAGAAGTCCAAAACCTCAACTTTAATAATTTACTGAAGTTTTCATGCTGATTTCACTAAAATGCTTATTTCAGTGAGATCAGCACGTTTCACGACCAAAATCTCAACTTCACCAAATGACTCTACTTTTATTGACGGTTTCACTGAAATGCTTATTTCAGTGAGATAAGCACTTTTGAAAACCACAACCTGAACTTCTCAATTGACTGAAGTTTTCGTGCAGGTTTCACTAAAATGCTTATTTTAGTGAGATCAGCACTTTCCAAGACAAAAATCTCAACTTCACAAAATGAATCCCCTTTTCGTGCTGGGCTCACTAAAATGCTTATTTCAGTGAGATAAGCACTTCAGAAGACAAAAATCTGAAGTTCACCAAATGACTGATGTTTTCCTGCAATTTCCTTCTAAAATGCTTCTTTCAATGAGATAAGCACATCAGAAGTCAAAAATCTCAACTACACAAAATGACTCCACTTTTCGACCTTGTTTGACTAAAATGCTTATTTCAGCGAGATAAGCACTTCAGAAGTCCAAAACCTCAAATTGAATGATAGACTGAAGTTTTCATGCTGATTTCAATGAAATGCTTATTTCAGTGAGATAAGCACTTTTTAAAACCACAACCTGAACTTCTCAATTGACTGAAGTTTTCGTGCAGGTTTCACTAAAATGCTTATTTTAGAGAGATCAGCACTTTCCAAGACAAAAATCTCAACTTCACAAAATGACTCCACTTTTCGTGCTGGGTTCACTAAAATGCTTATGTCAACGAGATAAGCACTTCAGAAGTACAAAACCTCAAATTCAATGATAGACTGAAGTTTTCATGCTGATTTCAATAAAATGCTTATTTCAGTGAGATAAGCACTTCAGAAGACAAAAGTCTGAACTTCACCAAAGGACTTATGTTTTCCTGCATGATTTTTCTAAAATGCTTATATCAATGAGATACGCACGTCAGAAGACAAAAATCTCAACTACACAATATGTCTCAACTTTTCGTGGTCGATTCACTAAAATGCTTATTTCAGTGAGATAAGCACTTCAGAAGTCCAAAACCTCAACTTCAATAATTGACTGAAGTTTTCATGCTGATTTCACTAAAATGCTTATTTCAGTGAGATAAGCACTTCAGAAGACAAAAATCTGAAGTTCACCAAATGACTGATGTTTTCCTGCATTTTCCTTCTAAAATGCTTCTTTCAATGAGATAAGCACATCAGAAGTCAAAAATCTCAACTACACAAAATGACTCCACTTTTCGACCTTGTTTGACTAAAATGCTTATTTCAGCGAGATAAGCACTTCAGAAGTCCAAAACCTCAAATTCAATGATAGACTGAAGTTTTCATGCTGATTTCAATGAAATGCTTATTTCAGTGAGATAAGCACTTTTGAAAACCACAACCTGAACTTCTCAATTGACTGAAGTTTTCGTGCAGGTTTCACTAAAATGCTTATTTTAGTGAGGTCAGCACTTTCCAAGACCAAAATCTCAACTTCACACAATGACTCCACTTTTCGTGCTGGGTCACTAAAATGCTTATTTCAGCGAGATAAGCACTTCAGAAGTCCAAAACCTCAACTTCAATAATTTACTGAAGTTTTCATGCTGATTTCACTAAAATGCTTATTTCAGTGAGATCAGCACGTTTCAAGACCAAAATCTCAACTTCACCAAATGACTCTACTTTTATTGACGGTTTCACTGAAATGCTTATTTCAGTGAGATAAGCACTTTTGAAAACCAAAACCTGAACTTCACCAATTGACTGAAGTTTTCGTGCTGGGTTCACTAAAATGCTTATTTCAGTGAGATCAGCACTTTCCAAGACCAAAATCTCAATTTCACAAAATGAATCCCCTTTTCGTGCTGGGCTCACTAAAATGCTTATTTCAGTGAGATAAGCACTTCAGAAGACAAAAATCTGAAGTTCACCAAATGACTGATGTTTTCCTGCATTTTCCTTCTAAAATGCTTCTTTCAATGAGATAAGCACATCAGAAGTCAAAAATCTCAACTACACAAAATGACTCCACTTTTCGTCCTTGTTTGACGAAAATGCTTATTTCAGCGAGATAAGCACTTCAGAAGTCCAAAACCTCAAATTCAATGATAGACTGAAGTTTTCATGCTGATTTCAATAAAATGCTTATTTCAGTGAGATAAGCACTTCAGAGGACAAAAATCTGAACTTTACAAAAGGACTTATCTTTACAGGCATGCTTTTTCTAAAATGCTTATATCAATGAGATAAGCACGTCAGAAGACAAAAATCACAACTACACAATATGACTCAACTTTTCGTGCTAGATTCACTAAAATGCTTATTTCAACGAGATAAGCACTTCAGAAGTCCAATACTTCAACTTCAATAATTGACTGAAGTTTTCATGCTGATTTCACTAAAATGCTTATTTCAGTGGGATCAGCACGTTTCAAGAACAAATTCTCAACTTCACCAAATGACTCTACTTTTATTGACGGTTTCACTAAAATGCTTATTTCAGTGAGATAAGGACTTCTGAAAACCAAAACCTGAACTTCTCCAATTAGACTGATGTTCTCGTGCAGATTTCACTAAAATGCTTATTTTAGTGAGATCAGCACTTTCCAAGACCAAAATCTCAACTTCACACAATGACTCCACTTTTCGTGCTGGGTCACTAAAATGCTTATTTCAGCGAGATAAGCACTTCAGAAGTCCAAAACCTCAACTTTAATAATTTACTGAAGTTTTCATGCTGATTTCACTAAAATGCTTATTTCAGGGAGATCAGCACGTTTCACGACCAAAATCTCAACTTCACCAAATGACTCTACTTTTATTGACGGTTTCACTGAAATGCTTATTTCAGTGAGATAAGCACTTTTGAAAACCAAAACCTGAACTTCACCAATTGACTGAAGTTTTCGTGCTGGGTTCACTAAAATGCTTATTTCAGTGAGATCAGCACTTTCCAAGACCAACATCTCAACTTCACAAAATGAATCCCCTTTTCGTGCTGGGTTCACTAAAATCCTTATTTCAGTGAGATAAGCACTTCAGAAGACAAAAATCTGAAGTTCACCAAATGACCGATGTTTTCCTGCATTTTCCTTCTAAAATGCTTATTTCAATGTGATAAGCACATCAGAAGTCAAAAATCTCAACTACACAAAATGACTCCACTTTTCGTCCTTGTTTGACTAAAATGCTTATTTCAGCGAGATAAGCACTTCAGAAGTACAAAACCTCAAATTCAATGATAGACTGAAGTTTTCATGCTGATTTCAATAAAATGCTTATTTCAGTGAGATAAGCACTTCAGAAGACAAATGTCTGAACTTCATCAAAGGACTTATGTTTTCCTGCATGATTTTCTAAAATGCTTACATCAATGAGATACGCACGTCAGAAGACAAAAATCTCAACTACACAATATGACTCAACTTTTCGTGCTAGATTCTCTAAAATGCTTATTTCAACGAGACAAGCACTTCAGAAGTCCAAAACCTCAACTTCAATAATTGACTGAAGTTTTCATGCTGATTTCACTAAAATGCTTATTTCAGTGAGATCAGCACGTTTCAAGACCAAAATCTCAACTTCACCAAATGACTCTACTTTTATTGACGGTTTCACTGAAATGCTTATTTCAGTGAGATAAGCACTTTTGAAAACCAAAACCTGAACTTCACCAATTGACTGAAGTTTTCGTGCTGGGTTCACTAAAATGCTTATTTCAGTGAGATCAGCACTTTCCAAAACCAAAATCTCAATTTCACAAAATGAATCCCCTTTTCGTGCTGGGCTCACTAAAATGCTTATTTCAGTGAGATAAGCACTTCAGAAGACAAAAATCTGAAGTTCACCAAATGACTGATGTTTTCCTGCATTTTCCTTCTAAAATGCTTCTTTCAATGAGATAAGCACATCAGAAGTCAAAAATCTCAACTACACAAAATGACTCCACTTTTCGACCTTGTTTGACTAAAATGCTTATTTCAGCGAGATAAGCACTTCAGAAGTCCAAAACCTCAAATTCAATGATAGACTGAAGTTTTCATGCTGATTTCAATGAAATGCTTATTTCAGTGAGATAAGCACTTTTGAAAACCACAACCTGAACTTCTCAATTGACTGAAGTTTTCGTGCAGGTTTCACTAAAATGCTTATTTTAGTGAGGTCAGCACTTTCCAAGACCAAAATCTCAACTTCACACAATGACTCCACTTTTCGTGCTGGGTCACTAAAATGCTTATTTCAGCGAGATAAGCACTTCAGAAGTCCAAAACCTCAACTTCAATAATTTACTGAAGTTTTCATGCTGATTTCACTAAAATGCTTATTTCAGTGAGATCAGCACGTTTCAAGACCAAAATCTCAACTTCACCAAATGACTCTACTTTTATTGACGGTTTCACTGAAATGCTTGTTTCAGTCAGATAAGCACTTTTGAAAACCAAAACCTGAACTTCACCAATTGACTGAAGTTTTCGTGCTGGGTTCACTAAAATGCTTATTTCAGTGAGATCAGCACTTTCCAAGACCAAAATCTCAGTTTCACAAAATGAATCCCCTTTTCGTGCTGGGCTCACTAAAATGCTTATTTCAGTGAGATAAGCACTTCAGAAGACAAAAATCTGAAGTTCACCAAATGACCGATGTTTTCCTGCATTTTCCTTCTAAAATGCTTCTTTCAATGAGATAAGCACATCAGAAGTCAAAAATCTCAACTACACAAAATGACTCCACTTTTCGTCCTTGTTTGACGAAAATGCTTATTTCAGCGAGATAAGCACTTCAGAAGTCCAAAACCTCAAATTCAATGATAGACTGAAGTTTTCATGCTGATTTCAATAAAATGCTTATTTCAGTGAGATAAGCACTTCAGAGGACAAAAATCTGAACTTTACAAAAGGACTTATCTTTACAGGCATGCTTTTTCTAAAATGCTTATATCAATGAGATAAGCACGTCAGAAGACAAAAATCACAACTACACAATATGACTCAACTTTTCGTGCTAGATTCACTAAAATGCTTATTTCAACGAGATAAGCACTTCAGAAGTCCAATACTTCAACTTCAATAATTGACTGAAGTTTTCATGCTGATTTCACTAAAATGCTTATTTCAGTGGGATCAGCACGTTTCAAGACCAAAATCTCAACTTCACCAAATGACTCTACTTTTATTGACGGTTTCACTAAAATGCTTATTTCAGTGAGATAAGGACTTCTGAAAACCAAAACCTGAACTTCTCCAATTAGACTGATGTTCTCGTGCAGATTTCACTAAAATGCTTATTTTAGTGAGATCAGCACTTTCCAAGACCAAAATCTCAACTTCACACAATGACTCCACTTTTCGTGCTGGGTCACTAAAATGCTTATTTCAGCGAGATAAGCACTTCAGAAGTCCAAAACCTCAACTTTAATAATTTACTGAAGTTTTCATGCTGATTTCACTAAAATGCTTATTTCAGTGAGATCAGCACGTTTCACGACCAAAATCTCAACTTCACCAAATGACTCTACTTTTATTGACGGTTTCACTGAAATGCTTATTTCAGTGAGATAAGCACTTTTGAAAACCACAACCTGAACTTCTCAATTGACTGAAGTTTTCGTGCAGGTTTCACTAAAATGCTTATTTTAGTGAGATCAGCACTTTCCAAGACAAAAATCTCAACTTCACAAAATGAATCCCCTTTTCGTGCTGGGCTCACTAAAATGCTTATTTCAGCGAGATAAGCACTTCAGAAGTCCAAAACCTCAAATTGAATGATAGACTGAAGTTTTCATGCTGATTTCAATGAAATGCTTATTTCAGTGAGATAAGCACTTTTTAAAACCACAACCTGAACTTCTCAATTGACTGAAGTTTTCGTGCAGGTTTCACTAAAATGCTTATTTTAGAGAGATCAGCACTTTCCAAGACAAAAATCTCAACTTCACAAAATGACTCCACTTTTCGTGCTGGGTTCACTAAAATGCTTATGTCAACGAGATAAGCACTTCAGAAGTACAAAACCTCAAATTCAATGATAGACTGAAGTTTTCATGCTGATTTCAATAAAATGCTTATTTCAGTGAGATAAGCACTTCAGAAGACAAAAGTCTGAACTTCACCAAAGGACTTATGTTTTCCTGCATGATTTTTCTAAAATGCTTATATCAATGAGATACGCACGTCAGAAGACAAAAATCTCAACTACACAATATGTCTCAACTTTTCGTGGTCGATTCACTAAAATGCTTATTTCAGTGAGATAAGCACTTCAGAAGTCCAAAACCTCAACTTCAATAATTGACTGAAGTTTTCATGCTGATTTCACTAAAATGCTTATTTCAGTGAGATCAGCACGTTTCAAGACCAAAATCTCAACTTCACCAAATGACTCTACTTTTATTGACGGTTTCACTGAAATGCTTATTTCAGTGAGATAAGCACTTTTGAAAACCAAAACCTGAACTTCACCAATTGACTGAAGTTTTCGTGCTGGGTTCACTAAAATGCTTATTTCAGTGAGATCAGCACTTTCCAAGACCAAAATCTCAATTTCACAAAATGAATCCCCTTTTCGTGCTGGGCTCACTAAAATGCTTATTTCAGTGAGATAAGCACTTCAGAAGACAAAAATCTGAAGTTCACCAAATGACTGATGTTTTCCTGCATTTTCCTTCTAAAATGCTTCTTTCAATGAGATAAGCACATCAGAAGTCAAAAATCTCAACTACACAAAATGACTCCACTTTTCGACCTTGTTTGACTAAAATGCTTATTTCAGCGAGATAAGCACTTCAGAAGTCCAAAACCTCAAATTCAATGATAGACTGAAGTTTTCATGCTGATTTCAATGAAATGCTTATTTCAGTGAGATAAGCACTTTTGAAAACCACAACCTGAACTTCTCAATTGACTGAAGTTTTCGTGCAGGTTTCACTAAAATGCTTATTTTAGTGAGGTCAGCACTTTCCAAGACCAAAATCTCAACTTCACACAATGACTCCACTTTTCGTGCTGGGTCACTAAAATGCTTATTTCAGCGAGATAAGCACTTCAGAAGTCCAAAACCTCAACTTCAATAATTTACTGAAGTTTTCATGCTGATTTCACTAAAATGCTTATTTCAGTGAGATCAGCACGTTTCAAGACCAAAATCTCAACTTCACCAAATGACTCTACTTTTATTGACGGTTTCACTGAAATGCTTATTTCAGTGAGATAAGCACTTTTGAAAACCAAAACCTGAACTTCACCAATTGACTGAAGTTTTCGTGCTGGGTTCACTAAAATGCTTATTTCAGTGAGATCAGCACTTTCCAAGACCAAAATCTCAATTTCACAAAATGAATCCCCTTTTCGTGCTGGGCTCACTAAACTGCTTATTTCAGTGAGATAAGCACTTCAGAAGACAAAAATCTGAAGTTCACCAAATGACTGATGTTTTCCTGCATTTTCCTTCTAAAATGCTTCTTTCAATGAGATAAGCACATCAGAAGTCAAAAATCTCAACTACACAAAATGACTCCACTTTTCGTCCTTGTTTGACGAAAATGCTTATTTCAGCGAGATAAGCACTTCAGAAGTCCAAAACCTCAAATTCAATGATAGACTGAAGTTTTCATGCTGATTTCAATAAAATGCTTATTTCAGTGAGATAAGCACTTCAGAGGACAAAAATCTGAACTTTACAAAAGGACTTATCTTTACAGGCATGCTTTTTCTAAAATGCTTATATCAATGAGATAAGCACGTCAGAAGACAAAAATCACAACTACACAATATGACTCAACTTTTCGTGCTAGATTCACTAAAATGCTTATTTCAACGAGATAAGCACTTCAGAAGTCCAATACTTCAACTTCAATAATTGACTGAAGTTTTCATGCTGATTTCACTAAAATGCTTATTTCAGTGGGATCAGCACGTTTCAAGAACAAATTCTCAACTTCACCAAATGACTCTACTTTTATTGACGGTTTCACTAAAATGCTTATTTCAGTGAGATAAGGACTTCTGAAAACCAAAACCTGAACTTCTCCAATTAGACTGATGTTCTCGTGCAGATTTCACTAAAATGCTTATTTTAGTGAGATCAGCACTTTCCAAGACCAAAATCTCAACTTCACACAATGACTCCACTTTTCGTGCTGGGTCACTAAAATGCTTATTTCAGCGAGATAAGCACTTCAGAAGTCCAAAACCTCAACTTTAATAATTTACTGAAGTTTTCATGCTGATTTCACTAAAATGCTTATTTCAGGGAGATCAGCACGTTTCACGACCAAAATCTCAACTTCACCAAATGACTCTACTTTTATTGACGGTTTCACTGAAATGCTTATTTCAGTGAGATAAGCACTTTTGAAAACCAAAACCTGAACTTCACCAATTGACTGAAGTTTTCGTGCTGGGTTCACTAAAATGCTTATTTCAGTGAGATCAGCACTTTCCAAGACCAACATCTCAACTTCACAAAATGAATCCCCTTTTCGTGCTGGGTTCACTAAAATGCTTATTTCAGTGAGATAAGCACTTCAGAAGACAAAAATCTGAAGTTCACCAAATGACCGATGTTTTCCTGCATTTTCCTTCTAAAATGCTTATTTCAATGTGATAAGCACATCAGAAGTCAAAAATCTCAACTACACAAAATGACTCCACTTTTCGTCCTTGTTTGACTAAAATGCTTATTTCAGCGAGATAAGCACTTCAGAAGTACAAAACCTCAAATTCAATGATAGACTGAAGTTTTCATGCTGATTTCAATAAAATGCTTATTTCAGTGAGATAAGCACTTCAGAAGACAAATGTCTGAACTTCATCAAAGGACTTATGTTTTCCTGCATGATTTTCTAAAATGCTTACATCAATGAGATACGCACGTCAGAAGACAAAAATCTCAACTACACAATATGACTCAACTTTTCGTGCTAGATTCTCTAAAATGCTTATTTCAACGAGACAAGCACTTCAGAAGTCCAAAACCTCAACTTCAATAATTGACTGAAGTTTTCATGCTGATTTCACTAAAATGCTTATTTCAGTGAGATCAGCACGTTTCAAGACCAAAATCTCAACTTCACCAAATGACTCTACTTTTATTGACGGTTTCACTGAAATGCTTATTTCAGTGAGATAAGCACTTTTGAAAACCAAAACCTGAACTTCACCAATTGACTGAAGTTTTCGTGCTGGGTTCACTAAAATGCTTATTTCAGTGAGATCAGCACTTTCCAAAACCAAAATCTCAATTTCACAAAATGAATCCCCTTTTCGTGCTGGGCTCACTAAAATGCTTATTTCAGTGAGATAAGCACTTCAGAAGACAAAAATCTGAAGTTCACCAAATGACTGATGTTTTCCTGCATTTTCCTTCTAAAATGCTTCTTTCAATGAGATAAGCACATCAGAAGTCAAAAATCTCAACTACACAAAATGACTCCACTTTTCGACCTTGTTTGACTAAAATGCTTATTTCAGCGAGATAAGCACTTCAGAAGTCCAAAACCTCAAATTCAATGATAGACTGAAGTTTTCATGCTGATTTCAATGAAATGCTTATTTCAGTGAGATAAGCACTTTTGAAAACCACAACCTGAACTTCTCAATTGACTGAAGTTTTCGTGCAGGTTTCACTAAAATGCTTATTTTAGTGAGGTCAGCACTTTCCAAGACCAAAATCTCAACTTCACACAATGACTCCACTTTTCGTGCTGGGTCACTAAAATGCTTATTTCAGCGAGATAAGCACTTCAGAAGTCCAAAACCTCAACTTCAATAATTTACTGAAGTTTTCATGCTGATTTCACTAAAATGCTTATTTCAGTGAGATCAGCACGTTTCAAGACCAAAATCTCAACTTCACCAAATGACTCTACTTTTATTGACGGTTTCACTGAAATGCTTGTTTCAGTGAGATAAGCACTTTTGAAAACCAAAACCTGAACTTCACCAATTGACTGAAGTTTTCGTGCTGGGTTCACTAAAATGCTTATTTCAGTGAGATCAGCACTTTCCAAGACCAAAATCTCAGTTTCACAAAATGAATCCCCTTTTCGTGCTGGGCTCACTAAAATGCTTATTTCAGTGAGATAAGCACTTCAGAAGACAAAAATCTGAAGTTCACCAAATGACCGATGTTTTCCTGCATTTTCCTTCTAAAATGCTTCTTTCAATGAGATAAGCACATCAGAAGTCAAAAATCTCAACTACACAAAATGACTCCACTTTTCGTCCTTGTTTGACGAAAATGCTTATTTCAGCGAGATAAGCACTTCAGAAGTCCAAAACCTCAAATTCAATGATAGACTGAAGTTTTCATGCTGATTTCAATAAAATGCTTATTTCAGTGAGATAAGCACTTCAGAGGACAAAAATCTGAACTTTACAAAAGGACTTATCTTTACAGGCATGCTTTTTCTAAAATGCTTATATCAATGAGATAAGCACGTCAGAAGACAAAAATCACAACTACACAATATGACTCAACTTTTCGTGCTAGATTCACTAAAATGCTTATTTCAACGAGATAAGCACTTCAGAAGTCCAATACTTCAACTTCAATAATTGACTGAAGTTTTCATGCTGATTTCACTAAAATGCTTATTTCAGTGGGATCAGCACGTTTCAAGACCAAAATCTCAACTTCACCAAATGACTCTACTTTTATTGACGGTTTCACTAAAATGCTTATTTCAGTGAGATAAGGACTTCTGAAAACCAAAACCTGAACTTCTCCAATTAGACTGATGTTCTCGTGCAGATTTCACTAAAATGCTTATTTTAGTGAGATCAGCACTTTCCAAGACCAAAATCTCAACTTCACACAATGACTCCACTTTTCGTGCTGGGTCACTAAAATGCTTATTTCAGCGAGATAAGCACTTCAGAAGTCCAAAACCTCAACTTTAATAATTTACTGAAGTTTTCATGCTGATTTCACTAAAATGCTTATTTCAGTGAGATCAGCACGTTTCACGACCAAAATCTCAACTTCACCAAATGACTCTACTTTTATTGACGGTTTCACTGAAATGCTTATTTCAGTGAGATAAGCACTTTTGAAAACCAAAACCTGAACTTCTCAATTGACTGAAGTTTTCGTGCAGGTTTCACTAAAATGCTTATTTTAGTGAGATCAGCACTTTCCAAGACAAAAATCTCAACTTCACAAAATGAATCCCCTTTTCATGCTGGGCTCACTAAAATGCTTATTTCAGTGAGATAAGCACTTCAGAAGACAAAAATCTGAAGTTCACCAAATGACTGATGTTTTCCTGCAATTTCCTTCTAAAATGCTTCTTTCAATGAGATAAGCACATCAGAAGTCAAAAATCTCAACTACACAAAATGACTCCACTTTTCGACCTTGTTTGACTAAAATGCTTATTTCAGCGAGATAAGCACTTCAGAAGTCCAAAACCTCAAATTGAATGATAGACTGAAGTTTTCATGCTGATTTCAATGAAATGCTTATTTCAGTGAGATAAGCACTTTTTAAAACCACAACCTGAACTTCTCAATTGACTGAAGTTTTCGTGCAGGTTTCACTAAAATGCTTATTTTAGAGAGATCAGCACTTTCCAAGACAAAAATCTCAACTTCACAAAATGACTCCACTTTTCGTGCTGGGTTCACTAAAATGCTTATGTCAACGAGATAAGCACTTCAGAAGTACAAAACCTCAAATTCAATGATAGACTGAAGTTTTCATGCTGATTTCAATAAAATGCTTATATCAATGAGATACGCACGTCAGAAGACAAAAATCTCAACTACACAATATGTCTCAACTTTTCGTGGTCGATTCACTAAAATGCTTATTTCAGTGAGATAAGCACTTCAGAAGTCCAAAACCTCAACTTCAATAATTGACTGAAGTTTTCATGCTGATTTCACTAAAATGCTTATTTCAGTGAGATCAGCACGTTTCAAGACCAAAATCTCAACTTCACCAAATGACTCTACTTTTATTGACGGTTTCACTGAAATGCTTATTTCAGTGAGATAAGCACTTTTGAAAACCAAAACCTGAACTTCACCAATTGACTGAAGTTTTCGTGCTGGGTTCACTAAAATGCTTATTTCAGTGAGATCAGCACTTTCCAAGACCAAAATCTCAATTTCACAAAATGAATCCCCTTTTCGTGCTGGGCTCACTAAAATGCTTATTTCAGTGAGATAAGCACTTCAGAAGACAAAAATCTGAAGTTCACCAAATGACTGATGTTTTCCTGCATTTTCCTTCTAAAATGCTTCTTTCAATGAGATAAGCACATCAGAAGTCAAAAATCTCAACTACACAAAATGACTCCACTTTTCGACCTTGTTTGACTAAAATGCTTATTTCAGCGAGATAAGCACTTCAGAAGTCCAAAACCTCAAATTCAATGATAGACTGAAGTTTTCATGCTGATTTCAATGAAATGCTTATTTCAGTGAGATAAGCACTTTTGAAAACCACAACCTGAACTTCTCAATTGACTGAAGTTTTCGTGCAGGTTTCACTAAAATGCTTATTTTAGTGAGGTCAGCACTTTCCAAGACCAAAATCTCAACTTCACACAATGACTCCACTTTTCGTGCTGGGTCACTAAAATGCTTATTTCAGCGAGATAAGCACTTCAGAAGTCCAAAACCTCAACTTCAATAATTTACTGAAGTTTTCATGCTGATTTCACTAAAATGCTTATTTCAGTGAGATCAGCACGTTTCAAGACCAAAATCTCAACTTCACCAAATGACTCTACTTTTATTGACGGTTTCACTGAAATGCTTATTTCAGTGAGATAAGCACTTTTGAAAACCAAAACCTGAACTTCACCAATTGACTGAAGTTTTCGTGCTGGGTTCACTAAAATGCTTATTTCAGTGAGATCAGCACTTTCCAAGACCAAAATCTCAATTTCACAAAATGAATCCCCTTTTCGTGCTGGGCTCACTAAAATGCTTATTTCAGTGAGATAAGCACTTCAGAAGACAAAAATCTGAAGTTCACCAAATGACTGATGTTTTCCTGCATTTTCCTTCTAAAATGCTTCTTTCAATGAGATAAGCACATCAGAAGTCAAAAATCTCAACTACACAAAATGACTCCACTTTTCGTCCTTGTTTGACGAAAATGCTTATTTCAGCGAGATAAGCACTTCAGAAGTCCAAAACCTCAAATTCAATGATAGACTGAAGTTTTCATGCTGATTTCAATAAAATGCTTATTTCAGTGAGATAAGCACTTCAGAGGACAAAAATCTGAACTTTACAAAAGGACTTATCTTTACAGGCATGCTTTTTCTAAAATGCTTATATCAATGAGATAAGCACGTCAGAAGACAAAAATCACAACTACACAATATGACTCAACTTTTCGTGCTAGATTCACTAAAATGCTTATTTCAACGAGATAAGCACTTCAGAAGTCCAATACTTCAACTTCAATAATTGACTGAAGTTTTCATGCTGATTTCACTAAAATGCTTATTTCAGTGGGATCAGCACGTTTCAAGAACAAATTCTCAACTTCACCAAATGACTCTACTTTTATTGACGGTTTCACTAAAATGCTTATTTCAGTGAGATAAGGACTTCTGAAAACCAAAACCTGAACTTCTCCAATTAGACTGATGTTCTCGTGCAGATTTCACTAAAATGCTTATTTTAGTGAGATCAGCACTTTCCAAGACCAAAATCTCAACTTCACACAATGACTCCACTTTTCGTGCTGGGTCACTAAAATGCTTATTTCAGCGAGATAAGCACTTCAGAAGTCCAAAACCTCAACTTTAATAATTTACTGAAGTTTTCATGCTGATTTCACTAAAATGCTTATTTCAGGGAGATCAGCACGTTTCACGACCAAAATCTCAACTTCACCAAATGACTCTACTTTTATTGACGGTTTCACTGAAATGCTTATTTCAGTGAGATAAGCACTTTTGAAAACCAAAACCTGAACTTCACCAATTGACTGAAGTTTTCGTGCTGGGTTCACTAAAATGCTTATTTCAGTGAGATCAGCACTTTCCAAGACCAACATCTCAACTTCACAAAATGAATCCCCTTTTCGTGCTGGGTTCACTAAAATGCTTATTTCAGTGAGATAAGCACTTCAGAAGACAAAAATCTGAAGTTCACCAAATGACCGATGTTTTCCTGCATTTTCCTTCTAAAATGCTTATTTCAATGTGATAAGCACATCAGAAGTCAAAAATCTCAAAAACACAAAATGACTCCACTTTTCGTCCTTGTTTGACTAAAATGCTTATTTCAGCGAGATAAGCACTTCAGAAGTACAAAACCTCAAATTCAATGATAGACTGAAGTTTTCATGCTGATTTCAATAAAATGCTTATTTCAGTGAGATAAGCACTTCAGAAGACAAATGTCTGAACTTCATCAAAGGACTTATGTTTTCCTGCATGATTTTCTAAAATGCTTACATCAATGAGATACGCACGTCAGAAGACAAAAATCTCAACTACACAATATGACTCAACTTTTCGTGCTAGATTCTCTAAAATGCTTATTTCAACGAGACAAGCACTTCAGAAGTCCAAAACCTCAACTTCAATAATTGACTGAAGTTTTCATGCTGATTTCACTAAAATGCTTATTTCAGTGAGATCAGCACGTTTCAAGACCAAAATCTCAACTTCACCAAATGACTCTACTTTTATTGACGGTTTCACTGAAATGCTTATTTCAGTGAGATAAGCACTTTTGAAAACCAAAACCTGAACTTCACTAATTGACTGAAGTTTTCGTGCTGGGTTCACTAAAATGCTTATTTCAGTGAGATCAGCACTTTCCAAAACCAAAATCTCAATTTCACAAAATGAATCCCCTTTTCGTGCTGGGCTCACTAAAATGCTTATTTCAGTGAGATAAGCACTTCAGAAGACAAAAATCTGAAGTTCACCAAATGACTGATGTTTTCCTGCATTTTCCTTCTAAAATGCTTCTTTCAATGAGATAAGCACATCAGAAGTCAAAAATCTCAACTACACAAAATGACTCCACTTTTCGACCTTGTTTGACTAAAATGCTTATTTCAGCGAGATAAGCACTTCAGAAGTCCAAAACCTCAAATTCAATGATAGACTGAAGTTTTCATGCTGATTTCAATGAAATGCTTATTTCAGTGAGATAAGCACTTTTGAAAACCACAACCTGAACTTCTCAATTGACTGAAGTTTTCGTGCAGGTTTCACTAAAATGCTTATTTTAGTGAGGTCAGCACTTTCCAAGACCAAAATCTCAACTTCACACAATGACTCCACTTTTCGTGCTGGGTCACTAAAATGCTTATTTCAGCGAGATAAGCACTTCAGAAGTCCAAAACCTCAACTTCAATAATTTACTGAAGTTTTCATGCTGATTTCACTAAAATGCTTATTTCAGTGAGATCAGCACGTTTCAAGACCAAAATCTCAACTTCACCAAATGACTCTACTTTTATTGACGGTTTCACTGAAATGCTTGTTTCAGTGAGATAAGCACTTTTGAAAACCAAAACCTGAACTTCACCAATTGACTGAAGTTTTCGTGCTGGGTTCACTAAAATGCTTATTTCAGTGAGATCAGCACTTTCCAAGACCAAAATCTCAGTTTCACAAAATGAATCCCCTTTTCGTGCTGGGCTCACTAAAATGCTTATTTCAGTGAGATAAGCACTTCAGAAGACAAAAATCTGAAGTTCACCAAATGACTGATGTTTTCCTGCATTTTCCTTCTAAAATGCTTCTTTCAATGAGATAAGCACATCAGAAGTCAAAAATCTCAACTACACAAAATGACTCCACTTTTCGTCCTTGTTTGACGAAAATGCTTATTTCAGCGAGATAAGCACTTCAGAAGTCCAAAACCTCAAATTCAATGATAGACTGAAGTTTTCATGCTGATTTCAATAAAATGCTTATTTCAGTGAGATAAGCACTTCAGAGGACAAAAATCTGAACTTTACAAAAGGACTTATCTTTACAGGCATGCTTTTTCTAAAATGCTTATATCAATGAGATAAGCACGTCAGAAGACAAAAATCACAACTACAAAATATGACTCAACTTTTCGTGCTAGATTCACTAAAATGCTTATTTCAACGAGATAAGCACTTCAGAAGTCCAATACTTCAACTTCAATAATTGACTGAAGTTTTCATGCTGATTTCACTAAAATGCTTATTTCAGTGGGATCAGCACTTTTCAAGACCAAAATCTCAACTTCACCAAATGACTCTACTTTTATTGACGGTTTCACTAAAATGCTTATTTCAGTGAGATAAGGACTTCTGAAAACCAAAACCTGAACTTCTCCAATTAGACTGATGTTCTCGTGCAGATTTCACTAAAATGCTTATTTTAGTGAGATCAGCACTTTCCAAGACCAAAATCTCAACTTCACACAATGACTCCACTTTTCGTGCTGGGTCACTAAAATGCTTATTTCAGCGAGATAAGCACTTCAGAAGTCCAAAACCTCAACTTTAATAATTTACTGAAGTTTTCATGCTGATTTCACTAAAATGCTTATTTCAGTGAGATCAGCACGTTTCACGACCAAAATCTCAACTTCACCAAATGACTCTACTTTTATTGACGGTTTCACTGAAATGCTTATTTCAGTGAGATAAGCACTTTTGAAAACCAAAACCTGAACTTCACCAATTGACTGAAGTTTTCGTGCTGGGTTCACTAAAATGCTTATTTCAGTGAGATCAGCACTTTCCAAGACCAACATCTCAACTTCACAAAATGAATCCCCTTTTCGTGCTGGGTTCACTAAAATGCTTATTTCAGTGAGATAAGCACTTCAGAAGACAAAAATCTGAAGTTCACCAAATGACCGATGTTTTCCTGCATTTTCCTTCTAAAATGCTTATTTCAATGGGATAAGCACATCAGAAGTCAAAAATCTCAACTACACAAAATGACTCCACTTTTCGTCCTTGTTTGACTAAAATGCTTATTTCAGCGAGATAAGCACTTCAGAAGTACAAAACCTCAAATTCAATGATAGACTGAAGTTTTCATGCTGTTTTCAATAAAATGCTTATTTCAGTGAGATAAGCAATTCAGAAGACAAATGTCTGAACTTCATCAAAGGACTTATGTTTTCCTGCATGATTTTCTAAAATGCTTACATCAATGAGATACGCACGTCAGAAGACAAAAATCTCAACTACACAATATGACTCAACTTTTCGTGCTAGATTCTCTAAAATGCTTATTTCAACGAGACAAGCACTTCAGAAGTCCAAAACCTCAACTTCAATAATTGACTGAAGTTTTCATGCTGATTTCACTAAAATGCTTATTTCAGTGAGATCAGCACGTTTCAAGACCAAAATCTCAACTTCACCAAATGACTCTACTTTTATTGACGGTTTCACTGAAATGCTTATTTCAGTGAGATAAGCACTTTTGAAAACCAAAACCTGAACTTCACCAATTGACTGAAGTTTTCGTGCTGGGTTCACTAAAATGCTTATTTTAGAGAGATCAGCACTTTCCAAGACAAAAATCTCAACTTCACAAAATGAATCCCCTTTTCGTGCTGGGCTCACTAAAATGCTTATTTCAGTGAGATAAGCACTTCAGAAGACAAAAATCTGAAGTTCACCAAATGACTGATGTTTTCCTGCATTTTCCTTCTAAAATGCTTCTTTCAATGAGATAAGCACATCAGAAGTCAAAAATCTCAACTACACAAAATGACTCCACTTTTCGACCTTGTTTGACTAAAATGCTTATTTCAGCGAGATAAGCACTTCAGAAGTCCAAAACCTCAAATTCAATGATAGACTGAAGTTTTCATGCTGATTTCAATGAAATGCTTATTTCAGTGAGATAAGCACTTTTGAAAACCACAACCTGAACTTCTCAATTGACTGAAGTTTTCGTGCAGGTTTCACTAAAATGCTTATTTTAGTGAGATCAGCACTTTCCAAGACAAAAATCTCAACTTCACAAAATGAATCCCCTTTTCGTGCTGGCCTCACTAAAATGCTTATTTCAGTGAGATAAGCACTTCAGAAGACAAAAATCTGAAGTTCACCAAATGACTGATGTTTTCCTGCATTTTCCTTCTAAAATGCTTCTTTCAATGAGATAAGCACATCAGAAGTCAAAAATCTCAACTACACAAAATGACTCCACTTTTCGACCTTGTTTGACTAAAATGCTTATTTCAGCGAGATAAGCACTTCAGAAGTCCAAAACCTCAAATTGAATGATAGACTGAAGTTTTCATGCTGATTTCAATGAAATGCTTATTTCAGTGAGATAAGCACTTTTTAAAACCACAACCTGAACTTCTCAATTGACTGAAGTTTTCGTGCAGGTTTCACTAAAATGCTTATTTTAGAGAGATCAGCACTTTCCAAGACAAAAATCTCAACTTCACAAAATGACTCCACTTTTCGTGCTGGGTTCACTAAAATGCTTATGTCAACGAGATAAGCACTTCAGAAGTACAAAACCTCAAATTCAATGATAGACTGAAGTTTTCATGCTGATTTCAATAAAATGCTTATTTCAGTGAGATAAGCACTTCAGAAGACAAAAGTCTGAACTTCACCAAAGGACTTATGTTTTCCTGCATGATTTTTCTAAAATGCTTATATCAATGAGATACGCACGTCAGAAGACAAAAATCTCAACTACACAATATGTCTCAACTTTTCGTGGTCGATTCACTAAAATGCTTATTTCAGTGAGATAAGCACTTCAGAAGTCCAAAACCTCAACTTCAATAATTGACTGAAGTTTTCATGCTGATTTCACTAAAATGCTTATTTCAGTGAGATCAGCACGTTTCAAGACCAAAATCTCAACTTCACCAAATGACTCTACTTTTATTGACGGTTTCACTGAAATGCTTATTTCAGTGAGATAAGCACTTTTGAAAACCAAAACCTGAACTTCACCAATTGACTGAAGTTTTCGTGCTGGGTTCACTAAAATGCTTATTTCAGTGAGATCAGCACTTTCCAAGACCAAAATCTCAATTTCACAAAATGAATCCCCTTTTCGTGCTGGGCTCACTAAAATGCTTATTTCAGTGAGATAAGCACTTCAGAAGACAAAAATCTGAAGTTCACCAAATGACTGATGTTTTCCTGCATTTTCCTTCTAAAATGCTTCTTTCAATGAGATAAGCACATCAGAAGTCAAAAATCTCAACTACACAAAATGACTCCACTTTTCGACCTTGTTTGACTAAAATGCTTATTTCAGCGAGATAAGCACTTCAGAAGTCCAAAACCTCAAATTCAATGATAGACTGAAGTTTTCATGCTGATTTCAATGAAATGCTTATTTCAGTGAGATAAGCACTTTTGAAAACCACAACCTGAACTTCTCAATTGACTGAAGTTTTCGTGCAGGTTTCACTAAAATGCTTATTTTAGTGAGGTCAGCACTTTCCAAGACCAAAATCTCAACTTCACACAATGACTCCACTTTTCGTGCTGGGTCACTAAAATGCTTATTTCAGCGAGATAAGCACTTCAGAAGTCCAAAACCTCAACTTCAATAATTTACTGAAGTTTTCATGCTGATTTCACTAAAATGCTTATTTCAGTGAGATCAGCACGTTTCAAGACCAAAATCTCAACTTCACCAAATGACTCTACTTTTATTGACGGTTTCACTGAAATGCTTATTTCAGTGAGATAAGCACTTTTGAAAACCAAAACCTGAACTTCACCAATTGACTGAAGTTTTCGTGCTGGGTTCACTAAAATGCTTATTTCAGTGAGATCAGCACTTTCCAAGACCAAAATCTCAATTTCACAAAATGAATCCCCTTTTCGTGCTGGGCTCACTAAAATGCTTATTTCAGTGAGATAAGCACTTCAGAAGACAAAAATCTGAAGTTCACCAAATGACTGATGTTTTCCTGCATTTTCCTTCTAAAATGCTTCTTTCAATGAGATAAGCACATCAGAAGTCAAAAATCTCAACTACACAAAATGACTCCACTTTTCGTCCTTGTTTGACGAAAATGCTTATTTCAGCGAGATAAGCACTTCAGAAGTCCAAAACCTCAAATTCAATGATAGACTGAAGTTTTCATGCTGATTTCAATAAAATGCTTATTTCAGTGAGATAAGCACTTCAGAGGACAAAAATCTGAACTTTACAAAAGGACTTATCTTTACAGGCATGCTTTTTCTAAAATGCTTATATCAATGAGATAAGCACGTCAGAAGACAAAAATCACAACTACACAATATGACTCAACTTTTCGTGCTAGATTCACTAAAATGCTTATTTCAACGAGATAAGCACTTCAGAAGTCCAATACTTCAACTTCAATAATTGACTGAAGTTTTCATGCTGATTTCACTAAAATGCTTATTTCAGTGGGATCAGCACGTTTCAAGAACAAATTCTCAACTTCACCAAATGACTCTACTTTTATTGACGGTTTCACTAAAATGCTTATTTCAGTGAGATAAGGACTTCTGAAAACCACAACCTGAACTTCTCAATTGACTGAAGTTTTCGTGCAGGTTTCACTAAAATGCTTATTTTAGTGAGGTCAGCACTTTCCAAGACCAAAATCTCAACTTCACACAATGACTCCACTTTTCGTGCTGGGTCACTAAAATGCTTATTTCAGCGAGATAAGCACTTCAGAAGTCCAAAACCTCAACTTCAATAATTTACTGAAGTTTTCATGCTGATTTCACTAAAATGCTTATTTCAGTGAGATCAGCACGTTTCAAGACCAAAATCTCAACTTCACCAAATGACTCTACTTTTATTGACGGTTTCACTGAAATGCTTGTTTCAGTGAGATAAGCACTTTTGAAAACCAAAACCTGAACTTCACCAATTGACTGAAGTTTTCGTGCTGGGTTCACTAAAATGCTTATTTCAGTGAGATCAGCACTTTCCAAGACCAAAATCTCAGTTTCACAAAATGAATCCCCTTTTCGTGCTGGGCTCACTAAAATGCTTATTTCAGTGAGATAAGCACTTCAGAAGACAAAAATCTGAAGTTCACCAAATGACTGATGTTTTCCTGCATTTTCCTTCTAAAATGCTTCTTTCAATGAGATAAGCACATCAGAAGTCAAAAATCTCAACTACACAAAATGACTCCACTTTTCGTCCTTGTTTGACGAAAATGCTTATTTCAGCGAGATAAGCACTTCAGAAGTCCAAAACCTCAAATTCAATGATAGACTGAAGTTTTCATGCTGATTTCAATAAAATGCTTATTTCAGTGAGATAAGCACTTCAGAGGACAAAAATCTGAACTTTACAAAAGGACTTATCTTTACAGGCATGCTTTTTCTAAAATGCTTATATCAATGAGATAAGCACGTCAGAAGACAAAAATCACAACTACACAATATGACTCAACTTTTCGTGCTAGATTCACTAAAATGCTTATTTCAACGAGATAAGCACTTCAGAAGTCCAATACTTCAACTTCAATAATTGACTGAAGTTTTCATGCTGATTTCACTAAAATGCTTATTTCAGTGGGATCAGCACGTTTCAAGACCAAAATCTCAACTTCACCAAATGACTCTACTTTTATTGACGGTTTCACTAAAATGCTTATTTCAGTGAGATAAGGACTTCTGAAAACCAAAACCTGAACTTCTCCAATTAGACTGATGTTCTCGTGCAGATTTCACTAAAATGCTTATTTTAGTGAGATCAGCACTTTCCAAGACCAAAATCTCAACTTCACACAATGACTCCACTTTTCGTGCTGGGTCACTAAAATGCTTATTTCAGCGAGATAAGCACTTCAGAAGTCCAAAACCTCAACTTTAATAATTTACTGAAGTTTTCATGCTGATTTCACTAAAATGCTTATTTCAGTGAGATCAGCACGTTTCACGACCAAAATCTCAACTTCACCAAATGACTCTACTTTTATTGACGGTTTCACTGAAATGCTTATTTCAGTGAGATAAGCACTTTTGAAAACCAAAACCTGAACTTCACCAATTGACTGAAGTTTTCGTGCTGGGTTCACTAAAATGCTTATTTCAGTGAGATCAGCACTTTCCAAGACCAACATCTCAACTTCACAAAATGAATCCCCTTTTCGTGCTGGGTTCACTAAAATGCTTATTTCAGTGAGATAAGCACTTCAGAAGACAAAAATCTGAAGTTCACCAAATGACCGATGTTTTCCTGCATTTTCCTTCTAAAATGCTTATTTCAATGGGATAAGCACATCAGAAGTCAAAAATCTCAACTACACAAAATGACTCCACTTTTCGTCCTTGTTTGACTAAAATGCTTATTTCAGCGAGATAAGCACTTCAGAAGTCCAAAACCTCAAATTCAATGATAGACTGAAGTTTTCATGCTGATTTCAATAAAATGCTTATTTCAGTGAGATAAGCACTTCAGAAGACAAATGTCTGAACTTCATCAAAGGACTTATGTTTTCCTGCATGATTTTCTAAAATGCTTACATCAATGAGATACGCACGTCAGAAGACAAAAATCTCAACTACACAATATGACTCAACTTTTCGTGCTAGATTCACTAAAATGCTTATTTCAACGAGACAAGCACTTCAGAAGTCCAAAACCTCAACTTCAATAATTGACTGAAGTTTTCATGCTGATTTCACTAAAATGCTTATTTCAGTGAGATCAGCACGTTTCAAGACCAAAATCTCAACTTCACCAAATGACTCTACTTTTATTGACGGTTTCACTGAAATGCTTATTTCAGTGAGATAAGCACTTTTGAAAACCAAAACCTGAACTTCACCAATTGACTGAAGTTTTCGTGCTGGGTTCACTAAAATGCTTATTTTAGAGAGATCAGCACTTTCCAAGACAAAAATCTCAACTTCACAAAATGAATCCCCTTTTCGTGCTGGGCTCACTAAAATGCTTATTTCAGTGAGATAAGCACTTCAGAAGACAAAAATCTGAAGTTCACCAAATGACTGATGTTTTCCTGCATTTTCCTTCTAAAATGCTTCTTTCAATGAGATAAGCACATCAGAAGTCAAAAATCTCAACTACACAAAATGACTCCACTTTTCGACCTTGTTTGACTAAAATGCTTATTTCAGCGAGATAAGCACTTCAGAAGTCCAAAACCTCAAATTCAATGATAGACTGAAGTTTTCATGCTGATTTCAATGAAATGCTTATTTCAGTGAGATAAGCACTTTTGAAAACCACAACCTGAACTTCTCAATTGACTGAAGTTTTCGTGCAGGTTTCACTAAAATGCTTATTTTAGTGAGATCAGCACTTTCCAAGACAAAAATCTCAACTTCACAAAATGAATCCCCTTTTCGTGCTGGCCTCACTAAAATGCTTATTTCAGTGAGATAAGCACTTCAGAAGACAAAAATCTGAAATTCACCAAATGACTGATGTTTTCCTGCATTTTCCTTCTAAAATGCTTCTTTCAATGAGATAAGCACATCAGAAGTCAAAAATCTCAACTACACAAAATGACTCCACTTTTCGACCTTGTTTGACTAAAATGCTTATTTCAGCGAGATAAGCACTTCAGAAGTCCAAAACCTCAAATTCAATGATAGACTGAAGTTTTCATGCTGATTTCAATAAAATGCTTATTTCAGTGAGATAATCACTTCAGAGGACAAAAATCTGAACTTTACAAAAGGACTTATCATTACAGGCATGCTTTTTCTAAAATGCTTATATCAATGAGATAAGCACGTCAGAAGACAAAAATCACAACTACACAATATGACTCAACTTTTCGTGCTAGATTCACTAAAATGCTTATTTCAACGAGATAAGCACTTCAGAAGTCCAATACTTCAACTTCAATAATTGACTGAAGTTTTCATGCTGATTTCACTAAAATGCTTATTTCAGTGAGATCAGCACGTTTCAAGACCAAAATCTCAACTTCACCAAATGACTCTACTTTTATTGACGGTTTCACTAAAATGCTTATTTCAGTGAGATAAGGACTTTTGAAAACCAAAACCTGAACTTCTCCAATTAGACTGATGTTCTCGTGCAGATTTCACTAAAATGCTTATTTTAGTGAGATCAGCACTTTCCAAGACCAAAATCTCAACTTCACACAATGACTCCACTTTTCGTGCTGGGTCACTAAAATGCTTATTTCAGCGAGATAAGCACTTCAGAAGTCCAAAACCTCAACTTCAATAATTTACTGAAGTTTTCATGCTGATTTCACTAAAATGCTTATTTCAGTGAGATCAGCACGTTTCAAGACCAAAATCTCAACTTCACCAAATGACTCTACTTTTATTGACGGTTTCACTGAAATGCTTATTTCAGTGAGATAAGCACTTTTGAAAACCAAAACCTGAACTTCACCAATTGACTGAAGTTTTCGTGCTGGGTTCACTAAAATGCTTATTTCAGTGAGATCAGCACTTTCCAAGACCAAAATCTCAATTTCACAAAATGAATCACCTTTTCGTGCTGGGCTCACTAAAATGCTTATTTCAGTGAGATAAGCACTTCAGAAGACAAAAATCTGAAGTTCACCAAATGACTGATGTTTTCCTGCATTTTCCTTCTAAAATGCTTCTTTGAATGAGATAAGCACATCAGAAGTCAAAAATCTCAACTACACAAAATGACTCCACTTTTCGTCCTTGTTTGACTAAAATGCTTATTTCAGCGAGATAAGCACTTCAGAAGTCCAAAACCTCAAATTCAATGATAGACTGAAGTTTTCATGCTGATTTCAATGAAATGCTTATTTCAGTGAGATAAGCACTTTTGGAAACCAAAACCTGAACTTCACCAATTGACTGAAGTTTTCGTGCTGGGTTCACCAAAATGCTTATTTCAGTGAGATCAGCACTTTCCAAGACCAAAATCTCAATTTCACAAAATGAATCCCCTTTTCGTGCTGGGCTCACTAAAATGCTTATTTCAGTGAGATAAGCACTTCAGAAGACAAAAATCTGAAGTTCACCAAATGACTGATGTTTTCCTGCATTTTCCTTCTAAAATGCTTCTTTCAATGAGATAAGCACATCAGAAGTCAAAAATCTCAACTACACAAAATGACTCCACTTTTCGTCCTTGTTTGACTAAAATGCTTATTTCAGCGAGATAAGCACTTCAGAAGTACAAAACCTCAAATTCAATGATAGACTGAAGTTTTCATGCTGATTTCAATAAAATGCTTATTTCAGTGAGATAAGCAATTCAGAAGACAAATGTCTGAACTTCATCAAAGGACTTATGTTTTCCTGCATGATTTTCTAAAATGCTTACATCAATGAGATACGCACGTCAGAAGACAAAAATCTCAACTACACAATATGACTCAACTTTTCGTGCTAGATTCTCTAAAATGCTTATTTCAACGAGACAAGCACTTCAGAAGTCCAAAACCTCAACTTCAATAATTGACTGAAGTTTTCATGCTGATTTCACTAAAATGCTTATTTCAGTGAGATCAGCACGTTTCAAGACCAAAATCTCAACTTCACCAAATGACTCTACTTTTATTGACGGTTTCACTGAAATGCTTATTTCAGTGAGATAAGCACTTTTGAAAACCAAAACCTGAACTTCACCAATTGACTGAAGTTTTCGTGCTGGGTTCACTAAAATGCTTATTTGAGAGAGATCAGCACTTTCCAAGACAAAAATCTCAACTTCACAAAATGAATCCCCTTTTCGTGCTGGGCTCACTAAAATGCTTATTTCAGTGAGATAAGCACTTCAGAAGACAAAAATCTGAAGTTCACCAAATGACTGATGTTTTCCTGCATTTTCCTTCTAAAATGCTTCTTTCAATGAGATAAGCACATCAGAAGTCAAAAATCTCAACTACACAAAATGACTCCACTTTTCGACCTTGTTTGACTAAAATGCTTATTTCAGCGAGATAAGCACTTCAGAAGTCCAAAACCTCAAATTCAATGATAGACTGAAGTTTTCATGCTGATTTCAATGAAATGCTTATTTCAGTGAGATAAGCACTTTTGAAAACCACAACCTGAACTTCTCAATTGACTGAAGTTTTCGTGCAGGTTTCACTAAAATGCTTATTTTAGTGAGATCAGCACTTTCCAAGACAAAAATCTCAACTTCACAAAATGAATCCCCTTTTCGTGCTGGCCTCACTAAAATGCTTATTTCAGTGAGATAAGCACTTCAGAAGACAAAAATCTGAAGTTCACCAAATGACTGATGTTTTCCTGCATTTTCCTTCTAAAATGCTTCTTTCAATGAGATAAGCACATCAGAAGTCAAAAATCTCAACTACACAAAATGACTCCACTTTTCGACCTTGTTTGACTAAAATGCTTATTTCAGCGAGATAAGCACTTCAGAAGTCCAAAACCTCAAATTGAATGATAGACTGAAGTTTTCATGCTGATTTCAATGAAATGCTTCTTTCAGTGAGATAAGCACTTTTTAAAACCACAACCTGAACTTCTCAATTGACTGAAGTTTTCGTGCAGGTTTCACTAAAATGCTTATTTTAGAGAGATCAGCACTTTCCAAGACAAAAATCTCAACTTCACAAAATGACTCCACTTTTCGTGCTGGGTTCACTAAAATGCTTATGTCAACGAGATAAGCACTTCAGAAGTACAAAACCTCAAATTCAATGATAGACTGAAGTTTTCATGCTGATTTCAATAAAATGCTTATTTCAGTGAGATAAGCACTTCAGAAGACAAAAGTCTGAACTTCACCAAAGGACTTATGTTTTCCTGCATGATTTTTCTAAAATGCTTATATCAATGAGATACGCACGTCAGAAGACAAAAATCTCAACTACACAATATGTCTCAACTTTTCGTGGTCGATTCACTAAAATGCTTATTTCAGTGAGATAAGCACTTCAGAAGTCCAAAACCTCAACTTCAATAATTGACTGAAGTTTTCATGCTGATTTCACTAAAATGCTTATTTCAGTGAGATCAGCACGTTTCAAGACCAAAATCTCAACTTCACCAAATGACTCTACTTTTATTGACGGTTTCACTGAAATGCTTATTTCAGTGAGATAAGCACTTTTGAAAACCAAAACCTGAACTTCACCAATTGACTGAAGTTTTCGTGCTGGGTTCACTAAAATGCTTATTTCAGTGAGATCAGCACTTTCCAAGACCAAAATCTCAATTTCACAAAATGAATCCCCTTTTCGTGCTGGGCTCACTAAAATGCTTATTTCAGTGAGATAAGCACTTCAGAAGACAAAAATCTGAAGTTCACCAAATGACTGATGTTTTCCTGCATTTTCCTTCTAAAATGCTTCTTTCAATGAGATAAGCACATCAGAAGTCAAAAATCTCAACTACACAAAATGACTCCACTTTTCGACCTTGTTTGACTAAAATGCTTATTTCAGCGAGATAAGCACTTCAGAAGTCCAAAACCTCAAATTCAATGATAGACTGAAGTTTTCATGCTGATTTCAATGAAATGCTTATTTCAGTGAGATAAGCACTTTTGAAAACCACAACCTGAACTTCTCAATTGACTGAAGTTTTCGTGCAGGTTTCACTAAAATGCTTATTTTAGTGAGGTCAGCACTTTCCAAGACCAAAATCTCAACTTCACACAATGACTCCACTTTTCGTGCTGGGTCACTAAAATGCTTATTTCAGCGAGATAAGCACTTCAGAAGTCCAAAACCTCAACTTCAATAATTTACTGAAGTTTTCATGCTGATTTCACTAAAATGCTTATTTCAGTGAGATCAGCACGTTTCAAGACCAAAATCTCAACTTCACCAAATGACTCTACTTTTATTGACGGTTTCACTGAAATGCTTATTTCAGTGAGATAAGCACTTTTGAAAACCAAAACCTGAACTTCACCAATTGACTGAAGTTTTCGTGCTGGGTTCACTAAAATGCTTATTTCAGTGAGATCAGCACTTTCCAAGACCAAAATCTCAATTTCACAAAATGAATCCCCTTTTCGTGCTGGGCTCACTAAAATGCTTATTTCAGTGAGATAAGCACTTCAGAAGACAAAAATCTGAAGTTCACCAAATGACTGATGTTTTCCTGCATTTTCCTTCTAAAATGCTTCTTTCAATGAGATAAGCACATCAGAAGTCAAAAATCTCAACTACACAAAATGACTCCACTTTTCGTCCTTGTTTGACGAAAATGCTTATTTCAGCGAGATAAGCACTTCAGAAGTCCAAAACCTCAAATTCAATGATAGACTGAAGTTTTCATGCTGATTTCAATAAAATGCTTATTTCAGTGAGATAAGCACTTCAGAGGACAAAAATCTGAACTTTACAAAAGGACTTATCTTTACAGGCATGCTTTTTCTAAAATGCTTATATCAATGAGATAAGCACGTCAGAAGACAAAAATCACAACTACACAATATGACTCAACTTTTCGTGCTAGATTCACTAAAATGCTTATTTCAACGAGATAAGCACTTCAGAAGTCCAATACTTCAACTTCAATAATTGACTGAAGTTTTCATGCTGATTTCACTAAAATGCTTATTTCAGTGGGATCAGCACGTTTCAAGAACAAATTCTCAACTTCACCAAATGACTCTACTTTTATTGACGGTTTCACTAAAATGCTTATTTCAGTGAGATAAGGACTTCTGAAAACCACAACCTGAACTTCTCAATTGACTGAAGTTTTCGTGCAGGTTTCACTAAAATGCTTATTTTAGTGAGGTCAGCACTTTCCAAGACCAAAATCTCAACTTCACACAATGACTCCACTTTTCGTGCTGGGTCACTAAAATGCTTATTTCAGCGAGATAAGCACTTCAGAAGTCCAAAACCTCAACTTCAATAATTTACTGAAGTTTTCATGCTGATTTCACTAAAATGCTTATTTCAGTGAGATCAGCACGTTTCAAGACCAAAATCTCAACTTCACCAAATGACTCTACTTTTATTGACGGTTTCACTGAAATGCTTGTTTCAGTGAGATAAGCACTTTTGAAAACCAAAACCTGAACTTCACCAATTGACTGAAGTTTTCGTGCTGGGTTCACTAAAATGCTTATTTCAGTGAGATCAGCACTTTCCAAGACCAAAATCTCAGTTTCACAAAATGAATCCCCTTTTCGTGCTGGGCTCACTAAAATGCTTATTTCAGTGAGATAAGCACTTCAGAAGACAAAAATCTGAAGTTCACCAAATGACTGATGTTTTCCTGCATTTTCCTTCTAAAATGCTTCTTTCAATGAGATAAGCACATCAGAAGTCAAAAATCTCAACTACACAAAATGACTCCACTTTTCGTCCTTGTTTGACGAAAATGCTTATTTCAGCGAGATAAGCACTTCAGAAGTCCAAAACCTCAAATTCAATGATAGACTGAAGTTTTCATGCTGATTTCAATAAAATGCTTATTTCAGTGAGATAAGCACTTCAGAGGACAAAAATCTGAACTTTACAAAAGGACTTATCTTTACAGGCATGCTTTTTCTAAAATGCTTATATCAATGAGATAAGCACGTCAGAAGACAAAAATCACAACTACACAATATGACTCAACTTTTCGTGCTAGATTCACTAAAATGCTTATTTCAACGAGATAAGCACTTCAGAAGTCCAATACTTCAACTTCAATAATTGACTGAAGTTTTCATGCTGATTTCACTAAAATGCTTATTTCAGTGGGATCAGCACGTTTCAAGACCAAAATCTCAACTTCACCAAATGACTCTACTTTTATTGACGGTTTCACTAAAATGCTTATTTCAGTGAGATAAGGACTTCTGAAAACCAAAACCTGAACTTCTCCAATTAGACTGATGTTCTCGTGCAGATTTCACTAAAATGCTTATTTTAGTGAGATCAGCACTTTCCAAGACCAAAATCTCAACTTCACACAATGACTCCACTTTTCGTGCTGGGTCACTAAAATGCTTATTTCAGCGAGATAAGCACTTCAGAAGTCCAAAATCTCAACTTTAATAATTTACTGAAGTTTTCATGCTGATTTCACTAAAATGCTTATTTCAGTGAGATCAGCACGTTTCACGACCAAAATCTCAACTTCACCAAATGACTCTACTTTTATTGACGGTTTCACTGAAATGCTTATTTCAGTGAGATAAGCACTTTTGAAAACCAAAACCTGAACTTCACCAATTGACTGAAGTTTTCGTGCTGGGTTCACTAAAATGCTTATTTCAGTGAGATCAGCACTTTCCAAGACCAACATCTCAACTTCACAAAATGAATCCCCTTTTCGTGCTGGGTTCACTAAAATGCTTATTTCAGTGAGATAAGCACTTCAGAAGACAAAAATCTGAAGTTCACCAAATGACCGATGTTTTCCTGCATTTTCCTTCTAAAATGCTTATTTCAATGGGATAAGCACATCAGAAGTCAAAAATCTCAACTACACAAAATGACTCCACTTTTCGTCCTTGTTTGACTAAAATGCTTATTTCAGCGAGATAAGCACTTCAGAAGTCCAAAACCTCAAATTCAATGATAGACTGAAGTTTTCATGCTGATTTCAATAAAATGCTTATTTCAGTGAGATAAGCACTTCAGAAGACAAATGTCTGAACTTCATCAAAGGACTTATGTTTTCCTGCATGATTTTCTAAAATGCTTACATCAATGAGATACGCACGTCAGAAGACAAAAATCTCAACTACACAATATGACTCAACTTTTCGTGCTAGATTCACTAAAATGCTTATTTCAACGAGACAAGCACTTCAGAAGTCCAAAACCTCAACTTCAATAATTGACTGAAGTTTTCATGCTGATTTCACTAAAATGCTTATTTCAGTGAGATCAGCACGTTTCAAGACCAAAATCTCAACTTCACCAAATGACTCTACTTTTATTGACGGTTTCACTGAAATGCTTATTTCAGTGAGATAAGCACTTTTGAAAACCAAAACCTGAACTTCACCAATTGACTGAAGTTTTCGTGCTGGGTTCACTAAAATGCTTATTTTAGAGAGATCAGCACTTTCCAAGACAAAAATCTCAACTTCACAAAATGAATCCCCTTTTCGTGCTGGGCTCACTAAAATGCTTATTTCAGTGAGATAAGCACTTCAGAAGACAAAAATCTGAAGTTCACCAAATGACTGATGTTTTCCTGCATTTTCCTTCTAAAATGCTTCTTTCAATGAGATAAGCACATCAGAAGTCAAAAATCTCAACTACACAAAATGACTCCACTTTTCGACCTTGTTTGACTAAAATGCTTATTTCAGCGAGATAAGCACTTCAGAAGTCCAAAACCTCAAATTCAATGATAGACTGAAGTTTTCATGCTGATTTCAATGAAATGCTTATTTCAGTGAGATAAGCACTTTTGAAAACCACAACCTGAACTTCTCAATTGACTGAAGTTTTCGTGCAGGTTTCACTAAAATGCTTATTTTAGTGAGATCAGCACTTTCCAAGACAAAAATCTCAACTTCACAAAATGAATCCCCTTTTCGTGCTGGCCTCACTAAAATGCTTATTTCAGTGAGATAAGCACTTCAGAAGACAAAAATCTGAAATTCACCAAATGACTGATGTTTTCCTGCATTTTCCTTCTAAAATGCTTCTTTCAATGAGATAAGCACATCAGAAGTCAAAAATCTCAACTACACAAAATGACTCCACTTTTCGACCTTGTTTGACTAAAATGCTTATTTCAGCGAGATAAGCACTTCAGAAGTCCAAAACCTCAAATTCAATGATAGACTGAAGTTTTCATGCTGATTTCAATAAAATGCTTATTTCAGTGAGATAATCACTTCAGAGGACAAAAATCTGAACTTTACAAAAGGACTTATCATTACAGGCATGCTTTTTCTAAAATGCTTATATCAATGAGATAAGCACGTCAGAAGACAAAAATCACAACTACACAATATGACTCAACTTTTCGTGCTAGATTCACTAAAATGCTTATTTCAACGAGATAAGCACTTCAGAAGTCCAATACTTCAACTTCAATAATTGACTGAAGTTTTCATGCTGATTTCACTAAAATGCTTATTTCAGTGAGATCAGCACGTTTCAAGACCAAAATCTCAACTTCACCAAATGACTCTACTTTTATTGACGGTTTCACTAAAATGCTTATTTCAGTGAGATAAGGACTTTTGAAAACCAAAACCTGAACTTCTCCAATTAGACTGATGTTCTCGTGCAGATTTCACTAAAATGCTTATTTTAGTGAGATCAGCACTTTCCAAGACCAAAATCTCAACTTCACACAATGACTCCACTTTTCGTGCTGGGTCACTAAAATGCTTATTTCAGCGAGATAAGCACTTCAGAAGTCCAAAACCTCAACTTCAATAATTTACTGAAGTTTTCATGCTGATTTCACTAAAATGCTTATTTCAGTGAGATCAGCACGTTTCAAGACCAAAATCTCAACTTCACCAAATGACTCTACTTTTATTGACGGTTTCACTGAAATGCTTATTTCAGTGAGATAAGCACTTTTGAAAACCAAAACCTGAACTTCACCAATTGACTGAAGTTTTCGTGCTGGGTTCACTAAAATGCTTATTTCAGTGAGATCAGCACTTTCCAAGACCAAAATCTCAATTTCACAAAATGAATCACCTTTTCGTGCTGGGCTCACTAAAATGCTTATTTCAGTGAGATAAGCACTTCAGAAGACAAAAATCTGAAGTTCACCAAATGACTGATGTTTTCCTGCATTTTCCTTCTAAAATGCTTCTTTGAATGAGATAAGCACATCAGAAGTCAAAAATCTCAACTACACAAAATGACTCCACTTTTCGTCCTTGTTTGACTAAAATGCTTATTTCAGCGAGATAAGCACTTCAGAAGTCCAAAACCTCAAATTCAATGATAGACTGAAGTTTTCATGCTGATTTCAATGAAATGCTTATTTCAGTGAGATAAGCACTTTTGGAAACCAAAACCTGAACTTCACCAATTGACTGAAGTTTTCGTGCTGGGTTCACCAAAATGCTTATTTCAGTGAGATCAGCACTTTCCAAGACCAAAATCTCAATTTCACAAAATGAATCCCCTTTTCGTGCTGGGCTCACTAAAATGCTTATTTCAGTGAGATAAGCACTTCAGAAGACAAAAATCTGAAGTTCACCAAATGACTGATGTTTTCCTGCATTTTCCTTCTAAAATGCTTCTTTCAATGAGATAAGCACATCAGAAGTCAAAAATCTCAACTACACAAAATGACTCCACTTTTCGTCCTTGTTTGACTAAAATGCTTATTTCAGCGAGATAAGCACTTCAGAAGTCCAAAACCTCAAATTCAATGATAGACTGAAGTTTTCATGCTGATTTCAATGAAATGCTTATTTCAGTGAGATAAGCACTTCAGAGGACAAAAATCTGAACTTTACAAAAGGACTTATCTTTACAGGCATGCTTTTTCTAAAATGCTTATATCAATGAGATAAGCACGTCAGAAGACAAAAATCACAACTACACAATATGACTCAACTTTTCGTGCTAGATTCACTAAAATGCTTATTTCAACGAGATAAGCACTTCAGAAGTCCAAAACTTCAACTTCAATAATTGACTGAAGTTTTCATTCTGATTTCACTAAAATGATTATTTCAGTGAGATCAGCACGTTTCAAGACCAAAATCTCAACTTCACCAAATGACTCTACTTTTATTGACGGTTTCACTAAAATGCTTATTTCAGTGAGATAAGGACTTTTGAAAACCAAAACCTGAACTTCTCCAATTAGACTGATGTTCTCGTGCAGATTTCACTAAAATGCTTATTTTAGTGAGGTCAGCACTTTCCAAGACCAAAATCTCAACTTCACACAATGACTCCACTTTTCGTGCTGGGTCACTAACATGCTTATTTCAGCGAGATAAGCACTTCAGAAGTCCAAAACCTCAACTTCAATAATTTACTGAAGTTTTCATGCTGATTTCACTAAAATGCTTATTTCAGTGAGATCAGCACGTTTCAAGACCAAAATCTCAACTTCACCAAATGACTCTACTTTTATTGACGGTTTCACTGAAATGCTTATTTCAGTGAGATAAGCACTTTTGAAAACCAAAACATGAACTTCACCAATTGACTGAAGTTTTCGTGCTGGGTTCACTAAAATGCTTATTTCAGTGAGATCAGCACTTTCCAAGACAAAAATCTCAACTTCACAAAATGACTCCACTTTTCGTGCTGGGTTGACTAAACTGCCTATTTCAACGAGATAAGCACCTCAGAAGTACAAAACCTCAAATTCAATGATAGACTGAAGTTTTCATGCTGATTTCAATAAAATGCTTATTTCAGTGAGATAAGCACTTCAGAAGACAAAAGTCTGAACTTCACCAAAGGACTTATGTTTTCCTGCATGATTTTTCTAAAATGCTTATATCAATGAGATACGCACGTCAGAAGACAAAAATCTCAACTACACAATATGACTCAACTTTTCGTGGTAGATTCACTAAAATGCTTATTTCAGTGAGATAAGCACTTCAGAAGTCCAAAACCTCAACTTCAATAATTGACTGAAGTTTTCATGCTGATTTCACTAAAATGCTTATTTCAGTGAGATCAGCACGTTTCAAGACCAAAATCTCAACTTCACCAAATGACTCTACTTTTATTGACGGTTTCACTGAAATGCTTATTTCAGTGAGATAAGCACTTTTGAAAACCAAAACCTGAACTTCACCAATTGACTGAAGTTTTCGTGCTGGGTTCACTAAAATGCTTATTTCAGTGAGATCAGCACTTTCCAAGACCAAAATCTCAATTTCACAAAATGAATCCCCTTTTCGTGCTGGGCTCACTAAAATGCTTATTTCAGTGAGATAAGCACTTCAGAAGACAAAAATCTGAAGTTCACCAAATGACTGATGTTTTCCTGCATTTTCCTTCTAAAATGCTTCTTTCAATGAGATAAGCACATCAGAAGTCAAAAATCTCAACTACACAAAATGACTCCACTTTTCGACCTTGTTTGACTAAAATGCTTATTTCAGCGAGATAAGCACTTCAGAAGTCCAAAACTTCAAATTCAATGATAGACTGAAGTTTTCATGCTGATTTCAATGAAATGCTTATTTCAGTGAGATAAGCACTTTTGAAAACCACAACCTGAACTTCTCAATTGACTGAAGTTTTCGTGCAGGTTTCACTAAAGTGCTTATTTTAGTGAGGTCATCACTTTCCAAGACCAAAATCTCAACTTCACACAATGACTCCACTTTTCGTGCTGGGTCACTAAAATGCTTATTTCAGCGAGATAAGCACTTCAGAAGTCCAAAACCTCAACTTCAATAATTTACTGAAGTTTTCATGCTGATTTCACTAAAATGCTTATTTCAGTGAGATCAGCACGTTTCAAGACCAAAATCTCAACTTCACCAAATGACTCTACTTTTATTGACGGTTTCACTGAAATGCTTATTTCAGTGAGATAAGCACTTTTGAAAACCAAAACCTGAACTTCACCAATTGACTGAAGTTTTCGTGCTGGGTTCACTAAAATGCTTATTTCAGTGAGATCAGCACTTTCCAAGACCAAAATCTCAATTTCACAAAATGAATCCCCTTTTCGTGCTGGGCTCACTAAAATGCTTATTTCAGTGAGATAAGCACTTCAGAAGACAAAAATCTGAAGTTCACCAAATGACTGATGTTTTCCTGCATTTTCCTTCTAAAATGCTTCTTTCAATGAGATAAGCACATCAGAAGTCAAAAATCTCAACTACACAAAATGACTCCACTTTTCGTCCTTGTTTGACTAAAATGCTTATTTCAGCAAGATAAGCACTTCAGAAGTCCAAAACCTCAAATTCAATGATAGACTGAAGTTTTCATGCTGATTTCAATGAAATGCTTATTTCAGTGAGATAAGCACTTTTGAAAACCACAACCTGAACTTCTCAATTGACTGAAGTTTTCGTGCAGGTTTCACTAAAATGCTTATTTTAGTGAGTACAGCACTTTCCAAGACAAAAATCTCAACTTCACAAAATGAATCCCCTTTTCGTGCTGGGCTCACTAAAATGCTTATTTCAGTGAGATAAGCACTTCAGAAGACAAAAATCTGAAGTTCACCAAATGACTGATGTTTTCCTGCATTTTCCTTCTAAAATGCTTCTTTCAATGAGATAAGCACATCAGAAGTCAAAAATCTCAACTACACAAAATGACTCCACTTTTCGACCTTGTTTGACTAAAATGCTTATTTCAGCGAGATAAGCACTTCAGAAGTCCAAAACCTCAAATTGAATGATAGACTGAAGTTTTCATGCTGATTTCAATGAAATGCTTATTTCAGTGAGATAAGCACTTCAGAAGACAAATGTCTGAACTTCATCAAAGGACTTATGTTTTCCTGCATGATTTTCTAAAATGCTTACATCAATGAGATACGCACGTCAGAAGACAAAAATCTCAACTACACAATATGACTCAACTTTTCGTGCTAGATTCACTAAAATGCTTATTTCAACGAGACAAGCACTTCAGAAGTCCAAAACCTCAACTTCAATAATTGACTGAAGTTTTCATGCTGATTTCACTAAAATGCTTATTTCAGTGAGATCAGCACGTTTCAAGACCAAAATCTCAACTTCACCAAATGACTCTACTTTTATTGACGGTTTCACTGAAATGCTTATTTCAGTGAGATAAGGACATTTGAAAACCAAAACCTGAACTTCACCAATTGACTGAAGTTTTCGTGCTGGGTTCACTAAAATGCTTATTTCAGTGAGATCAGCACTTTCCAAGACCAAAATCTCAATTTCACAAAATGAATCCCCTTTTCGTGCTGGGCTCACTAAAATGCTTATTTCAGTGAGATAAGCACTTCAGAAGACAAAAATCTGAAGTTCACCAAATGACTGATGTTTTCCTGCATTTTCCTTCTAAAATGCTTCTTTCAATGAGATAAGCACATCAGAAGTCAAAAATCTCAACTACACAAAATGACTCCACTTTTCGACCTTGTTTGACTAAAATGCTTATTTCAGTGAGATAAGCACTTCAGAAGTCCAAAACCTCAAATTCAATGATAGACTGAAGTTTTCATGCTGATTTCAATGAAATGCTTATTTCAGTGAGATAAGCACTTTAGAAAACCACAACCTGAACTTCTCAATTGACTGAAGTTTTCGTGCTGGGTTCACTAAAATGCTTATTTTAGAGAGATCAGCACTTTCCAAGACAAAAATCTCAACTTCACAAAATGAATCCCCTTTTCGTGCTGGGCTCACTAAAATGCTTATTTCAGTGAGATAAGCACTTCAGAAGACAAAAATCTGAAGTTCACCAAATGACTGATGTTTTCCTGCATTTTCCTTCTAAAATGCTTCTTTCAATGAGATAAGCACATCAGAAGTCAAAAATCTCAACTACACAAACTGACTCCACTTTTCGACCTTGTTTGACTAAAATGCTTATTTCAGCGAGATAAGCACTTCAGAAGTCCAAAACCTCAAATTCAATGATAGACTGAAGTTTTCATGCTGATTTCAATGAAATGCTTATTTCAGTGAGATAAGCACTTTTGAAAACCACAACCTGAACTTCTCAATTGACTGAAGTTTTCGTGCAGGTTTCACTAAAATGCTTATTTTAGAGAGATCAGCACTTTGCAAGACAAAAATCTCAACTTCACAAAATGACTCCACTTTTCGTGCTGGGTTCACTAAAATGCTTATGTCAACGAGATAAGCACTTCAGAAGTACAAAACCTCAAATTCAATGATAGACTGAAGTTTTCATGCTGATTTCAATAAAATGCTTATTTCAGTGAGATAAGCACTTCAGAAGACAAAAGTCTGAACTTCACCAAAGGACTTATGTTTTCCTGCATGATTTTTCTAAAATGCTTATATCAATGAGATACGCACGTCAGAAGACAAAAATCTCAACTACACAATATGACTCAACCTTTCGTGGTCGATTCACTAAAATGCTTATTTCAGTGAGATAAGCACTTCAGAAGTCCAAAACCTCAACTTCAATAATTGACTGAAGTTTTCATGCTGATTTCACTAAAATGCTTATTTCAGTGAGATCAGCACGTTTCAAGACCAAAATCTCAACTTCACCAAATGACTCTACTTTTATTGACGGTTTCACTGAAATGCTGATTTCAGTGAGATAAGCACTTTTGAAAACCAAAACCTGAACTTCACCAATTGACTGAAGTTTTCGTGCTGGGTTCACTACAATGCTTATTTCAGTGAGATCAGCACTTTCCAAGACCAAAATCTCAATTTCATAAAATGAATCCCCTTTTCGTGCTGGGCTCACTAAAATGCTTATTTCAGTGAGATAAGCACTTCAGAAGACAAAAATCTGAAGTTCACCAAATGACTGATGTTTTCCTGCATTTTCCTTCTAAAATGCTTCTTTCAATGAGATAAGCACATCAGAAGTCAAAAATCTCAACTACACAAAATGACTCCACTTTTCGTCCTTGTTTGACTAAAATGCTTATTTCAGCGAGATAAGCACTTCAGAAGTCCAAAACCTCAAATTCAATGATCGACTGAAGTTTTCATGCTGATTTCAATAAAATGCTTATTTCAGTGAGATAAGCACTTCAGAGGACAAAAATCTGAACTTTACAAAAGGACTTATCTTTACAGGCATGCTTTTTCTAAAATGCTTATATCAATGAGATAAGCACGTCAGAAGACAAAAATCACAACTACACAATATGACTCAACTTTTCGTGCTAGATTCACTAAAATGCTTATTTCAACGAGATAAGCACTTCAGAAGTCCAAAACTTCAACTTCAATAATTGACTGAAGTTTTGATGCTGATTTCACTAAAATGCTTATTTCAGTGAGATCAGCACGTTTCAAGACCAAAATCTCAACTTCACCAAATGACTCTACTTTTATTGACGGTTTCACTAAAATGCTTATTTCAGTGAGATAAGGACTTTTGAAAACCAAAACCTGAACTTCTCCAATTAGACTGATGTTCTCGTGCAGATTTCACTAAAATGCTTATTTTAGTGAGGTCAGCACTTTCCAAGACCAAAATCTCAACTTCACACAATGACTCCACTTTTCGTGCTGGGTCACTAAAATGCTGATTTCAGCGAGATAAGCACTTCAGAAGTCCAAAACCTCAACTTCAATAATTTACTGAAGTTTTCATGCTGATTTCACTAAAATGCTTATTTCAGTGAGATCAGCACGTTTCAAGACCAAAATCTCAATTTCACAAAATGAATCCCCTTTTCGTGCTGGGCTCACTAAAATGCTTATTTCAGTGAGATAAGCACTTCAGAAGACAAAAATCTGAAGTTCACCAAATGACTGATGTTTTCCTGCATTTTCCTTCTAAAATGCTTCTTTGAATGAGATAAGCACATCAGAAGTCAAAAATCTCAACTACACAAAATGACTCCACTTTTCGACCTTGTTTGACTAAAATGCTTATTTCAGCGAGATAAGCACTTCAGAAGTCCAAAACCTCAAATTCAATGATAGACTGAAGTTTTCATGCTGATTTCAATGAAATGCTTATTTCAGTGAGATAAGCACTTTTGAAAACCACAACCTGAACTTCTCAATTGACTGAAGTTTTCGTGCAGGTTTCACTAAAATGCTTATTTTAGAGAGATCAGCACTTTCCAAGACAAAAATCTCAACTTCACAAAATGACGCAACTTTTCGTGCTGGATTCACTAAAATGCTTATTTCAACGAGATAAGCACTTCAGAAGTCCAAAACCTCAAATTCAATGATAGACTGAAGTTTTCATGCTGATTTCAATGAAATGCTTATTTCAGTGAGATAAGCACTTCAGAAGACAAAAGTCTGAACTTCACCAAAGGACTTATGTTTTCCTGCATGATTTTTCTAAAATGCTTATATCAATGAGATACGCACGTCAGAAGACAAAAATCTCAACTACACAATATGACTCAACTATTCGTGGTCGATTCACTAAAATGCTTATTTCAGTGAGATAAGCACTTCAGAAGTCCAAAACCTCAACTTCAATAATTTACTGAAGTTTTCATGCTGATTTCACTAAAATGCTTATTTCAGTGAGATCAGCACGTTTCAAGACCAAAATCTCAACTTCACCAAATGACTCTACTTTTATTGACGGTTTCACTGAAATGCTTATTTCAGTGAGTTAAGCACTTTTGGAAACCAAAACCTGAACTTCACCAATTGACTGAAGTTTTCGTGCTGGGTTCACTAAAATGCTTATTTCAGTGAGATCAGCACTTTCCAAGACCAAAATCTCAATTTCACAAAATGAATCCCCTTTTCGTGCTGGGCTCACTAAAATGCTTATTTCAGTGAGATAAGCACTTCAGAAGACAAAAATCTGAAGTTCACCAAATGACTGATGTTTTCCTGCATTTTCCTTCTAAAATGCTTCTTTCAATGAGATAAGCACATCAGAAGTCAAAAATCTCAACTACACAAAATGACACCACTTTTCGACCTTGTTTGACTAAAATGCTTATTTCAGCGAGATAAGCACTTCAGAAGTCCAAAACCTCAAATTGAATGATAGACTGAAGTTTTCATGCTGATTTCAATGAAATGCTTATTTCAGTGAGATAAGCACTTTTTAAAACCACAACCTGAACTTCTCAATTGACTGAAGTTTTCGTGCAGGTTTCACTAAAATGCTTATTTTAGAGAGATCAGCACTTTCCAAGACAAAAATCTCAACTTCACAAAATGACGCCACTTTTCGTGCTGGGTTCACTAAAATGCTTATTTCAACGAGATAAGCACTTCAGAAGTACAAAACCTCAAATTCAATGATAGACTGAAGTTTTCATGCTGATTTCAATAAAATGCTTATTTCAGTGAGATAAGCACTTCAGAAGACAAAAGTCTGAACTTCACCAAAGGACTTATGTTTTCCTGCATGATTTTTCTAAAATGCTTATATCAATGAGATACGCACGTCAGAAGACAAAAATCTCAACTACACAATATGACTCAACCTTTCGTGGTCGATTCACTAAAATGCTTATTTCAGTGAGATAAGCACTTCAGAAGTCCAAAACCTCAACTTCAATAATTGACTGAAGTTTTCATGCTGATTTCACTAAAATGCTTATTTCAGTGAGATCAGCACGTTTCAAGACCAAAATCTCAACTTCACCAAATGACTCTACTTTTATTGACGGTTTCACTGAAATGCTGATTTCAGTGAGATAAGCACTTTTGAAAACCAAAACCTGAACTTCACCAATTGACTGAAGTTTTCGTGCTGGGTTCACTAAAATGCTTATTTCAGTGAGATCAGCACTTTCCAAGACCAAAATCTCAATTTCATAAAATGAATCCCCTTTTCGTGCTGGGCTCACTAAAATGCTTATTTCAGTGAGATAAGCACTTCAGAAGACAAAAATCTGAAGTTCACCAAATGACTGATGTTTTCCTGCATTTTCCTTCTAAAACGCTTCTTTCAATGAGATAAGCACATCGGAAGTCAAAAATCTCAACTACACAAAATGACTCCACTTTTCGTCCTTGTTTGACTAAAATGCTTATTTCAGCGAGATAAGCACTTCAGAAGTCCAAAACCTCAAATTCAATGATAGACTGAAGTTTTCATGCTGATTTCAATGAAATGCTTATTTCAGTGAGATAAGCACTTCAGAGGACAAAAATCTGAACTTTACAAAAGGACTTATCTTTACAGGCATGCTTTTTCTAAAATGCTTATATCAATGAGATAAGCACGTCAGAAGACAAAAATCACAACTACACAATATGACTCAACTTTTCGTGCTAGATTCACTAAAATGCTTATTTCAACGAGATAAGCACTTCAGAAGTCCAAAACTTCAACTTCAATAATTGACTGAAGTTTTCATTCTGATTTCACTAAAATGATTATTTCAGTGAGATCAGCACGTTTCAAGACCAAAATCTCAACTTCACCAAATGACTCTACTTTTATTGACGGTTTCACTAAAATGCTTATTTCAGTGAGATAAGGACTTTTGAAAACCAAAACCTGAACTTCTCCAATTAGACTGATGTTCTCGTGCAGATTTCACTAAAATGCTTATTTTAGTGAGGTCAGCACTTTCCAAGACCAAAATCTCAACTTCACACAATGACTCCACTTTTCGTGCTGGGTCACTAAAATGCTTATTTCAGCGAGATAAGCACTTCAGAAGTCCAAAACCTCAACTTCAATAATTTACTGAAGTTTTCATGCTGATTTCACTAAAATGCTTATTTCAGTGAGATCAGCACGTTTCAAGACCAAAATCTCAACTTCACCAAATGACTCTACTTTTATTGACGGTTTCACTGAAATGCTTATTTCAGTGAGATAAGCACTTTTGAAAACCAAAACATGAACTTCACCAATTGACTGAAGTTTTCGTGCTGGGTTCACTAAAATGCTTATTTCAGTGAGATCAGCACTTTCCAAGACAAAAATCTCAACTTCACAAAATGACTCCACTTTTCGTGCTGGGTTCACTAAACTGCCTATTTCAACGAGATAAGCACCTCAGAAGTACAAAACCTCAAATTCAATGATAGACTGAAGTTTTCATGCTGATTTCAATAAAATGCTTATTTCAGTGAGATAAGCACTTCAGAAGACAAAAGTCTGAACTTCACCAAAGGACTTATGTTTTCCTGCATGATTTTTCTAAAATGCTTATATCAATGAGATACGCACGTCAGAAGACAAAAATCTCAACTACACAATATGACTCAACTTTTCGTGGTAGATTCACTAAAATGCTTATTTCAGTGAGATAAGCACTTTTGAAAACCAAAACCTGAACTTCACCAATTGACTGAAGTTTTCGTGCTGGGTTCACTAAAATGCTTATTTCAGTGAGATCAGCACTTTCCAAGACCAAAATCTCAATTTCACAAAATGAATCCCCTTTTCGTGCTGGGCTCACTAAAATGCTTATTTCAGTGAGATAAGCACTTCAGAAGACAAAAATCTGAAGTTCACCAAATGACTGATGTTTTCCTGCATTTTCCTTCTAAAATGCTTCTTTCAATGAGATAAGCACATCAGAAGTCAAAAATCTCAACTACACAAAATGACTCCACTTTTCGACCTTGTTTGACTAAAATGCTTATTTCAGCGAGATAAGCACTTCAGAAGTACAAAACCTCAAATTCAATGATAGACTGAAGTTTTCATGCTGATTTCAATGAAATGCTTATTTCAGTGAGATAAGCACTTTTGAAAACCACAACCTGAACTTCTCAATTGACTGAAGTTTTCGTGCAGGTTTCACTAAAGTGCTTATTTTAGTGAGGTCATCACTTTCCAAGACCAAAATCTCAACTTCACACAATGACTCCACTTTTCGTGCTGGGTCACTAAAATGCTTATTTCAGCGAGATAAGCACTTCAGAAGTCCAAAACCTCAACTTCAATAATTTACTGAAGTTTTCATGCTGATTTCACTAAAATGCTTATTTCAGTGAGATCAGCACGTTTCAAGACCAAAATCTAAACTTCACCAAATGACTCTACTTTTATTGACGGTTTCACTGAAATGCTTATTTCAGTGAGATAAGCACTTTTGAAAACCAAAACCTGAACTTCACCAATTGACTGAAGTTTTCGTGCTGGGTTCACTAAAATGCTTATTTCAGTGAGATCAGCACTTTCCAAGACCAAAATCTCAATTTCACAAAATGAATCCCCTTTTCGTGCTGGGCTCACTAAAATGCTTATTTCAGTGAGATAAGCACTTCAGAAGACAAAAATCTGAAGTTCACCAAATGACTGATGTTTTCCTGCATTTTCCTTCTAAAATGCTTCTTTCAATGAGATAAGCACATCAGAAGTCAAAAATCTCAACTACACAAAATGACTCCACTTTTCGTCCTTGTTTGACTAAAATGCTTATTTCAGCAAGATAAGCACTTCAGAAGTCCAAAACCTCAAATTCAATGATAGACTGAAGTTTTCATGCTGATTTCAATGAAATGCTTATTTCAGTGAGATAAGCACTTTTGAAAACCACAACCTGAACTTCTCAATTGACTGAAGTTTTCGTGCAGGTTTCACTAAAATGCTTATTTTAGTGAGTACAGCACTTTCCAAGACAAAAATCTCAACTTCACAAAATGAATCCCCTTTTCGTGCTGGGCTCACTAAAATGCTTATTTCAGTGAGATAAGCACTTCAGAAGACAAAAATCTGAAGTTCACCAAATGACTGATGTTTTCCTGCATTTTCCTTCTAAAATGCTTCTTTCAATGAGATAAGCACATCAGAAGTCAAAAATCTCAACTACACAAAATGACTCCACTTTTCGACCTTGTTTGACTAAAATGCTTATTTCAGCGAGATAAGCACTTCAGAAGTCCAAAACCTCAAATTGAATGATAGACTGAAGTTTTCATGCTGATTTCAATGAAATGCTTATTTCAGTGAGATAAGCACTTTTTAAAACCACAACCTGAACTTCTCAATTGACTGAAGTTTTCGTGCAGGTTTCACTAAAATGCTTATTTTAGAGAGATCAGCACTTTCCAAGACAAAAATCTCAACTTCACAAAATGACTCCACTTTTCGTGCTGGGTTCACTAAAATGCTTATGTCAACGAGATAAGCACTTCAGAAGTACAAAACCTCAAATTCAATGATAGACTGAAGTTTTCATGCTGATTTCAATAAAATGCTTATTTCAGTGAGATAAGCACTTCAGAAGACAAAAGTCTGAACTTCACCAAAGGACTTATGTTTTCCTGCATGATTTTTCTAAAATGCTTATATCAATGAGATACGCACGTCAGAAGACAAAAATCTCAACTACACAATATGACTCAACTTTTCGTGGTCGATTCACTAAAATGCTTATTTCAGTGAGATAAGCACTTCAGAAGTCCAAAACCTCAACTTCAATAATTGACTGAAGTTTTCATGCTGATTTCACTAAAATGCTTATTTCAGTGAGATCAGCACGTTTCAAGACCAAAATCTCAACTTCACCAAATGACTCTACTTTTATTGACGGTTTCACTGAAATGCTTATTTCAGTGAGATAAGCACTTTTGAAAACCAAAACCTGAACTTCACCAATTGACTGAAGTTTTCGTGCTGGGTTCACTAAAATGCTTATTTCAGTGAGATCAGCACTTTCCAAGACCAAAATCTCAATTTCACAAAATGAATCCCCTTTTCGTGCTGGGCTCACTAAAATGCTTATTTCAGTGAGATAAGCACTTCAGAAGACAAAAATCTGAAGTTCACCAAATGACTGATGTTTTCCTGCATTTTCCTTCTAAAATGCTTCTTTCAATGAGATAAGCACATCAGAAGTCAAAAATCTCAACTACACAAAATGACTCCACTTTTCGTGCTGGGTTCACTAAAATGCTTATGTCAACGAGATAAGCACTTCAGAAGTCCAAAACCTCAAATTCAATGAGAGACTGAAGTTTTCATGCTGATTTCAATGAAATGCTTATTTCAGTGAGATAAGCACTTTTGAAAACCACAACCTGAACTTCTCAATTGACTGAAGTTTTCGTGCAGGTTTCACTAAAATGCTTATTTTAGTGAGGTCAGCACTTTCCAAGACCAAAATCTCAACTTCACACAATGACTCCACTTTTCGTGCTGGGTCACTAAAATGCTTATTTCAGCGAGATAAGCACTTCAGAAGTCCAAAACCTCAACTTCAATAATTGACTGAAGTTTTCATGCTGATTTCACTAAAATGCTTATTTCAGTGAGATCAGCACGTTTCAAGACCAAAATCTCAACTTCACCAAATGACTCTACTTTTATTGACGGTTTCACTGAAATGCTGATTTCAGTGAGATAAGCACTTTTGAAAACCAAAACCTGAACTTCACCAATTGACTGAAGTTTTCGTGCTGGGTTCACTAAAATGCTTATTTCAGTGAGATCAGCACTTTCCAAGACCAAAATCTCAATTTCATAAAATGAATCCCCTTTTCGTGCTGGGCTCACTAAAATGCTTATTTCAGTGAGATAAGCACTTCAGAAGACAAAAATCTGAAGTTCACCAAATGACTGATGTTTTCCTGCATTTTCCTTCTAAAATGCTTCTTTCAATGAGATAAGCACATCAGAAGTCAAAAATCTCAACTACACAAAATGACTCCACTTTTCGTCCTTGTTTGACTAAAATGCTTATTTCAGCGAGATAAGCACTTCAGAAGTCCAAAACCTCAAATTCAATGATAGACTGAAGTTTTCATGCTGATTTCAATGAAATGCTTATTTCAGTGAGATAAGCACTTCAGAGGACAAAAATCTGAACTTTACAAAAGGACTTATCTTTACAGGCATGCTTTTTCTAAAATGCTTATATCAATGAGATAAGCACGTCAGAAGACAAAAATCACAACTACACAATATGACTCAACTTTTCGTGCTAGATTCACTAAAATGCTTATTTCAACGAGATAAGCACTTCAGAAGTCCAAAACTTCAACTTCAATAATTGACTGAAGTTTTGATGCTGATTTCACTAAAATGCTTATTTCAGTGAGATCAGCACGTTTCAAGACCAAAATCTCAACTTCACCAAATGACTCTACTTTTATTGACGGTTTCACTAAAATGCTTATTTCAGTGAGATAAGGACTTTTGAAAACCAAAACCTGAACTTCTCCAATTAGACTGATGTTCTCGTGCAGATTTCACTAAAATGCTTATTTTAGTGAGGTCAGCACTTTCCAAGACCAAAATCTCAACTTCACACAATGACTCCACTTTTCGTGCTGGGTCACTAAAATGCTGATTTCAGCGAGATAAGCACTTCAGAAGTCCAAAACCTCAACTTCAATAATTTACTGAAGTTTTCATGCTGATTTCACTAAAATGCTTATTTCAGTGAGATCAGCACGTTTCAAGACCAAAATCTCAATTTCACAAAATGAATCCCCTTTTCGTGCTGGGCTCACTAAAATGCTTATTTCAGTGAGATAAGCACTTCAGAAGACAAAAATCTGAAGTTCACCAAATGACTGATGTTTTCCTGCATTTTCCTTCTAAAATGCTTCTTTCAATGAGATAAGCACATCAGAAGTCAAAAATCTCAACTACACAAAATGACTCCACTTTTCGACCTTGTTTGACTAAAATGCTTATTTCAGCGAGATAAGCACTTCAGAAGTCCAAAACCTCAAATTCAATGATAGACTGAAGTTTTCATGCTGATTTCAATGAAATGCTTATTTCAGTGAGATAAGCACTTTTGAAAACCACAACCTGAACTTCTCAATTGACTGAAGTTTTCGTGCAGGTTTCACTAAAATGCTTATTTTAGAGAGATCAGCACTTTCCAAGACAAAAATCTCAACTTCACAAAATGACGCCACTTTTCGTGCTGGATTCACTAAAATGCTTATTTCAACGAGATAAGCACTTCAGAAGTACAAAACCTCAAATTCAATGATAGACTGAAGTTTTCATGCTGATTTCAATAAAATGCTTATTTCAGTGAGATAAGCACTTCAGAAGACAAAAGTCTGAACTTCACCAAAGGACTTATGTTTTCCTGCATGATTTTTCTAAAATGCTTATATCAATGAGATACGCACGTCAGAAGACAAAAATCTCAACTACACAATATGACTCAACTTTTCGTGGTCGATTCACTAAAATGCTTATTTCAGTGAGATAAGCACTTCAGAAGTCCAAAACCTCAACTTCAATAATTGACTGAAGTTTTCATGCTGATTTCACTAAAATGCTTATTTCAGTGAGATCAGCACGTTTCAAGACCAAAATCTCAACTTCACCAAATGACTCTACTTTTATTGACGGTTTCACTGAAATGCTTATTTCAGTGAGTTAAGCACTTTTGGAAACCAAAACCTGAACTTCACCAATTGACTGAAGTTTTCGTGCTGGGTTCACTAAAATGCTTATTTCAGTGAGATCAGCACTTTCCAAGACCAAAATCTCAATTTCACAAAATGAATCCCCTTTTCGTGCTGGGCTCACTAAAATGCTTATTTCAGTGAGATAAGCACTTCAGAAGACAAAAATCTGAAGTTCACCAAATGACTGATGTTTTCCTGCATTTTCCTTCTAAAATGCTTCTTTCAATGAGATAAGCACATCAGAAGTCAAAAATCTCAACTACACAAAATGACTCCACTTTTCGTCCTTGTTTGACTAAAATGCTTATTTCAGCGAGATAAGCACTTCAGAAGTCCAAAACCTCAAATTCAATGATAGACTGAAGTTTTCATGCTGATTTCAATAAAATGCTTATTTCAGTGAGATAAGCACTTCAGAGGACAAAAATCTGAACTTTACAAAAGGACTTATCTTTACAGGCATGCTTTTTCTAAAATGCTTATATCAATGAGATAAGCACGTCAGAAGACAAAAATCACAACTACACAATATGACTCAACTTTTCGTGCTAGATTCACTAAAATGCTTATTTCAACGAGATAAGCACTTCAGAAGTCTAAAACTTCAACTTCAATAATTGACTGAAGTTTTCATTCTGATTTCACTAAAATGATTATTTCAGTGAGATCAGCACGTTTCAAGACCAAAATCTCAACTTCACCAAATGACCATACTTTTATTGACGGTTTCACTAAAATGCTTATTTCAGTGAGATAAGGTCTTTTGAAAACCAAAACCTGAACTTCTCCAATTAGACTGATGTTCTCGTGCAGATTTCACTAAAATGCTTATTTTAGTGAGGTCAGCACTTTCCAAGACCAAAATCTCAACTTCACACAATGACTCCACTTTTCGTGCTGGGACACTAAAATGCTTATTTCAGCGAGATAAGCACTTCAGAAGTCCAAAACCTCAACTTCAATAATTTACTGAAGTTTTCATGCTGATTTCACTAAAATGCTTATTTCAGTGAGATCAGCACGTTTCAAGACCAAAATCTCAACTTCACCAAATGACTCTACTTTTATTGACGGTTTCACTGAAATGCTTATTTCAGTGAGATAAGCACTTTTGAAAACCAAAACCTGAACTTCACCAATTGACTGAAGTTTTCGTGCTGGGTTCACTAAAATGCTTATTTCAGTGAGATCAGCACTTTCCAAGACCAAAATCTCAATTTCACAAAATGAATCCCCTTTTCGTGCTGGGCTCACTAAAATGCTTATTTCAGTGAGATAAGCACTTCAGAAGACAAAAATCTGAAGTTCACCAAATGACTGATGTTTTCCTGCATTTTCCTTCTAAAATGCTTCTTTCAATGAGATAAGCACATCAGAAGTCAAAAATCTCAACTACACAAAATGACTCCACTTTTCGACCTTGTTTGACTAAAATGCTTATTTCAGCGAGATAAGCACTTCAGAAGTCCAAAACCTCAAATTCAATGATAGACTGAAGTTTTCATGCTGATTTCAATGAAATGCTTATTTCAGTGAGATAAGCACTTCAGAGGACAAAAATCTGAACTTTACAAAAGGACTTATCTTTACAGGCATGCTTTTTCTAAAATGCTTATATCAATGAGATAAGCACGTCAGAAGACAAAAATCACAACTACACAATATGACTCAACTTTTCGTGCTAGATTCACTAAAATGCTTATTTCAACGAGATAAGCACTTCAGAAGTCCAAAACTTCAACTTCAATAATTGACTGAAGTTTTGATGCTGATTTCACTAAAATGCTTATTTCAGTGAGATCAGCACGTTTCAAGACCAAAATCTCAACTTCACCAAATGACTCTACTTTTATTGACGGTTTCACTAAAATGCTTATTTCAGTGAGATAAGGACTTTTGAAAACCAAAACCTGAACTTCTCCAATTAGACTGATGTTCTCGTGCAGATTTCACTAAAATGCTTATTTTAGTGAGGTCAGCACTTTCCAAGACCAAAATCTCAACTTCACACAATGACTCCACTTTTCGTGCTGGGTCACTAAAATGCTGATTTCAGCGAGATAAGCACTTCAGAAGTCCAAAACCTCAACTTCAATAATTTACTGAAGTTTTCATGCTGATTTCACTAAAATGCTTATTTCAGTGAGATCAGCACGTTTCAAGACCAAAATCTCAATTTCACAAAATGAATCCCCTTTTCGTGCTGGGCTCACTAAAATGCTTATTTCAGTGAGATAAGCACTTCAGAAGACAAAAATCTGAAGTTCACCAAATGACTGATGTTTTCCTGCATTTTCCTTCTAAAATGCTTCTTTCAATGAGATAAGCACATCAGAAGTCAAAAATCTCAACTACACAAAATGACTCCACTTTTCGACCTTGTTTGACTAAAATGCTTATTTCAGCGAGATAAGCACTTCAGAAGTCCAAAACCTCAAATTCAATGATAGACTGAAGTTTTCATGCTGATTTCAATGAAATGCTTATTTCAGTGAGATAAGCACTTTTGAAAACCACAACCTGAACTTCTCAATTGACTGAAGTTTTCGTGCAGGTTTCACTAAAATGCTTATTTTAGAGAGATCAGCACTTTCCAAGACAAAAATCTCAACTTCACAAAATGACGCCACTTTTCGTGCTGGATTCACTAAAATGCTTATTTCAACGAGATAAGCACTTCAGAAGTACAAAACCTCAAATTCAATGATAGACTGAAGTTTTCATGCTGATTTCAATAAAATGCTTATTTCAGTGAGATAAGCACTTCAGAAGACAAAAGTCTGAACTTCACCAAAGGACTTATGTTTTCCTGCATGATTTTTCTAAAATGCTTATATCAATGAGATACGCACGTCAGAAGACAAAAATCTCAACTACACAATATGACTCAACTTTTCGTGGTCGATTCACTAAAATGCTTATTTCAGTGAGATAAGCACTTCAGAAGTCCAAAACCTCAACTTCAATAATTGACTGAAGTTTTCATGCTGATTTCACTAAAATGCTTATTTCAGTGAGATCAGCACGTTTCAAGACCAAAATCTCAACTTCACCAAATGACTCTACTTTTATTGACGGTTTCACTGAAATGCTTATTTCAGTGAGTTAAGCACTTTTGGAAACCAAAACCTGAACTTCACCAATTGACTGAAGTTTTCGTGCTGGGTTCACTAAAATGCTTATTTCAGTGAGATCAGCACTTTCCAAGACCAAAATCTCAATTTCACAAAATGAATCCCCTTTTCGTGCTGGGCTCACTAAAATGCTTATTTCAGTGAGATAAGCACTTCAGAAGACAAAAATCTGAAGTTCACCAAATGACTGATGTTTTCCTGCATTTTCCTTCTAAAATGCTTCTTTCAATGAGATAAGCACATCAGAAGTCAAAAATCTCAACTACACAAAATGACTCCACTTTTCGTCCTTGTTTGACTAAAATGCTTATTTCAGCGAGATAAGCACTTCAGAAGTCCAAAACCTCAAATTCAATGATAGACTGAAGTTTTCATGCTGATTTCAATAAAATGCTTATTTCAGTGAGATAAGCACTTCAGAGGACAAAAATCTGAACTTTACAAAAGGACTTATCTTTACAGGCATGCTTTTTCTAAAATGCTTATATCAATGAGATAAGCACGTCAGAAGACAAAAATCACAACTACACAATATGACTCAACTTTTCGTGCTAGATTCACTAAAATGCTTATTTCAACGAGATAAGCACTTCAGAAGTCTAAAACTTCAACTTCAATAATTGACTGAAGTTTTCATTCTGATTTCACTAAAATGATTATTTCAGTGAGATCAGCACGTTTCAAGACCAAAATCTCAACTTCACCAAATGACCATACTTTTATTGACGGTTTCACTAAAATGCTTATTTCAGTGAGATAAGGACTTTTGAAAACCAAAACCTGAACTTCTCCAATTAGACTGATGTTCTCGTGCAGATTTCACTAAAATGCTTATTTTAGTGAGGTCAGCACTTTCCAAGACCAAAATCTCAACTTCACACAATGACTCCACTTTTCGTGCTGGGACACTAAAATGCTTATTTCAGCGAGATAAGCACTTCAGAAGTCCAAAACCTCAACTTCAATAATTTACTGAAGTTTTCATGCTGATTTCACTAAAATGCTTATTTCAGTGAGATCAGCACGTTTCAAGACCAAAATCTCAACTTCACCAAATGACTCTACTTTTATTGACGGTTTCACTGAAATGCTTATTTCAGTGAGATAAGCACTTTTGAAAACCAAAACCTGAACTTCACCAATTGACTGAAGTTTTCGTGCTGGGTTCACTAAAATGCTTATTTCAGTGAGATCAGCACTTTCCAAGACCAAAATCTCAATTTCACAAAATGAATCCCCTTTTCGTGCTGGGCTCACTAAAATGCTTATTTCAGTGAGATAAGCACTTCAGAAGACAAAAATCTGAAGTTCACCAAATGACTGATGTTTTCCTGCATTTTCCTTCTAAAATGCTTCTTTCAATGAGATAAGCACATCAGAAGTCAAAAATCTCAACTACACAAAATGACTCCACTTTTCGACCTTGTTTGACTAAAATGCTTATTTCAGCGAGATAAGCACTTCAGAAGTCCAAAACCTCAAATTCAATGATAGACTGAAGTTTTCATGCTGATTTCAATGAAATGCTTATTTCAGTGAGATTAGCACTTTTGAAAACCACAACCTGAACTTCTCAATTGACTGAAGTTTTCGTGCAGGTTTCACTAAAGTGCTTATTTTAGTGAGGTCATCACTTTCCAAGACCAAAATCTCAACTTCACACAATGACTCCACTTTTCGTGCTGGGTCACTAAAATGCTTATTTCAGCGAGATAAGCACTTCAGAAGTCCAAAACCTCAACTTCAATAATTTACTGAAGTTTTCATGCTGATTTCACTAAAATGCTTATTTCAGTGAGATCAGCACGTTTCAAGACCAAAATCTCAACTTCACCAAATGACTCTACTTTTATTGACGGTTTCACTGAAATGCTTATTTCAGTGAGATAAGCACTTTTGAAAACCAAAACCTGAACTTCACCAATTGACTGAAGTTTTCGTGCTGGGTTCACTAAAATGCTTATTTCAGTGAGATCAGCACTTTCCAAGACCAAAATCTCAATTTCACAAAATGAATCCCCTTTTCGTGCTGGGCTCACTAAAATGCTTATTTCAGTGAGATAAGCACTTCAGAAGACAAAAATCTGAAGTTCACCAAATGACTGATGTTTTCCTGCATTTTCCTTCTAAAATGCTTCTTTCAATGAGATAAGCACATCAGAAGTCAAAAATCTCAACTACACAAAATGACTCCACTTTTCGTCCTTGTTTGACTAAAATGCTTATTTCAGCAAGATAAGCACTTCAGAAGTCCAAAACCTCAAATTCAATGATAGACTGAAGTTTTCATGCTGATTTCAATGAAATGCTTATTTCAGTGAGATAAGCACTTTTGAAAACCACAACCTGAACTTCTCAATTGACTGAAGTTTTCGTGCAGGTTTCACTAAAATGCTTATTTTAGTGAGTACAGCACTTTCCAAGACAAAAATCTCAACTTCACAAAATGAATCCCCTTTTCGTGCTGGGCTCACTAAAATGCTTATTTCAGTGAGATAAGCACTTCAGAAGACAAAAATCTGAAGTTCACCAAATGACTGATGTTTTCCTGCATTTTCCTTCTAAAATGCTTCTTTCAATGAGATAAGCACATCAGAAGTCAAAAATCTCAACTACACAAAATGACTCCACTTTTCGACCTTGTTTGACTAAAATGCTTATTTCAGCGAGATAAGCACTTCAGAAGTCCAAAACCTCAAATTCAATGATAGACTGAAGTTTTCATGCTGATTTCAATGAAATGCTTATTTCAGTGAGATAAGCACTTTTTAAAACCACAACCTGAACTTCTCAATTGACTGAAGTTTTCGTGCAGGTTTCACTAAAATGCTTATTTTAGAGAGATCAGCACTTTCCAAGACCAAAATCTCAACTTCACACAATGACTCCACTTTTCGTGCTGGGTCACTAAAATGCTTATTTCAGCGAGATAAGCACTTCAGAAGTCCAAAACCTCAACTTCAATAATTTACTGAAGTTTTCATGCTGATTTCACTAAAATGCTTATTTCAGTGAGATCAGCACGTTTCAAGACCAAAATCTCAACTTCACCAAATGACTTTACTTTTATTGACGGTTTCACTGAAATGCTTATTTCAGTGAGATAAGCACTTTTGAAAACCAAAACCTGAACTTCACCAATTGACTGAAGTTTTCGTGCTGGGTTCACTAAAATGCTTATTTCAGTGAGATCAGCACTTTCCAAGACCAAAATCTCAATTTCACAAAATGAATCCCCTTTTCGTGCTGGGCTCACTAAAATGCTTATTTCAGTGAGATAAGCACTTCAGAAGACAAAAATCTGAAGTTCACCAAATGACTGATGTTTTCCTGCATTTTCCTTCTAAAATGCTTCTTTCAATGAGATAAGCACATCAGAAGTCAAAAATCTCAACTACACAAAATGACTCCACTTTTCGTCCTTGTTTGACTAAAATGCTTATTTCAGCAAGATAAGCACTTCAGAAGTCCAAAACCTCAAATTCAATGATAGACTGAAGTTTTCATGCTGATTTCAATGAAATGCTTATTTCAGTGAGATAAGCACTTTTGAAAACCACAACCTGAACTTCTCAATTGACTGAAGTTTTCGTGCAGGTTTCACTAAAATGCTTATTTTAGTGAGTACAGCACTTTCCAAGACAAAAATCTCAACTTCACAAAATGAATCCCCTTTTCGTGCTGGGCTCACTAAAATGCTTATTTCAGTGAGATAAGCACTTCAGAAGACAAAAATCTGAAGTTCACCAAATGACTGATGTTTTCCTGCATTTTCCTTCTAAAATGCTTCTTTCAATGAGATAAGCACATCAGAAGTCAAAAATCTCAACTACACAAAATGACTCCACTTTTCGACCTTGTTTGACTAAAATGCTTATTTCAGCGAGATAAGCACTTCAGAAGTCCAAAACCTCAAATTCAATGATAGACTGAAGTTTTCATGCTGATTTCAATGAAATGCTTATTTCAGTGAGATAAGCACTTTTTAAAACCACAACCTGAACTTCTCAATTGACTGAAGTTTTCGTGCAGGTTTCACTAAAATGCTTATTTTAGAGAGATCAGCACTTTCCAAGACAAAAATCTCAACTTCACAAAATGACTCCACTTTTCATGCTGGGTTCACTAAAATGCTTATGTCAACGAGATAAGCACTTCAGAAGTACAAAACCTCAAATTCAATGATAGACTGAAGTTTTCATGCTGATTTCAATAAAATGCTTATTTCAGTGAGGTAAGCACTTCAGAAGACAAAAGTCTGAACTTCACCAAAGGACTTATGTTTTCCTGCATGATTTTTCTAAAATGCTTATATCAATGAGATACGCACGTCAGAAGACAAAAATCTCAACTACACAATATGACTCAACTTTTCGTGGTCGATTCACTAAAATGCTTATTTCAGTGAGATAAGCACTTCAGAAGTCCAAAACCTCAACTTCAATAATTGACTGAAGTTTTCATGCTGATTTCACTAAAATGCTTATTTCAGTGAGATCAGCACGTTTCAAGACCAAAATCTCAACTTCACCAAATGACTCTACTTTTATTGACGGTTTCACTGAAATGCTTATTTCAGTGAGATAAGCACTTTTGAAAACCAAAACCTGAACTTCACCAATTGACTGAAGTTTTCGTGCTGGGTTCACTAAAATGCTTATTTCAGTGAGATCAGCACTTTCCAAGACCAAAATCTCAATTTCACAAAATGAATCCCCTTTTCGTGCTGGGCTCACTAAAATGCTTATTTCAGTGAGATAAGCACTTCAGAAGACAAAAATCTGAAGTTCACCAAATGACTGATGTTTTCCTGCATTTTCCTTCTAAAATGCTTCTTTCAATGAGATAAGCACATCAGAAGTCAAAAATCTCAACTACACAAAATGACTCCACTTTTCGTGCTGGGTTCACTAAAATGCTTATGTCAACGAGATAAGCACTTCAGAAGTCCAAAACCTCAAATTCAATGAGAGACTGAAGTTTTCATGCTGATTTCAATGAAATGCTTATTTCAGTGAGATAAGCACTTTTGAAAACCACAACCTGAACTTCTCAATTGACTGAAGTTTTCGTGCAGGTTTCACTAAAATGCTTATTTTAGTGAGGTCAGCACTTTCCAAGACCAAAATCTCAACTTCACACAATGACTCCACTTTTCGTGCTGGGTCACTAAAATGCTTATTTCAGCGAGATAAGCACTTCAGAAGTCCAAAACCTCAACTTCAATAATTGACTGAAGTTTTCATGCTGATTTCACTAAAATGCTTATTTCAGTGAGATCAGCACGTTTCAAGACCAAAATCTCAACTTCACCAAATGACTCTACTTTTATTGACGGTTTCACTGAAATGCTTATTTCAGTGAGATAAGCACTTTTGAAAACCAAAACCTGAACTTCACCAATTGACTGAAGTTTTCGTGCTGGGTTCACTAAAATGCTTATTTCAGTGAGATCAGCACTTTCCAAGACCAAAATCTCAATTTCACAAAATGAATCCCCTTTTCGTGCTGGGCTCACTAAAATGCTTATTTCAGTGAGATAAGCACTTCAGAAGACAAAAATCTGAAGTTCACCAAATGACTGATGTTTTCCTGCATTTTCCTTCTAAAATGCTTCTTTCAATGAGATAAGCACATCAGAAGTCAAAAATCTCAACTACACAAAATGACTCCACTTTTCGACCTTGTTTGACTAAAATGCTTATTTCAGTGAGATAAGCACTTCAGAAGTCCAAAACCTCAAATTCAATGATAGACTGAAGTTTTCATGCTGATTTCAATGAAATGCTTATTTCAGTGAGATAAGCACTTTTGAAAACCACAACCTGAACTTCTGAATTGACTGAAGTTTTCTTGCAGGTTTCACTAAAATGCTTATTTTAGTGAGGTCAGCACTTTCCAAGACCAAAATCTCAACTTCACACAATGACTCCACTTTTCATGCTGGGTCACTAAAATGCTTATTTCAGCGAGATAAGCACTTCAGAAGTCCAAAACCTCAACTTCAATAATTTACTGAAGTTTTCATGCTGATTTCAATAAAATGCTTATTTCAGTGAGATCAGCACGTTTCAAGACCAAAATCTCAACTTCACCAAATGACTCTACTTTTATTGACGGTTTCACTGAAATGCTTATTTCAGTGAGATAAGCACTTTTGAAAACCAAAACCTGAACTTCACCAATTGACTGAAGTTTTCGTGCTGGGTTCACTAAAATGCTTATTTCAGTGAGATCAGCACTTTCCAAGACCAAAATCTCAATTTCACAAAATGAATCCCCTTTTCGTGCTGGGCTCACTAAAATGCTTATTTCAGTGAGATAAGCACTTCAGAAGACACAAATCTGAAGTTCACCAAATGACTGATGTTTTCCTGCATTTTCCTTCTAAAATGCTTCTTTCAATGAGATAAGCACATCAGAAGTCAAAAATCTCAACTACACAAAATGACTCCACTTTTCGTCCTTGTTTGACTAAAATGCTTATTTCAGCGAGATAAGCACTTCAGAAGTCCAAAACCTCAAATTCAATGATAGACTGAAGTTTTCATGCTGATTTCAATGAAATGCTTATTTCAGTGAGATAAGCACTTTTGAAAACCACAACCTGAACTTCTCAATTGACTGAAGTTTTCGTGCAGGTTTCACTAAAATGCTTATTTTAGTGAGATCAGCACTTTCCAAGACAAAAATCTCAACTTCACAAAATGAATCCCCTTTTCGTGCTGGGCTCACTAAAATGCTTATTTCAGTGAGATAAGCACTTCAGAAGACAAAAATCTGAAGTTCACCAAATGACTGATGTTTTCCGGCATTTTCCTTCTAAAATGCTTCTTTCAATGAGATAAGCACATCAGAAGTCAAAAATCTCAACTACACAAAATGACTCCACTTTTCGTCCTTGTTTGACTAAAATCTCAACACTACCAAATGACTCTACTTTCATTGACGGTTTCACTGAAATGCTTATTTCAGTGAGATAAGCACGTTTGAAAACGAAAACCTGAACTTCACCAATTGACTCAAGTTTTCGTGCCTGGTTCAGTAAAATGCTTATTTCAGTGAGTTCAGCACTTTCCAAGACCAAAATCTCACCTTCACAAAATGACTTCCCTTTTCGTGCTGGGTTCACTAAAATGCTTATTTCAGTGAGATCAGCACTTTCCAAGACCAACATCTCAACTACACAAAATGACTCCACTTTTCGTCCTTGTTTGACTAAAATGCTTATTTCAGCGAGATAAGCACTTCAGAAGTCCAAAACCTCAAATTCAATGATAGACTGAAGTTTTCATGCTGATTTCAACAAAAATGCTTATTTCAGTGAGATAAGCACTTCAGAAGACAAAAATCTGAACTTCACCAAAGGACTTATGTTTTCCTGCATGATTTTTCTAAAATGCTTATACTCAATGAGATAAGCACGTCTCGAGACAAGAATCTCAACTACACAATATGACTCAACTTTTCGTGCTAGATTTACTAAAATGCTTATTTCAGTGAGATCAGCACGTTTCAAGACCAAAATCTCAACTTAACTAAAAGACTCTACTTTTATTGACGGTTTCACTGAAATGCTTATTTCACTGAGATAAGCACTTTTGAAATCCAAAACCTGAACTTCTCCAATTGACTGAAGTTTTCGTGCTGGGTTCACTAAAATGCTTATTTCAACGAGATAAGCACTTCAGAAGTCCAAAACCTCAACTTCAATAATTGACTGATGTTTCCATGCTGATTTCACTAAAATGCTTATTTCAGTGAGATCAGCACGTTTCAAGACCAAAATCTCAACTTCACTAAATGACTCTACTTTTATTTACGGTTTCACTAAAATGCTTATTTCAGTGAGATAAGCACTTTTGAAAACCAAAACCTGAGCTTCTCCAATTGACTGAAGTTTTCGTGCAGGTTTCACTAAAATGCTTATTTTAGTGAGATCAGCACTTTCCAAGACAAAAATCTCAACTTCACAAAATGACTCCACTTTTCGTGCTGGGTTCATTAAAATGCTTATTTCAGTGAGATAAGCACTTCAGAAGACAAAAATCTGAAGTTCACCAAATGACCGATGTTTTCCTGCATTTTCCTTAAAAAATGCTTATTTCAATGAGATAAGCACATCAGAAGTCAAAAATCTCAACTACACAAAATGACTCGACTATTCGTCCTTGTTTGACTAAAATGCTTATTTCAGCGAGATAAGCACTTCAGAAGTCCAAAACCTCAAATTCAATGATAGACTGAAGTTTTCATGCTGATTTCAACAAAAATGCTTATTTCAGTGAGATAAGCACTTCAGAAGACAAAAATCTGAACTTCACCAAAGGACTTATGTTTTCCTGCATGATTTTTCTAAAATGCTTATACTCAATGAGATAAGCACGTCAGAAGACAAAAATCTCAACTACACAATATGACTCAACTTTTCGTGCTAGATTTACTAAAATGCTTATTTCAGTGAGATCAGCACGTTTTCAGACCAAAATCTCAACTTAACCAAAAGACTCTACTTTTATTGACGGTTTCACTGAAATGCTTATTTCACTGAGATAAGCACTTTTGAAATCCAAAACCTGAACTTCTCCAATTGACTGAAGTTTTCGTGCATGTTTCACTAAAATGCTTATTTCAACGAGATAAGCACTTCAGAAGTCCAAAACGTCAACTTCAATAATTGACTGAAGTTTCCATGCTGATTTCACTAAAATGCTTATTTCAGTGAGATCAGCAAGTTTCAAGACCAAAATCTCAACTTCACCAAATGACTACTTCTATTGACGGTTTCACTGAAATGCTTATTTCAGTGAGATAAGCACTTTTGAAAACAAAAACCTGAACTTCACCAACTGACTGAAGTTTTCGTGCTGGGTTCACTAAAATGCTTATTTCAGTGAGATCAGCACTTCAGAAGTCAAAAATCTGATGTTCACCAAATGACCGATGTTTTACTGCATTTTCCTTCTAAAATGCTTCATTCAATGAGATAAGCACATCAGAAGTCAAAAATCTCAACTACACAAAATGACTCCACTTTTCGTCCTTGTTTGACGAAAATGCTTATTTCATTGAAATAAGCACTTCAGAAGTCCAAAACCTCAAATTCAATGATAGACTGAAGTTTTTATGCTGATTTCAATAACATCCTTATTTCAGTGAGATAAGCACTTCAGAAGACAAAAATCTGAACTTCACCAAAGGACTTATGTTTTCCTGCATGATTTTTCTAAAATGCTTCAATCAATGAGATAAGCACGTCAGAAGACAAAAATCTCAACTACACAATATGACTCAACTTTTCGTGCTAGATTTACTAAAATGCTTATTTCAATGAGATAAGCACTTCAGAAGTCCAAAACCTCAACTTCAATAATTGACTGAAGTATTCATGATGATTTCACTAAAATGCTTATTTCAGTGAGATCAGCACGTTTCAAGACCAAAATCTCAACTTAACCAAAAGACTTTACTTTTATTGCCGGTTTCACTGAAATGCTTATTTCAGTGAGATAAGCACTTTTGAAAACCAAAACCTGAACTTCTCCAATTGACTGAAGTTTTCGTGCAGGTTTCACTAAAATGCTTATTTTAGTGAGATCAGCACTTTCCAAGACAAAAATCTCAACTTCACAAAATGACTCCACTTTTCGTGCTGGGTTCATTAAAATGCTTATTTCAGTGAGATAAGCACTTCAGAAGACAAATATCTGAAGTTCACCAAATGACCGATGTTTTCCTGCATTTTCCTTAAAAAATGCTTCTTTCAATGAGATAAGCACTTCAGAAGACAAAAATCTGAACTTCACCAAAGGACTTATGTTTTCCTGCATGACTTTTCTAAAATGCTTATACTCAATGAGATAAGCACGTCAGAAGACAAAAATCTCAACTACACAATATGACTCAACTTTTCGTGCTAGATTTACTAAAATGCTTATTTCAGTGAGATCAGCACGTTTCAAGACCAAAATCTCAACTTAACCAAAAGACTTTACTTTTATTGACGGTTTCACTGAAATGCTTATTTCAGTGAGATAAGCACTTTTTAAAACCAAAACCTGAACTTCTCCAATTGACTGAAGTTTTCGTGCAGGTTTCACTAAAATGCTTATTTTAGTGAGATCAGCACTTTCCAAGACAAAAATCTCAACTTCACAAAATGACTCCACTTTTCGTGCTGGGTCCATTAAAATGCTTATTTCAGTGAGATAAGCACTTCAGAAGACAAATATCTGAAGTTCACCAAATGACCGATGTTTTCCTGCATTTTCCTTAAAAAATGAGATAAGCACATCAGAAGTCAAAAATCTCAACTACACAAAATGACTCCACTTTTCGTCCTTGTTTGACTAAAATGCTTATTTCAGCGAGATAAGCACTTCAGAAGTCCAAAACCTCAAATTCAATGATAGACTGAAGTTTTCATGCTGATTTCAATAAAATGCTTATTTCAGTGAGATAAGCACTTCAGAGGACAAAAATCTGACCTTTACAAAAGGACTTATCTTTACAGGCATGCTTTTTCTAAAATGCTTATATCAATGAGATAAGCACGTCAGAAGACAAATGTCTGAACTTCATCAAAGGACTTATGTTTTCCTGCATGATTTTCTAAAATGCTTACATCAATGAGATACGCACGTCAGAAGACGAAAATCTCAACTACACAATATGACTCAACTTTTCGTGCTAGATTCACTAAAATGCTTATTTCAACGAGATAAGCACTTCAGAAGTCCAAAACCTCAAATTCAATGATAGACTGAAGTTTTCATGCTGATTTCAATAACATGCTTATTTCAGTGAGATAAGCACTTCAGAAGACAAAAATCTGAACTTCACCAAAGAACTTATGTTTTCCTGCATTTTCCTTTAAAAATGCTCATATCAATGAGATAAGCACATCATAAGTCAAAAGTCTCAACTACACAATATGACTCAACTTTTCGTGGTAGATTCACTAAAATCCTTATTTCAACGAGATAAGCACTTCAGAAGTAAAAAAACCTCAACTTCAATAATTGACTGAAGTTTTCATGCTGATTTCACTAAAATGCTTATTTCAGTGAGATCAGCACGTTTCAAGACCAAAATCTCAACTTCACCAAATGACTCTACTTTTATTGACGGTTTCACTAAAATGCTTATTTCAGTGAGATAAGCACTTTTGAAAACCAAAACCCGAACTTCTCCAATTGACTGAAGTTTTCGATCAGGTTTCACTAAAATGCTTATTTTAGTGAGATCAGCACACTCCAAGACAAAAATCTCAACTTCACAAAATGACTCCACTTTTCATGCTGATTTCACTAAAATGCTTTTTTCAGTGAGATCAGCACGTTTCAAGACCAATATCTCAACTTCACCAAATGACTACTTTCATTGACGGTTTCACTAAAATGCTTATTTCAGTGAGATAAGCACTTTTGAAAACCAAAACCTGAACTTCACCAATTGACTGAAGTTTTCGTGCTGGGTTCACGAAAATGCTTATTTCAGTGAGATCAGCACTTTCCAAGACAAAAATCTCAACTTCACAAAATGAATCCCCTTTTCGTGCTGGGTTCACCAAAATGCTTATTTCAGTGAGATAAGCACTTCAGAAGACAAAAATCTGAAGTTCACCAAATGACCGATGTTTTCCTGCATTTTCCTTCTAAAATGCTTCATTCAATGAGATAAGCACATCAGAAGTCAAAAATCTCAACTACACAAAATGACTCCACTTTTCGTCCTTGTTTGACTAAAATGCTTATTTCATTGAGATAAGCACTTCAGAAGTCCAAAACCTCAAATTCAATGATAGACTGAAGTTTTCATGCTGATTTCAATAACATGCTTATTTCAGTGAGATAAGCACTTCAGAAGACAAAAATCTGAACTTCACCAAAGGACTTATGTTTTCCTGCATGATTTTTCTAAAATGCTTCAATCAATGAGATAAGCACGTCAGAAGACAAAAATCTCAACTACACAATATGACTCAACTTTTCGTGCTAGATTTACTAAAATGCTTATTTCAACGAGATAAGCACTTCAGAAGTCCAAAACCTCAACTTCAATAATTGACTGAAGTTTTCATGCTGATTTCACTAAAATGCTTATTTCAGTGAGATCAGCACGTTTCAAGACCAAAATCTCAACTTAACCAAAAGACTCTACTTTCATTGACGGTTTCACTGAAATGCTTATTTCAGTGAGATAAGCACTTTTGAAAACCAAAACCTGAACTTCTCCAATTGACTGAAGTTTTCGTGCAGGTTTCACTAAAATGCTTATTTTATTCAGATCAGCACTTTCCAAGACAAAAATCTCAACTTCACAAAATGACTTCCCTTTTCGTGCTGGGTTCACTAAAATGCTTCTTTCAACGAGATAAGCACTTCAGAAGACAAAAATCTGAAGTTCACCAAATGACCGATGTTTTCCTGCATTTTCCTTAAAAAATGCTTATTTCAATGAGATAAGCACATCAGAAGTCAAAAATCTCAACTACACAAAATGACTCCACTTTTCGTCATTGTTTGACTAAAATGCTTATTTCAGCGAGTTAAGCACTTCAGAAGTCCAAAACCTCAAATTCAATGATAGACTGATGTTTTCATGCTGATTTCAATAAAATGCTTATTTCTGTGAGATAAGCACTTCAGAAGGCAAAAAACTGAAGTTCACCAAATGACTGTTATTTTCCTGCATTTTCCTTCAAAAATGCTCATATCAATGAGATAAGCACATCATAAGTCAAATGTCTCAACTACACAATATGACTCAACTTTTCGTGGTAGATTCACTAAAAACTTATTTCAACGAGATAAGCACTTCAGAAGTCCAAAACCTCAAATTCAATGATAGACTGAAGTTTTCATGCTGATTTCAACAACATGCTTATTTCAGTGAGATAAGCACTTCAGAAGACAAAAATCTGAACTTCACCAAAGGACTTATGTTTTCCTGCATGATTTTTCTAAAATGCTTCAATCAATGAGATAAGCACGTCAGAAGACAAAAATCTCAACTGCACAATATGACTCAACTTTTCGTGCTAGATTTACAAAAATGCTTATTTCAGTGAGATCAGCACGTTTCAAGACCAAAATCTCAACTTAACCAAAAGACTCTACTTTGATTGACGGTTTCACTGAAATGCTTATTTCACTGAGATCAGCACTTTTGAAATCCAGGACTGGTTTTGGGATGCAGTGGGTGGGGGTGGGGAAGAGCTGGGCTGGTTGTGTGGTGCAGTGTGGGGAGGGGACGAACTGGGCTGGTTTAGGGATGCAGTAGGGGAAGGGGAGATTTTGAAACTGGTGAAGTCCACATTGATACCATATGGCTGCAGGTTTCCCAGGCGGAATATGAGTTGCTGTTCCTGCAACCTTCGGGTGGCATCATTGTGGCACTGCAGGAGGCCCATAATGGACATGTCATCTAGAGAATGGGAGGGGGGAGTGGAAATGGTTTGCGACTGGGAGGTGCAGTTGTTTGTTGCGAACTGAGCGGAGGTGTGCTGCAAAGCGGTCTCCAAGCCTCCGCTTGGTTTCCCCAATGTAGAGGAAGCCGCACCAGGTACAGTGGATGCAGTATACCACATTGGCAGATGTGCAGGTGAACCTCTGCTTAATGTGGAATGTCATCTTGGGGCCTGGGATAGGGGTGAAGGAGGAGGTGTGGGGGCATTTCCTGCGGTTGCAGGGGAAGGTGCCGGGTGTGGTGAGGTTGGAGGGCAGTGTGGAGCGAACAAGGGAGTCACGGAGAGAGTGGTCTCTCCGGAAAGCAGACAGGGGTGGGGATGGAAAAATGTCTTGGGTGGTGGGGTCGGATTGTAAATGGCGGAAGTGTTGGAGGATGATGCGTTGCATCCCAAAACCAGTCCAACCTGTCTCTGCCTCCCTAACCGGTTCTTCCTCTCACCCATCCCTTCCTCCCACCCCAAGCCGCACCCCCATCTACCTACTAACCTCATCCCACCTCCTTGACCTGTCCGTCTTCCCTGGACTGACCTATCCCCTCCCTACCTCTCCACCTATACTCTCTCCACCTATCTTCTTTACTCTCCATCTTTGGTCCGCCTCCCCCTCTCTCCCTATTTATTCCAGTTCCCTCTCCCCATCCCCCTCTCTGATGAAGGGTCTAGGCCCGAAATGTCAGCTTTTGTGCTCCTGAGATGCTGCTTGGCCTGCTGTGTTCATCCACCCTCACATTTTATTATTTTATTATCTTGGAATTCTCCAGCATCTGCAGTTCCCATTATCTCTGACTCATGTTTTGATGCTGGTTTCACTGAAAAGGTTATTTCAGTGTGACTAGCACTTCAGAAGACCACAATCTCAATTTCACCAAACGATTAAACTTTTGCTGCTTGTTTCAATAAATTGCTTATTTCAGTGAGATAAGCAAATCAGAAGACCAAAATCTCAACTTCACCAAATTACTCATCATTTGATGCTGGTTTCACGGAAATGCTTACTTCAGTGTGATCAGCACTTCAGAAGCCCAAAATCTCAACTTCATCAATTACACAACTTTTGATGCTGATATCACAAAAACACTGTTTTCATGGAGATGAGTACATCAGAAGTCCAAATTCTAAACTTCATCTAATGACTCAACTTTTGATGGTGGTTTCACTAAAAGGCTTATTTTAGTGAGATGAAGACTTGAGAAGACCAAAATCTCAACAACTCCAAATGAATCAAATTTTAAAGCTGGTTTGACTCAAATGCTTACATCAGTGAGATAAGCACAGTTGCTGAGCAAAATCTCAACTTCACCAAATGACTCAACATTTGATGCTGTTTTCAATAAAATTTGTATGTCAGTGCGATAAGCACTTCAGACATCCAAAACCTCAACTTCACCAATTACTCAACTTTTGATTCTGGTTTCACTAAAAGGCTCATTTCAGGGAGATGAGCTCATCAGGAGTCCAAATTCTCAACTTCATCAAATGACTCTACTTTTGATGCTGCTTTTACTAAAATGCTTATTTTCAGTGTGACAAGCACTTCGGACGTCCAAAATCCAAACTTCACTAAATGACTCAGCTTTTGATGCTGGTTTCAATGAATTGCTTATTTCAGTGAGACAAGCACATCAGAAGAACAGAATCTCAACTTCACTCAATGACCCAACTTTTAATGCTGGTTTTACTAAAATGCTCATTTCAGTGAGATATGCACATTTTATACATCACCAAATGACTCATAAGTTGATGTTGGGGAATTTAAAACGTTAACTTCTGTGTGGCAAGCTCATTTTTTCATCAAAATCTAACTTCCACGAAATGACCAAAAGTATGCACATTCGGGCATTAAAATGTCAGCCTCACCAAATGACTCAACTTTTGATGGTGGTTTCATTAAAAGGCTTATTTTGGTGAGATGAGTGCATTAGACGTCTAAAATCTCAACTTCATCAAATGACTCAACATTTGATGCTGGTTTCACTGAAAAGCTTATTTCAGTGTGATATTCACATCAGATGTCTAAAATCTCAACTTCACTCAATGACTCAACTTTTGATGCTGGATTCGCTAAAATGCTTACTGTCAGTGAGATAATCACTTCAGAAGACCATCGTCTCATTTTCACCATATAACTCAACTTTTGATGCTGGTTTCACTGAAAAGCTTATTTCAATGTGACTAGCACTTCAGAAGACCACATTCCCAATTTCACCAAATGATGCAAATTTAATGCTGGTTTGACTCAAAAGCTTATGTCAGTGACAAAAGCACATTTGGCAGCCATCACATCAACTTCACCAAAGGACTCAACTTTTGATGCTGGTTTCACTAAATTCTTAATTTTGTGTGATAAGTACTTCAAAAGCCCATCGTTTCAAATTCACCAAATGACTCAACTTTTGATGCTTGTTTCACGAAATGCTTCTTTCAGTGTGATAAGCACTTCAGAAGACCAAAATCTCAACTTCACCAATTACTCAACTTTTGATGCTGATTTCACAAAAAGGTTGATTTTAGTGAGATGAAGACTTGAGAAGACCAAAATCTTAACAACTCCAAATTTTAAAGGTGGTTTGACTCAAATGCTTATATCAGCGAGATAAGCACAGTTGCTGAGCAAAATCTCAACTTCACTAAATGACTCAACATTTGATACTGGTTTCATTAAATTCTTATTTCAGTGCGATAAGCACTTCAGACATCCAAAACCTCAACTTCACCAATTACTCAACTTTTGATTCTGGTTTCACTAAAAGGCTCATTTCAGGGAGATGAGCTCATCAGGAGTCCAAATTCTCAACTTCATCAAATGACTCTACTTTTGATGCTGCTTTTACTAAAATGCTTATTTTCAGTGTGACAAGCACTTCGGACGTCCAAAATCCAAACTTCACTAAATGACTCAGCTTTTGATGCTGGTTTCAATGAATTGCTTATTTCAGTGAGACAAGCACATCAGAAGAACAGAATCTCAACTTCACTCAATGACCCAACTTTTAATGCTGGTTTTACTAAAATGCTCATTTCAGTGAGATATGCACATTTTATACATCACCAAATGACTCATAAGTTGATGTTGGGGAATTTAAAACGTTAACTTCTGTGTGGCAAGCTCATTTTTTCATCAAAATCTAACTTCCACGAAATGACCAAAAGTATGCACATTCGGGCATTAAAATGTCAGCCTCACCAAATGACTCAACTTTTGATGGTGGTTTCATTAAAAGGCTTATTTTGGTGAGATGAGTGCATTAGACGTCTAAAATCTCAACTTCATCAAATGACTCAACATTTGATGCTGGTTTCACTGAAAAGCTTATTTCAGTGTGATATTCACATCAGATGTCTAAAATCTCAACTTCACTCAATGACTCAACTTTTGATGCTGGATTCGCTAAAATGCTTACTGTCAGTGAGATAATCACTTCAGAAGACCATCGTCTCATTTTCACCATATAACTCAACTTTTGATGCTGGTTTCACTGAAAAGCTTATTTCAATGTGACTAGCACTTCAGAAGACCACATTCCCAATTTCACCAAATGATGCAAATTTAATGCTGGTTTGACTCAAAAGCTTATGTCAGTGACAAAAGCACATTTGGCAGCCATCACATCAACTTCACCAAAGGACTCAACTTTTGATGCTGGTTTCACTAAATTCTTAATTTTGTGTGATAAGTACTTCAAAAGCCCATCGTTTCAAATTCACCAAATGACTCAACTTTTGATGCTTGTTTCACGAAATGCTTCTTTTAGTGTGATAAGCACTTCAGAAGACCAAAATCTCAACTTCACCAATTACTCAACTTTTGATGCTGATTTCACAAAAAGGTTGATTTTAGTGAGATGAAGACTTGAGAAGACCAAAATCTTAACAACTCCAAATTTTAAAGGTGGTTTGACTCAAATGCTTATATCAGCGAGATAAGCACAGTTGCTGAGCAAAATCTCAACTTCACTAAATGACTCAACATTTGATACTGGTTTCATTAAATTCTTATTTCAGTGCGATAAGCACTTCAGACGTCCAAAATCTCAACTTCACCAAATAACTCAACTTTTGATGCTGGTTTCAATAAAATGGCTATTTCAATGAGATATGCACTATCAAAGACTTCAGCAAATTACTCATCACCTGGATCTGTTTTGCCTCAAATGCTGATTTCAGTGTGATGAAGGCTTGAGAAGACAAAAATCTCAACTTCTCCAAATGAATCAGCTTTTGCAGCTGGTTTGACTCAAATGCTCAGATCAGTGAGATAAGCACAGCTGCTGGCCAAAATTTCATCTTCTCCAAATGATGCAAATTTTCATGCTAGTTTGACCAAAAGCCTTATTTCATTGAGACAAGCTCTACAGAAGATCAAAATCTCAACTTCACGAAATGAAGAAACTTTTGATGCTTGTTTCAATAAAATGTTCATTTCAGCGAGATAAGCACATCAGAAGACCAAAGTCTCAAAATCACAAAATGACTCAACTTTTGATGCAGGTTTCACCAAAATGCTCATTTCAGTGAGATATGCATGTTTTATACATCGCCAAATGACTCATACGTTGACGTTGGGGAAACTACAATGTTTATTTCTGTGAGGCAAGATAATGTTTTCATCATAATCTAACTTTCACAAAATGACTAAAAGTATGCACATTCGGGCAGTAAAATGTCTGCCTCACAAATGACTCAAATGCTTATTTCAGTGAGATAAGCACACTTGCAGGCCAGAATCTCAACTTCAACAAAACTTTGATGCTGGATTGACTCAAAAGCTTATTTCAGTGTGATAAGCACTACATGAGACCAAAATTTCAACTTCACCAAATGTGTCATCATTTGGAGTTGTTTTGACTCAAATGCTTACTTCAGTGAGACAAGCACTTCAAAATACCAAAATCTCAATTTCACCAAATGACTTCAACGTTTGGAGCTGATTTGATTCAAATGCTTATTTCAGTGAGATCAGCACATAAGAAGACCAAAATCTCAGCCTCACAAACTGATACAACATTTCATGTCATTTTCACCAAAATGAACAAGCAACATATGTTGAGGGTTTTGGGGAAGTTCGGACTTTGGATGTCTGAAGTGCTTATCACACTGAAATAAGCATTTTAGTAAAAGCAGCATCAAAAGTGAGTCATTTGGTCACGTTGAAATTTTGGTCTTCTGAAGTGCTCATCATCCTGAAATAAGCATTTTAGTGAAACCAGCATCAAAAACTGAGTCATTTGGTGAAGTTGAGTTACTGGCCAGCAAAATATCAACTTCACCAAATGATTCAACTTCTGATGCTGGTTTCACAAAAATGCTAATTTTACCATGATAAGCACTTCAGAAAGCCAAAATCTCAACTTCACCAAATTACTCAACTTTTGATTCTGGTTTCACCAAAAGGTTCATTTCAGGGAGGTGTGCACATCAGGAGACCAAATTCTCACCTTCACGAAATGGCACAACTTTTGATGCTGGTTTTACTGAAAGTCTTATTTCAGGGTGATGAGCAGGTCAGAAGTGCAAAATCTCAACTTCACCAAGTGACTCAACTTTTGATGCTGGTTTCTAGAAAAGGCTTATTTCACTGAGATGAGCACTTCAGAAGACCAAAATCTCAAATTCACCAAATAACTCCATTTTTGATCTGCTGGTTTCATGAAAATGGTTATTTCACTTTGATAAGCACTTCAGAAGAGCAAAGTCTCAAGTTTGCCAACTGACAGAACTTTTGATGCTGGTTTCACTCAATTGCTCTTTCAGTGTGATAGGTACTTCAGAAGCCCATATTCTCAACTTCACCAAATGACTCAAGCTTTGATGCTGGTTTCAACAACCTGCTTATTTCAGTGAGACGAGCCCTTCAGAAGTCCAAAATCTCAACTTCTCCACATGACTCCATTTTTGATCTGCTGGTTTCACAAAAATGCTAATTTCACCGTGATAAGCACTTCAGAAGGCCAAAATCTCAACTTCACCAACTGACTCAACTTTTGATGCTGGTTTCACTAAATTCCTATTTCAGTGTGACAGGTACTTCAGAAGCCCATATTCTCAACTTCACCAAATGATTCAACCTTTGATGCTGGTCTGACTAAAATGCTTTTATTTCATTGAGACAAGAACTTCAGAAGACCAAAATCTCAAGTTCACCAATTACTCAACTTTTGATTCTGGTTTCACTAAAAGGCTCATTTCAGGGAGATGAGCATGTCAGAAGTCCAAATTCTCAGGTTCACCAAGGGACTCGACTTTTGATGGTGGTTTCACCAAACTGCTTATTTTAGTGAGGTCAGCACGTCAGACTACCAAAATCTCAATTTAATCAAATGACTCAAGTTTTGATGCTGGTTTCACTAAAATGCTTATTTCAGTGTGATCAGCACTTCAGAAGACCAAAATCTCAACTTCAACAGTTACTCAACTTTTGATTCTGGTTACACTAAAAGGCTCATTTCAGGGAGATGTGCACATCAGGAGTCCCTATTCTCAACTTCACCAAATGACTCAACTTCTGATGCTGGTTTCAATAAAAGGCTGATTTCGGGGAGATGCACACGTCAGAAGTCCAAATTCTGCTCTTCACTAAATGACTCAACTTTTGATGCTGATTCACTGAAAAGGCTTATTTCAGTAAGGTAAGCACTTCGAAAGACAAAATCCTCAACTTCGCCAAATGGCTCAATATTTGATGCTGCTTTCACCAAAATGTTCATTTCAGGGTGTTAAGCAGTTCAGATGTCCAAAATCTCAACTTCACCAAATGACTCAACTTTTGATGCTGGTTTCATTAAAATGCTTATTTCAGTGAGATATGCACATTTATACATCACCAAATGACTCATAAGTTGATGTTGCAGAAACTAAAATGTTTATTTCAACGAGGCAAGCTCATTTTTCATCAAAATCTAAATTTCACAAAATGACTAAAAGTATGCGCATTTGGGCATTCAAATGTCTGCCTCACCAAATTACTCAACTTCTGTAGCTGTTTTGACTCAAATGCTTATTTCTGTGAGATAAACACATTTGCATGCCAAAATCTCAACTTCACCAAAAGACGCAACTTGTGATGCTGGTTTCACTAAAATGTTTATTTCAGCGTGGTAAGCACTTCAGGAGACCAAAATCTCCACTTTACCAAATGATGCAAGTTTTGATGTTAGTTTCACTAAATTCTTATTCCTGGTTGATAAGTCCTTCATACACCCATCGTCTCCAATTTACCAATGACTCTACTTTTGATGGTGGTTTCACTAAAATGCTTAGTTCAGTGTGATAAGTACTTCAGAAGACCAAAATCTCAACTTCACCAATTACTCAATTTTTGATGCTGATTTCACTAAAAGGCTTATTTTAGGTAGATGAGCACATTAGAAGTGCAAATTCTCAACTTCATCAAATGACTCAAGTTTTGATGCTGGTTTGACTAAAACGCTTATTTCATTCAGACAAGAACTTCAGAAGACCAAAATCTCAAGTTCACCAATTATTCAACTTTTGATGCTGGTTTCACGAAAAGTGTGATAAGTACTTAAGAGCAAAATTTCAACTTCACCAAAAGACTCAACTTTGGAAGCTGGTTTCAACATCATGCTTATTTCAGTGAGATAAGCAATTCAGCGGACCAATGCTGATTTCATTGAGACAAGAACTTCAGAAGACCAAAATCTCAAGTTCACCAATTACTCAACTTTTGTTTCTGGTTTCACTAAAAGGCTCATTTCCGGAGATGAGTACATCAGAAGTCCAAATTCTCTCCTTCAACAAGGGACTCAACTTCTGATGGTGGTTTCACCAACCTGCTTATTTTAGTGGGATGAGGACATCAGACTACCAAAATCTCAATTTAATCAAATGACTAAACTTTTGATGCTGGTTTCACCATCATGCTTATTTCAGTGAGATAAGCAGTTCAGAAGTTCAAAATCTCAACTTCATCAAAAGACCCCCCTCTGATGCTACTTTCAATAAAATGCTTATTTCAGTGAGATATGCACATTTATACATTACCAAATGACTCATAATTTGATTTTGGGTTCCAAAAACGTTAACTTCTGTGTGGCAAGCTCATTTTTTCATCAATATCTAACTTTCAAACAAATGACTGAAAGTCAGCACATTCAGGCATTAAAATGGCTGCTTCACCAACTGACAAACTTTTTGGTGCTGGTTTGACTCAATTGCTTATTTCAGTGTGATAAGAACATTTGCAGGCCATAATCTCAACTTCGCCAACTGACTCAACTTTTGATGCTGGTTTCACTAAATTCCAATTTCAGTTTGATAGGTACTTCAGAAGCCCACCTTTTGAACTTCACTAAATGACTCCACCTTTGATGCTGGTTTGACTAAAATGCTTATTTCATTCAGACAAGAACTTCAGAAGACCAAAAACTTAACTTCACCAACTGACTCAATTTTTGATGCTGGTTTGACTAAAAGGATTATTTCAGTGTGATAAGCAGTTCAGATGTTCAAAATCTCAACTTCATCAAATGACTCAACTTTGATGCTGGTAGGACTAAAAGGATTATTTCAGTGTGATAAGCAGTTCAGATGTTCAAAATCTCAACTTCATCAAATGACTCAACTTTTGATGCTGGTTTGACCAAAAGCATTATTTCAGTGAGACGAGCACTTCACTGAGGGGTGAAAGATATAGGACAGATGTCAGAGGTAGTTTCTTTACTCAGAGAGTAGTAAGGGAATGGAACGCTTTGCCTGCAATGGTAGTAGATTCACCAACTTTAGGTACATTTAAGTCGTCATTGGATAAGCATATGGACGTATGTGGAATAGTGTAGGTTAGATGGGCTGGAGATCGGTATGACAGGTTGGCACAACATCGAGGGCCGAAGGGCCTGTACTGTGCAGTAAAGTTCTATGTTCTAAAATCTCAACTTCTCCAAATGCCTTCATTTTTGAACTGCTGGTTTCAAGAAAATGCTTATTTCACTGTGATAAGCATTTCAGGAGTCCAAAGTCTCAACTTCACCAAGTGACTCAACTTTTGATGCTGGTTTCACTGAAAGGCTTATTTCAGGGTGATGTGCAGGACTGAAGTTAAAATATCTCAACCTCACCAAGTGTCTCAATTTTTGATGCTGGTTTCATAAAAACGCTTATTTCAGTGTGATAAGCACTTCAGAAGACCAAAATCTCAACTTCATCAAATGACTCAACTTTTGATCCTGCTTTGACTGAAAGGATCATTTCAGTGAGATGAGCACTTCAGAAGGCGAAAATCTCAACTTCTCCAAATGACTCCAGTTTTGATTTGCTGGTTTCATGAAAATGGTTTTTAAACTGTGATAAGCACTTCAGAAGACCTAGGTCTCAACTTCACAAGGTATTCAACTTTTGATGCTGGTTTCACTAAATTTCTATTTCAGTGTGAGAGGTAATTCAGAAGCCCATGTTCTCAACTTCACCAAATGACTCAAGTTTTGATGCTGGTTTGACTAAAACACTTATTTCAGTGTGATAAGCACGTCAGAAGACCAAAATCTCAAGTTCACCAATTATTCAAATTTTGATTCTGGTTTCATGAAAAGGCTCATTTCAGGGAGATGAGCACATCAGGAGTCCAAATTCTTAACTTCATCAAATGACTCAACTTTTGATGCTGGTTTCACGAAAAGGTTTATTTCAGTGTGATAAGTACTTAAGAGCAAAATTTCAACTTCACCAAAAGACTCAACTTTGGAAGCTGGTTTCAACATCATGCTTATTTCAGTGAGATAAGCAATTCAGCGGACCAATGCTGATTTCATTGAGACAAATACTTCAGAAAACCAAAATCTCAAGTTCACCAATTACTCAACTTTTGATTCTGGTTTCACTAAAAGGCTCATTTCCGGAGATGAGCATATCAGGAGTCTAAATTCCCAACTTCATCAAATGACTCAACTTTTGATGCTGGTTTCACGAAAAGGCTTATTTCAGTGTGATAAGTACTTCAGAAGAGCAAAATTTCAACTTCACCAAAAGACTCAACTTTGATGCTGGATTGACTCAAATGCTTATTTCAGTGTGATAAGCACTACAGAAGACCAAAATCTCAATTTGACCAAATGACTTCAATGTTTGGAGCTGATTTGATTCAAATACGTATTTCAGGGTGTTCAGCCCGTAAGAAGACCAAAATCCCAGCCTCACAAACGGATACAACATGTCATGGTGTTTTCACTAAAATGAATGAGCATCATATTTTGAGTCATTTGGTGAGGTTGAGATTTTGGTCTTCTAAAGTGCTCATCATCCTGAAATAAGCATTTTAGTGAAACTAGCATCAAATGTTGAGTCATTTGGTGAAGTTGAGTTATTGGCCCGCAAAATATCAACTTCACCAAATGACTGAACCTTTGATGCTGGTTTCACTAAATTCTCATTTCTGTGAGATAAGTACTTCAAAAGCCCATCATCTCAACTTCACCAAATGACTCCATTTTTGATCTGCTGGTTTCACAAAAATGCTAATTTCACCATGATAAGCACTTCAGAAGGCCAAAATCTCAACTTCACCAATTAAACAACTTTTGATGATGATTTCATAAAAAGGCTTGATTCATGGAGATGAGCACATCAGAAGTCCAAATTCTAAACTTCATCTGATGACTCAACTTTTGATGCTGGTTTCACTGAAAGTCTTATTTCAGGGTGATGAGCAGGTCAGAAGTCTAAAATCTCAACTTCACCAAGTGACTCAACTTTTGATGCTGGTTTCACTAAAAGGATTATTTCAGTGAGACGAGCACTTCAGAAGGCAAAAATCTCAAATTCTCTAAATGACTCCATTTTTGATCTGCTTGTTTCACAAAAATGGTTATTTCACTGTGATAAGCACTTCACAAGCCCATGTTCTCAACTTCACCAAATGACTCAACCTTTGATGCTGGTTTGACTAAATGCTTATTTCATTGAGACAAGAACTTCAGAAGACCAAAATTTCAACTTCACCAAGGGACTCAACTTCTGATGGTGGTTTCACCAAACTGCTTATTTTAGTGAGATGAGCACATCAGACTAACAAAATCTCAATTTAATCAAATGACTAAACTTTTGATGCTGGTTTCACTAAAATGCTTATATCAGTGTGATAAATACTTCAAAAGCCCCTGATCTCAACTTCACCAAATGTCTCCATTTGTGATCTGCTGGTTTCACAAAAATGCTAATTTCACCATGACAAGCACTTCAGAAGACCAAAATCTCAACTTCACCAGTTACTCAACTTCTGATTCTGGTTACACTAAAATGTTCATTTCAGGGAGATGTGCACATCAGGAGTCCCAATTCTCAACTTCACCAAATGACTCAACTTTTGATGCTGGTTTCAATAAAAGGCAGATTTCAGGGAGGAGTGCACATCAGGAGCCCAAATTCACAACTTCACCAAGTGACTCAACTTTTGATGCTGGTTTCACTGAAAGGCTTATTTTAGTGTGATGAGCAGGTCTTAAGTCGAAATTCTCAACCTCACCAAGTGTGTCAACTTTGGATGCTGGTTTCATAAAAACGCTTATTTCCGTGTGATAAGCACTTCAGAAGACCAAAATCTCAATTTCATCAAAAGACTCAACTTTTGATGCTGCTTTTAATAAAATGCTTGTTTCAGTGAGATATGCACATGTATACATTACCAAATGACTCATAATTTGATGTTGGGTTCCGAAAACGTTTATTTCCGCAAGGCATGCTCATTTTTTCATCAATATCTAACTTTCAAAAAGTGACTGAAAGTCAGCATATTCAGGCATTAAAATGTCTGCTTCACCAACTGACCAACTTTTGGCGCTGGTTTGACTGAAATGCTTATTTCAGTGTGATAAGAACATTTGCAGGCCAAAATCGCAGCTTCACCAACTGACTCAACTTTTGATGCTGGCTTCACTAAATTCCTATTTCAGTGTGATAGGTGCTTCAGAAGCCCATATTCTCAACTTCACTAAATGACTCAACCTTTAATGCTGGTCTGACTAAAACACTTACTTCATTGAGACAACAAGCTCAGAAGACCAAAATCTCAAGTTCACCAATTAATCAACTTTTGATTCTGGTTTCACTAAAGGCTCATTTTATGGAGATGAGCACATCAGAAGTCCAAATTCTAAACTTCATTTGATGACTCAACTTTTGTTGCTGGTTTCACTGAATGTCTTATTTCAGGGTGATGAGCAGGTCAGAAGTCCAAAATCTCAACTACACCAAGTGACTCAACTTTTGATGCTGGTTTCTAGAAAAGGCTTATTTCACTGTGATAAGCACTTCAGAAGGTCAAAGCCGCAACTTCACCACTTACACAACTTTTGATTCTGGTTACACTAAAAGGTTCATTTCAGGGAGGTGTGCACATCAGGAGACCAAATTCTCATCTTCATGAAATGGCACAACTTTTGTTGCTGGTTTTACTGAAAGTCTTATTTCAGGGTGATGAACAGGTCAGAAGTGCAAAATCTCAACTTCACCAGGTGACTCAACTTTTGATGCTGGTTTCTAGAAAAGGCCTATTTCACTGTGATAAGAACTTCAGAAGACCAAAATCTTAACTTAACCAAATGACTCAACTTTTGAAGCAGGTTTCACCATCATGCTTATTTCAGTGAGATAAGTAGTTCAGAGGACCAAAATCTCAACTTCATCAAATGACTCAACTTTTGATGCTGGTTTGACGAAAAGGATTATTTCAGTGAGACGAGCACTTCAGAAGGCGAAAATCTCAAATTCTCCAAATGACTCCATTTTTGATCTGCTGGTTTCACAAAATTGGTTATTTCACTGTGATAAGCACTTCAGAAGCCCATGTTCTCAACTTCACCAAATGACTCAACCTTTGATGCTGGTCTGACTAAATGCTTATTTCATTGAGACAAGAACTTCAGAAGACCAAAATCTCAAGTTCACCAATTACTCAACTTTTGATTCTGGTTTCACTAAAAGGCTCCTTTCAGGGAGATGAGCACGTCAGAAGTCCAAATTCTCTCCTTCACCAAGGGACTCAACTTCTGATGGTGGTTTCACCAAACTGCTTATTTTAGTGAGATGAGCACATCAGACTACCAAAATCTCAATTTAATCAAATGACTAAACTTTTGTTGCTGGTTTCACTGAATGTCTTATTTCAGGGTGATGAGCAGGTCAGAAGTCCAAAATCTCAACTTCACCAAGTGACTCAACTTTTGATGTGGGTTTCATGAAAAGGCTTATTTCACTGTGATAAGCACTTCAGAAAGTCAAAGCCGCAACTTCACCAGTTACTCAACTTTTGATTCTGGTTACACCAAAAGGTTCATTTCAGGGAGGTGTGCACATCAGGAGACCAAATTCTCACCTTCACGAAATGGCACAACTTTTGATGCTGGTTTTACTGAAAGTCTTATTTCAGGGTGATGAGCAGGTCAGAAGTGCAAAATCTCAACTTCACCAAGTGACTCAACTTTTGATGCTGGTTTCTAGAAAAGGCTTATTTCACTGAGATGAGCACTTCAGAAGACCAAAATCTCAAATTCACCAAATAACTCCATTTTTGATCTGCTGGTTTCATGAAAATGGTTATTTCACTGTGATAAGCACTTCAGAAGAGCAAAGTCTCAAGTTCGCCAACTGACAGAACTTTTGATGCTGGTTTCACTAAATTGCTCTTTCAGTGTGATAGGTACTTCAGAAGCCCATATTCTCAACTTCACCAAATGATTCAAGCTTTGATGCTGGTTTCAACATCCTGCTTATTTCAGTGAGACGAGCCCTTCAGAAGACCAAAATCTCAACTTCTCCACATGACTCCATTTTTGATCTGCTGGTTTCACAAAAATGCTAATTTCACCGTGATAAGCACTTCAGAAGGCCAAAATCTCAACTTCACCAACTGACTCAACTTTTGATGCTGGTTTCACTAAATTCCTATTTCAGTGTGACAGGTACTTCAGAAGCCCATATTCTCAACTTCACCAAATGATTCAACTTTTGATGCTGGTCTGACTAAAATGCTTTTATTTCATTGAGACAAGAACTTCAGAAGACCAAAATTATCAAGTTCACCAATTACTGAACTTTTGATTCTGGTTTCACTAAAAGGCTCATTTCAGGGAGATGAGCACGTCAGAAGTCCAAATTCTCAGGTTCACCAAGGGACTCGACTTTTGATGGTGGTTTCACCAAACTGCTTATTTTAGTGAGGTCAGTACATCAGACTACCAAAATCTCAATTTAATCAAATGACTCAAGTTTTGATGCTGGTTTCACTAAAATGCTTATTTCAGTGTGATCAGCGCTTCAGAAGACCAAAATCTCCACTTTACCAAATGATGCAACTTTTGATGCTGGTTTCACTAAATACTTATTTCTGGTTGATAAGTCCTTCATACACCCATCGTCTCCAAATCACCAATGAGTCTACTTTTGATGGCGGTTTCACGAAAATGCTCACTTCAGTGTGATGCTGGTTTCATGAAAAGGCTTATTTCAGTGTGATAATTACTTCAGAAGAGCAAAATTTCAACTTCACCAAAAGACTCAACTTTGATGCTGGATTGACTCAAACGCTTACTTCAGTGTGATAAGCACTACAGAAGACTTGTCAAACATTAAGATTGACAAGTCACCAGGCCCGGATCAGATTTGTCCTCGGCTGCTTTGGGAAGCGAGAAATGCAATTGCTTCGCCACTTGCGAAGATCTTTGCATCCTCGCTCTCCACTGGAGTCGTACCTGAGGACTGGAGAGAGGCAAATGTAATTCCTCTCTTCAAGAAAGGAAATAGGGAAATCCCCGGCAATTATAGACCGGTAAGTCTCACGTCTGTCGTCTGCAAGGTGTTAGAAAGGATTCTGAGGGATAAGATTTATGACCATCTGGAAGAGCATGGCTTGATCAAATACAGTCAACACGGCTTTGTGAGGGGTAGGTCATGCCTTACAAACCTTATCGAGTTTTTTGAGGATGTGACTAGTAAGGTTGATGAGGGTCGAGCTGTGGATGTGGTGTATATGGACTTCAGTAAGGTATTTGATAAGGTTCCCCATGGAAGGCTCATTCAGAAGGTCAGGAGGAATGGGATACAGGGGAACTTAGCTGCTTGGATACAGAATTGGCTGGCCAACAGAAGACAGCGTGTGGTAGTAGAAGGAAAATATTCTGCCTGGAAGTCAGTGGTGAGTGGGGTTCCACAGGGCTCTGTCCTTGGGCCTCTACTGTTTGTAATTTTTATTAATGACTTGGACGAGGGAATTGAAGGATGGGTCAGCAAGTTTGCAGACGACACAAAGGTCGGAGGTGTCGTTGACAGTGTAGAGGGCTGTTGTAGGCTGCAGCGGGACATTGACAGGATGCAGAGATGGGCTGAGAGGTGGCAGATGGAGTTCAACCTGGATAAATGCGAGGTGATGCATTTTGGAAGGTCGAATTTGAAAGCTGAGTACAGGATTAAGGATAGGATTCTTGGCAGCGTGGAGGAACAGAGGGATCTTGGTGTGCAGATACATAGATCCCTTAAAATGGCCACCCAAGTGGACAGGGTTGTTAAGAAAGCATATGGTGTTTTGGCTTTCATTAACAGGGGGATTGAGTTTAAGAGTCGTGAGATCTTGTTGCAGCTCTATAAAACTTTGGTTAGACCGCACTTGGAATACTGCGTCCAGTTCTGGGCGCCCTATTATAGGAAAGATGTGGATGCTTTGGAGAGGGTTCAGAGGAGGTTTACCAGGATGCTGCCTGGACTGGAGGGCTTATCTTATGAAGAGAGGTTGACTGAGCTCGGTCTCTTTTCATTGGAGAAAAGGAGGAGGAGAGGGGACCTAATTGAGGTATACAAGATAATGAGAGGCATAGATAGAGTCGATAGCCAGAGACTATTTCCCAGGGCAGAAATGGCTAGCACGAGGGGTCATAGTTTTAAGCTGGTTGGTGGAAAGTATAGAGGGGATGTCAGAGGCAGGTTCTTTACGCAGAGAGTTGTGAGAGCATGGAATGCGTTGCCAGCAGCAGTTGTGGAAGCAAGGTCATTGGGGTCATTTAAGAGACTGCTGGACATGCATATGGTCACAGAAATTTGAGGGTGCATCCATGAGGATCAATGGTCGGCACAACATTGTGGGCTGAAGGGCCTGTTCTGTGCTGTACTGTTCTATGTTCTATGTTCTATGTTCTATGTTCTATGTTCTATGTTCTATAAGACCAAAATATCAACTACACCAAATGTGTCATCATTTGGAGTTGTTTTGACTCAAATGCTTATGTCAGTGAGACAAGCACTTCAGAATAGCAACATCTCAATTCCACCAAATGACTTCAACGTTTGGGGCTGATTTGATTCAAGTGCTTATTTCAGGGAGATCAGCACATAAGAAGACCAAAATTTCAGCCTCACAAACTGATACAACATTTCATGGTGTTTTCACTAAAATGAACGAGCATCATATGTTGAGTCATTTGGTGAAGTTGTGATTGTGGTCTTCTGAAGTGCTCATCATCCTGAAATAAGCATTTTAGTGAAACCAGCATCAAAAGTTGAGTCATTTGGTGGTTGAGTTATTGGCCAGCAAAGTATCAACTACACCAAATGACTCAACTTTTGATGCTGGTTTCACAAAACAGCTTATTTCAGTGTGAGAAGCACTTCATTTGGCCAAAATTTCCACTTTACCAAATGACTGAACCTTTGATGCTGGTTTCACTAAATTCTCATTTCTGTGAGATAAGTACTTCAAAAGCCCATCATCTCAACTTCACCAAATGACTCCATTTTTGATCTGCTGGTTTCACAAAAATGCTAATTTCACCATGATAAGCACTTCAGAAAGCCAAAATCTCAATTTCACCAATTACCCAACATTTCATGATGATTTCATAAAAAGGCTTAATTCATGGAGGTGAGCACATCAGAAGTCCAAACTCTAAACTTCATTTGATGTCTCAACTTTTGATGCTGGTTTCACTGAAAGTCTTATTTCAGGGTGATGAGCCCGTCAGAAGCGCAAAATCTCAACATCACCAAGTGAATCAACTTTTGATGCTGGTTTCATGAAAAGGCTTATTTCACTGCAATAAGCACTTCAGAAGACCAAAATCTTAACTTCACCATATGACTCAACTTTTGAAGCTGGTTTCACCATCATGCTTATTTCAGTGAGATAAGCAGTTCAGAGGACCAAAATCTTAACTTCACCAAATGACTCAACTTTTGATGCTGGTTTGACTAAAAGGATTATTTCAGTGAGACGAGCACTTCAGAAGGCGAAAATCTCAACTTCTCCAAATGACTCCATTTTTGATCTGCCGGTTTCACGAAAATGGTCATTTCACTATGATAAGCACTTCAGAAGACCAAAATCTCAACGTCACAAATCACTCAACTTTTGATGCTGGTTTTATTAAATTCCTATTTCAGTGTGGTAGGTACTTCAGAAGCCCATATTCTCAACTTCACCAAATGACTCAACCTTTGATGCCGTTTTCACTAAATTCACATTTCTGTGAGATAAGTACTTCAAAAGCCCATTATCTCAACTTCGCCAAATGACTCCATTTTGAACGGCTGGTTTCACAAAACTGCTAACTTCACCATGATAAGCACTTCAGTAGACCAAAGTCTCAACTTCACCAGTTACTCAACTTTTGATTCTGGTTACACTAAAAGGCTCATTTCAGGGAGATGTGCACATCAGGAGTCACAATTCTCAAATTCACCAAACGACTCAACTTCTGATGTTGTTTTCAATAAAATGCTGATTTCAGGGAGGTGAGCACATGAGGAGTCCAAATTCTCAACTTCATGAAATACACAACTTTTGATGCTGGTTTGGCTAGAAGGATTACTTCAGTGAGACGAGCACTTCAGAAGGCCAAGATCTTAACTTCACCAAATGACTCAGTTTTGATCGGCTGGCTTCACAAAACTGCTAATTTCACCATGATAAGCACTTCAGAAGGCCAAAATGTCAGCTTCACCAACTGACTCATCTTTTGATGCTGCTTTCAATAAAATGCTTATTTCAGTGAGATATGCACATTTATACATTTCCAAATGACTCAATTTGATGTTGGGTTCCGAAAACTTTTATTTCCGCGAGGCAAGCTCAATTTTTCATCAATATCTAACTTTCAAAAATATGACTGAAAGTCAGCACATTCAGGCATTAAAATGTCTGCTTCAACAACTGACCAACTTTTTACACTGGTTTGACTCAAATGCTTATTTCACTGTGATAAGAACATTTGCAGGTCAAAATCTCAGCTTCAGCAACTGACTCAACTTTTGATGCTGGTTTCACTAAATTCTTATTTCAGTGTGATAGGTACTTCAGCAACCCATATTCTCAACTTCACTAAATGACTCAACTTTTGATGCTGGTTTGACTAAAATGCTTATTTCATTCAGACAAGAACTTCAGAAGACCAAAATCTCAAGTTCACCAATTATTCAACTTTTGATTCTGGTTTCATGAAAAGGCTCATTTCAGGGAGATGAGCACATCAGGAGTCCAAATTCTCAACTTCATCAAATGACTCAACTTTTGATGCTGGTTTCACGAAAAGGCTTATTTCAGTGTGATAATTACTTCAGAAGAGCAAAATGTCAACTTCACCAAAAGACTCAACTTTGATGCTGGATTGACTCAAATGCTTATTTCAGTGCGACAAGCACTTCAGAATAGCAACATCTCAATTTCACCAAATGACTTCAACGTTTGGGGCTGATTTGATTCAAATGCTTATTTCAGGGAGATCAGCACATAAGGAGACCAAAATTTCAGCCTCACAAACTGATACAACATTTCATGGTGTTTTCACTAAAATGAATGAGCATCATATGTTGAGTCAGTGAAGTTGAGATTGTGGTCTTCTGAAGTCCTCGTCATTCTGAAATAAGCATTTTAGTGAAACCAGCATCACAGGTTGAGTCATTTGGTGAAGTTGAGTTATTGGCCGGCAAAATATCAACTTCACCAAATGATTCAACATCTGATGCTGGTTTCACAAAACAGCTTATTTCCGTGTGAGACACACTTCAGTTGGCCAATAAATCCACTTCACCAAATGACTCAACCTTTGATGCCAGTTTCACTAAATTCTCATTTCTGTGAGATAAGTACTTCAAAAGCCCATCATCTCAACTTCACCAAATGACTGCATTTTTGATCTGCTGGTTTCACAAAAATGCTAATTTCACCATGATAAGCACTTCAGAAGACCAAAGTCTCAACTTCAACAGTTACTCAACTTTTGATTCTGGTTACACTAAAAGGCTCATTTCAGTGAGATGAGCACATCAGGAGTCCAAATGGCCAACTTCATCAAATGAATCAACTTCTGATGCTGGTTTCAATAACAGGCTGATTTCAGTGAGGTAAGCACATCAGGAGTCCAAATTCTCAACTTCATGAAATACACAACTTTTGATGGTGGTTTGACTAGAAGGATTACTTCAGTGTGATGAGTACTTCAGAAGACCAAAATCTCAACTTCACCAATTACTCAACTTTTGATGCTGATTTCACTAAAAGGCTTATTTTAGGTAGATGAGCACATTGGAAGTCAAATGACTCAGGTTTTGAAGCGGGTTTGACTAAAACGCTTATTTCATTGAGACAAGAGCTTTAGAAGACAAAAATCTCAAGTTCACCAATTATTCAACTTTTGATTCTGGTTTCATGAGAAGGCTTATTTCAGTGAGATGAGCATATCACATGTCCAAAATCTCAACTTCATCAAAAGATTCAACTTTAGATGCTGCGTTCAAGAAAATGCTTATTTCAGTGAGATATGCACAGTTATACATTATCAAATGACTCAAAATTTGATGTTGGGTTCCGAAAACGTTCATTTTCGTGATGCAAGCTCATATTTTCATCAATATCTAACTTTCAAAAAATGACTGCAAGTCATCACATTCAGGCATTAAAATGTCTGCTTCATCAACTGACCAACTTTTACTCTGGTTTGACTCAAATGCTTATTTCAGTGTGATAACAACATTTGCAGGCCAAAATCTCAGCTTCGCCAACTGACTGAACTTTTGATGCTGGTTTCATTAAATTCCTATTTCAGTGTGATAGGTACTTCAGAGGCCCATATTCTCACTTCACCAAATGACTCAACTTTGATGCTGGCTTCAACATCATGCTTATTTTGGTGTGATAAACACTTCAGAAGACCAAAATCTCAACTTCATCAAATGATGCAACTTTTGATGCTGGTTTGACTAAAAGGATTACTTCAGTGAGACGAGCACTTCAAAAGACCAAAATCTCAACTTCTCCAAATAACTCCATCTGCTAGTTTCACAAAAATGCTAATTTCACCATGATAGGCATTTCAGAAGGCCAAAATCTCAACTTCACCAAGTGACTCAACTTTTGATGCTGGCTTCACTGAATTCCTATTTCAGTGTGACAGGTACTTCAGAAGCCCATATTCTCAATTTCACCAAATGACTCAACCTTTGATGCTGGTTTCACTGAATTCCTATTTCAGTGTGACAGGTACTTCAGAAGCCCATATTGTCAATTTCACCAAATGACTCAACCTTTGATGCTGGTTTGACTAAAATGCTTATTTCATTGAGACAAGAACTTCAGAAGACCAAAATCTCAAGTTCACCAATTACTCAACTTCTGATTCTGGTTTCACTAAAAGGCTCCTTTCAGGGAGATGAGCACATCAAAAGTCCTAATTCTCACCTTCACCAAGGGACTCAACTTCTGATGGTGGTTTCACCAAACTGCTTATTTTAGTGAGATGAGCACATCAGGCTACCAAAATCTCAACTTCACCAAGTGACTAAACTTTTGATGCTGGTTTCACTAAAATGCTTATTTCAGTGTGACAAGCACTTCAGAGGACCAAAATCTTAACTTCACCAAATGACTCAACTTTTACTGCTGTTTTAAAGAAAATGCTTATTTCAGTGAGCTTGCGCCATTTATACATTACCAAATGACTCATAATTTGATGTTGGGTTCCAAAAATGTTTATTTCCGCGAGGCAAGCTCATTATTTCATCAATATCTAACTTTCAAAAAAATGACTGAAAGTCAGCGCATTCAGGCTTTAAAATGTCTGCTTCACCAAATGACCAACCTTTTGGTGCTGGTTTGACTCAAATGCTTATTTCAGTGTGAAAGAAACATTTACAGGCCAAAATCTCAGCTTCGCCAACTGACTTAACTTTTGATGCTGGTTTCACTAAATTCCTATTTAAGTGTGATAGGTACTTCAGAAGCCCATATTCTCAACTTCACTAAATGACTCCACCTTTGATGCTGGTTTGACTAAAATGCTTATTTCATTCATACAAGAACTTCAGAGGACCAAAATCTCAACTTCATCAAAGGACTCAACTTTTGATGCTGCTTTCAATAAAATGCTTATTTCAGTGAGATATGCACATTTATACATCACCAAATGACTCAACGTTTGGAGCTGATTTGATTCAAATGCTTATTTCAGGGAGATCAGCACATAAGAAGACCAAAATCTCATCCTCACAAACTGATACATTTCATGGTGTTTTCACCAAAATGAATGAGCATCATATGTTGAGTCATTTGGTGAAGTTGAGATTGTGGTCTTCTGAAGTGCTCATCATCCTGAAAAAGCATTTTAGTGAAACCAGCATCAAAAGTTGAGTCATTTGGTGAAGTTGAGTTATTAGCCAGCAAAATATCAACTTCACCAAATGACTCAACTTTTGATGCTGGTTTCACAAAACAGCTTATTTCAGTGTGAGAAGCACTTCAGTTGGCCAATAAATCCACTTCACCAAATGACTCAAACTTTGAGGCCGGTTTCACTAAATTCCCATTTCTGTGAGATAAGTACTTCAAAGGCCCATCATCTCAACTTCACCAAATGACTCTATTTTTGATCTGCTGGTTTCACAAAAATGTTAATTTCACCATGATAAGCTCTTCAGAAGACCAAAGTCTCAACTTCACCGGTTACTCAACTTTTGATTCTGGTTACACTAAAAGGCTCATTTCAGTGAGATGTGCACAACAGGAGTCGCAATTCTCAACTTCATCAAATGACTCAAATTCTCATGCTGGTTTCAATAAAAGGTTGATTTCAGGGAGGTGAGCACGTCAGGAGTCCACATTCTCAACTTCATGAAATACACAACTTTTGATGCTGATTTGACTAAAATGCTTATTTCATTGAGACAAGAACTTCAAAAGACCAAAAACTTAACTTCACCAAATGACTCAACTTTTGATGCTGGTTTGACGAAAAGGATTATTTCAGTGAGACAAGCATTTCATTGCGGGGGGAGAGATATAGGACAGATGTCAGAGGTAGTTTCTTTACTCAGAGAGTAGTAAGGGAATGGAACGCTTTGCCTGCAACGGTAGTAGATTCGCCAACTTTAGGTACATTTAAGACGTCATTGGATAAGCATATGGACGTACGTGGAATAGTGTAGGTTAGATGGGCTTGAGATCGGGATGATATGTCGGCACAACATCGAGGGCGGAAGGGCCTGGACAGTGCTGTAATGTTCTATGTTCTAAAATCTCAACTTCTCCAAAATGTCTCCATTTTTGATCTGCTGGTTTCACGAAAATGCTTATTTCACCGTGATAAGCATTTCAGGAGACCAAAGTCTCAACTTCACCAGTTACTCAACTTCTGATTCTGGTTACACTAAAAGGCTCATTTCAGGGAGATGTGCACATCAGGAGTCCCAATTCTCAACTTCACCAAATGACTCAACTTCTGATGCTGGTTTCAATAAAAGGCTGGTTTTAGGGAGGTGTGCGCATCAGAAGTCCAAATTCTCAACTTCATGAAATGACACAACTTTTGATGCTGGTTTCACTGAAAGGCTTACTTCAGGGTGATGAACAGGTCTGAAGTCGAAATTCTCAACCTCACCGAGTGTCTCAACTTTTGATGCTGGTTTCATAAAAACGCTTATTTCAGTGTGATAAGCACTTCAGAATACCAAAATCTAAATTTCACCAAATGACTCAACTTTTGAAGCTGGTTTCACCATCATGCTTATTTCAGTGAGATAAGCAGTTCAGATGTTCAAAATCTCAACTTCATCAAAGGACGCAACTTTTGATGCTGCTTACAATAAAATGCTTATTACAGTGAGATATGCACATTTATACATCACCAAATGACTCATAAGTTGATGTTGCGGAAACTAAAATGTTTATTTCCATGAGGCAAGCTCATTTTTTCATCAAAACCTAAATTTCACAAAATGAATAAAAGTATGCGCATTTGGGCATTCAAATGTCTGCCTCACCAAATGACTCAACTTCTGAAGCTGTTTTGACTCAAATGCTTGTTTCAGTGAGATAAGCACATTTGCAGGCCAAAATCTCAACCTCACCAAAAGACTCAACTTGAGATGCTGGTTTCACTAAAAGCCTTATTTTAGGGAGATGAGCACATTAGAAATCCAAATTCTCAACTTCATCAAATGAATCAGGTTTTGATGCTGGGTTGAGTAAAATGCTTATTTCATTGAGACAAGAACTTCAGAAGACCAAAATCACAAGTTCACCAATTACTCAACTTTTGATTCTGGTTTCATGAAAAGGCTCACTTCAGGGAGATGAGCACATCAGGAGTCCAAATTCTCAACTTCACTAAAAGACTCATCTTTGATGCTTGATTGACTCAAATGCTTATTTCAGTGGGATAAGCACTACAGAAGACCAAAATCTCAGCTTCACCAAATGTGTCATCATTTGGAGTTGTTTTGACTCAAATGCTTATTTCAGGGAGATCAGCACATAAGAAGGCCGAAATCTCAGCCTCCCAATCTAATACAACGTTTCATGGAGTTTTCGCTAAAATGAATGAAAATCATATGTTGAGTCAATTGGTCAAGTTGAGATTTTGGTCTTCTGAAGTGCTCATCATCCTGAATTAAGCAGTTTAGTGAATCCAGCATCAAAAGTTCAGTCATTTGGTGAAGTTGAGTTATTGGCAAGCAAAATATCAACTTCACCAAATGACTCAACTTTTGATGCTGGTTTCACAAAACAGCTTATTTCAGTGTGAGAAGCACTTCAGTTGGCCAATAAATCCACTTCACCAAATGACTCAACCTTTGATGCCAGTTTCACTAAATTCTCATTTCTGTGAGATAAGTACTTCAAAGGCCCATCATCTCAACTTCACCAAATGACTCCATTTTTGATCTGCTGGTTTCACAAAACTGCTAACTTCACCATGATAAGCACTTCAGAAGACCAAAGTCTCAACTTCACCAGTTACTCAACTTTTGATTCTGGTTACACTAAAAGGCTCATTTCAGTGAGATGTGCACAACAGGAGTCGCAATTCTCAACTTCATCAAATGACTCAACTTTCCATGCTGGTTTCAATAAAAGGCTGATTTCAGGGAGGCGAGCACCTCAGGAGTCCACATTCTCAACTTCATGAAATACACAACTTTTGATGCTGGTTTGACTAAAAGGATTACTTCAGTGAGACGAGCACTTCAAAAGACCAAAATCTCAACTTCTCCAAATAACTCCATCTGCTGGTTTCATAAAAATGCTAATTTCACCATGATAAGTACTTCAGAAGGCCAAAATCTCAACTTCACCAACTGACTCAACTTTTGATGCTGGTTTCACTAAATTCCTATTTCAGTGTGACAGGTACTTCAGAAGCCCATATTCTCAACTTCACTAAATGACTCAACCTTTGATGCTGGTTTGAGTAAAATGTTTATTTCATTGAAAGAAAAACTTCAGAAGACCAAAATCTCAAGTTCACCAATTACTCAACTTTTGATTCTGGTTTCACTAAAGGCTCATTTCAAGGAGATGAGCACATTAGAAGTCCAAATTCTCATCTTCACCAAGGGACTCAACTTTTAATGGTGGTATCACCAAACTGCTTATTTTAGTTAGATGAGCACATCAGTCTATCGAAATATCAATTTTATCAAATGACTAAACTTTTGATGCTGGTTTCACTAAAATGCTTTACTCAGCAAGTTAAGTACGTTTGCAGGCCTATAACTCAACTTCACCAATTGACTCAACTTTTGATGCTGGTTTGACTAAAAGGCTTATTTCATTGAGACAAGAACTTCAGAAGACCAAAATTGCATCTTCACCAATTATTCAACTTTTGATTCTGGTTTCATGAAAACGCTCATTTCAGGGAGATGAGCACATCAGGAGTCCAAATTCCAAACTTCATCAAATGACTCAACTTTTGATGCTGGTTTCACGAAAAGGCTTATTTCAGTGTGATAATTACTTCAGAAGAGCAAAATTTCAACTTCATCAAAAGACTAAACTTTGATGCCAGATTGACTCAAATACTTATTTCAGTGTGATAAGCACTACAGAAGACCAAAATCTCAACTTCACCAAATGTGTCATCATTTGGAGTTGTTTTGACTCAAATGCTTATTTCAGTGAGACAAGCACTTCAGAATACCAAAATCTCAATTTCACCAAATGACTCAATGTTTGGAGCTGATTTGATTCAAATGCTTATTTCAGGGAGATCAGCACATAAGAAGACCACAATCTCAGCCTCACAAACTGATACAACATGTCATGGCGTTTTCACTAAAATGAACGAGCATCATACGTTGAGTCATTTGGTGAAGTTGAGATTTTAGTCTTCTGAAGTGCTCATCATTCTGAAATAAGCATTTTAGTGAAACCAGCATCAAAACTTGAGTCATTTGGTGAAGTTGAGTTATTGGCCAGCAAAATATCAACTTCACCAAATGACTCAACCTTTGATGCTGGTTTCACTAAATTCTTATTTCTGTGAGATAAGTACTTCAAAAGCCCATCATCTCAACTTCACCAAATGACTCCATTTTTGATCTGCTGGTTTCACAAAATTGCTAATTTCACCACGATAAGCACTTCAGAAGGTCAAAATCTCAACTTCACCAAATGACTCAACTTTTGATTCTGGTTTCACCAAAAGGCTCATTTCAAGGAGGTGTGCACATCAGGAGTCCAAATTCCCAACTTCATGAAATACACAACTTTTGATGCTGGTTTCACTGAAAGGCTTATTTTCAGGGTGATGAGCAGGTCTGAAGTCCAAATTCTCAACTTCACCAAGTGACTCAACTTTTGATGCTGGTTTCACTAAAATGCTTATTTCAGTGTGATAAGCACTTCAGAAGACCAAAATCTCAACTTCACAAAGTGACTCCACTTTTGAAGCTGGTTTCACTGAAAGGCTTATTTCAGTGAGATGAGCGTATCACATGCCCAAAATCTCAACTTCATCAAAAGATTCAACTTTTGATGCTGCCTTCAATAAAATGCTTATTTCAGTGAGATATGCACATTTATACATTGCCAAATGACTCATAATTTGATGTTGGGTTGAGCAAACGTTTTTTCCATGTGGCAAACTCATTTTTGCATCAATATCTAACTTTTTAAAAATGCCTGAAAGTCAGCACATTCAGGCATTAAAATGTCTGCGTCACCAACTGACCAACTTTTTGGGACTGGTTTGACTCAAATGGTTATTTCAGTGTGATAAGAACATTTGCAGGCCAAAATCTCAGCTTCACCACCTGACTGAACTTTTGATGCTGGTTTCAAAAAAATGCTTATTTCAGTGAGATGTGCACTTCAGAAGACCAAAATCTCAACTTCACCAGTCAACTTTTGATTCTGGTTTCATGAAAAGGCTCATTCCAGTGAGATGACCTCATTAGGAGTCCAAAATCTCAACCTCACCAAATGACTCAACTTTTGATTCAGGTTTCACTGAAAGGCTCATTTCAGGGAAATGAGCACATCAGAAGTCCAAACTCCCAGCTTCACCAAATGACTCAACTTTTGATGGTGGTTTCACAATACGGCTTATTTTAGTGAGATGAGCTCATCAGATGTCTAAAATCTCAACTTCAGTAAATGACTCAACATTTGATGCTGGTTTCAATGAAATGCATATTTCAGTGTGATAATCACATCAGTTGTCCAAAATCTCAATTTCATCAATTACTCAACCTTGGATTCTGGTTTCACTAAAAGGCTCATTTCAGGGAAATGAGCACATCATAAGCCCAAACTCTCAGCTTCACCCAGTGACTCACCTTTTGATGCTGCTTTTACTAAAATGCTTATTTTCAGTGACATAAGCACTTCAGACGTCGAAAATCTCAACTTCACTTAATGACTCAACTTTTGATAATAAAATGTGAGGCTGGATGAACACAACAGGCCCAGCAGCATCTCAGGAGCACGAAAGCTGATGTTTAGGGCCTAGATGATGAAGGGTCTCGGCCCGAAACGTCAGCATTTGTGCTCCTGAGATGCTGCTGGGCCTGCTGTGTTCATCCAGCCTCACATTTTATGATCTTGGATTCTCCAGCATCTGCAATTCCCATTATCTCTGACTCAACTTTTGACGCTGGTTTCATGAAAATGCTCATTTCAGTGAGATATGCGCATTTTATACATCACCAAATGACTCATAACTTGATGTTTGGGAAACTAAAATGTTTATTTCTATGAGGCAAGCTCATTCTTTCGTCAAAATCTAATTTTCACAAAATGAATAAAAGTATGCATTAAAATATCTGCCTCACGAAATGACTCAACTTTTGGAGCTGGTGTGACTCAAATGCTTATTTCAGCAAGATCAGCACTTCAGAAGACCAAAATCTCAACTTCACCAATTACTTAACTTGTGATTCTGGTTTCACTAAAAGGCTCATTCCATGGAGATGACCTCATCAGGAGACCAAAATCTCAACTTCACCAAAAGACTCAACTTTTGATTCTGGTTTCAATATATGGCTTATTTTAGTGAGATGAGCACATCAGACGTCTAAAATCTCAACTTCAGCAAATGACTCAACATTTGATGGGGTCATTTTTCATTTTAGTGAAACCACCATGAAATGTTGTATCAGTTTGTGAGGTTTTGATTTTGGTCTTCTGATTCACTAATCTCCCTGAAATAAGCATTTGAGTCAAACCGGCTCACACTTGCCACACAGAATAAACACTTTAGTTTCCCAAACATCAACTTATGAGTCATTTGGTGATGTATAAAATGTGCATATCTCACTGAAATGAGCATTTTAGTGAAACCAGCATCAAATGTTGAGCCATTGAGTGAAGTTGAGATTTTGGATGTCTGAAGTGCTTATGTCACTGAAAATAGGCATTTTAGTAAAAGCAGCATCAAAAGTTGAGTCACTTGGTGAAGCTGAGAGTTTGGACTTCTGATGTGCTCATTTCCCTGAAATGAGCCTTTTAGTGAAACCAGAATCCAAGGTTGAGTAATTGGTGAAGTTGCGATTTTGAACGTCTGAAGTGCTTATCACACTGAAATAAGCATTTCAATGAAACCAGCATCAAATGTTGAATCATTTGGTGAAGTTGAGATTTTGGACATCTGATGTGATTACCACACTGACATATGCAATATGACACTCAATTTTAATTCTCAACTTCACCAAAAGACTCTACTTTCGATGCCGGTTTGACTCAAATGCTTATTTCAGGGAGATCAGCGCATCAGAAGACCAAAATCTCAACCTCACAAACTGATACAACATTTCATGCTGGTTTCACTAAAATGCTATTTCAGCGAGATGAAGCCTTGAGAAGACAAAAATCTCAACTTCTCCAAATGAATCAACCTTTGAAGCTGGCTTGACTCAAATGATTATATCAGCGAGATAAGCACACTAATTGGGCAAAATTTCAACTTCACTAAATGACTCAACTTTTGATGCAGGTTTCAATAAAATGCTTAGTTTAGTGAGATAAACAGATCAGAAGAACAAAATCTCAACTTCACTCAATGACTCAACTTTATGCTGGTTTCACTGACATGTTTATTTCAGTCAGAGAAGATCTTCAGAAGACCAAAATCTCAACTTCTCCAAATGACTCAACTTTTCATGTTGGTTTGAAGAAAAGCCTTCTTTCATTGACATAAGCCCTTGAGAAGGCCAAAATCTCAACTTCACCAATTGATTAATCCTTTGATGATCATTTCAATAAATTGCTTATTTCAGTGAGATAAGTACATCACAAGACCAAAATCTCAACTTCACCAAATGAATCAACTTCTCATGATGAATTCACTGAATTCTTATTTCAGTGTGATATGTACTTCAGAAGCCGATCATCTCAACTTCAGCAAATGACTCAAATTTTGATGCTTGTTTCACAAAAATGCTTACTTCAGTGTGATAAGCACTTAGAACATAGAACAGTACAGCACAGAACAGGCCCTTCAGCCCACAATGTTGTGCCGACCATTGATCCTCATGGATGCACCCTCAAATTTCTGTGACCATATGCATGTCCAGCAGTCTCTTAAATGACCCCAATGACCTTGCTTCCACAACTGCTGCTGGCAACGCATTCCATGCTCTCACAACTCTCTGCGTAAAGAACCTGCCTCTGACATCCCCTCTATACTTTCCACCAACCAGCTTAAAACTATGACCCCTCGTGCTAGCCACTTCAGAAGACCAAAATCTCAACTTCATCAAATGACTCAACTTTTGATGCTGATTTCAAAAAAAAGGCTGATTTCATGGAGATGAACACATCAGAAGTCCAAAGTCTAAACTTCATCTAATGACTCAACTTTTGATGCTGGTTTGACTCAAATGCTCATTGCATGGAGATGAGCACATCAGATGTCCAAACTCAGATTCACCAAATGACTCAACTTTTGATGGTGGTTTCACCTAAAGGCTTATTTTAGTGAGATGAAGACTTCAGAAGACCAAAACCTCAACAACTCTAAATGAATCAAATTTTAAAGCTGGTTTGACTCAAATGCTTATATCAGTGAGACAAGCACAGTTGCTGAGCAAAATCTCAGCTTCACCAAATGACTCAACATTTGATGCTGGTTTCAATAAAATTTGTATTTCAGTGTGATAAGCACATCAGGACTCCAAATTCTCAACTTCACCAAATACGTCAACGTTTGATGCTGCTTTTACTGATATGTTTATTTTAAGTGACATAAGCACATTAGAAAAATAAATTCTCAACTTCACCTAATGACTCAACGTTTGATGCTGGTTTCACTAAAATTCTCATGTCAGTGAGATATGCACATTTTATACATCACCAAATGACTCATAAGTTGATGTTGGGGAATTTAAAATGTTTATTTTTGTGCGGCAAGCTCATTTTTTCATCAAAATCTAACTTCACCAAAAGTCTCAACTTTCGAAGCCGGTGTGACTCAAATGCTTATTTCAGTGTGATAAGCACTTCATTGGACCATAATTTCAACTTCACCAAATGTGTCATCATTTGGAGTTGTTTTGACTCAAATGCTTATTTCAGTGATACAAGCACTTCAGAATAGCAAAATCTCAACTTCACCAAATGACTCAACTTTTAGAGCCGGTTTGACTCAAATGCTTATTTCAGGGAGATCCGTGCATCAGAAGACCAAAATCTCAACCTCACAAACTGATACAACTTTTCATGGTGGTTTCACTAAAATGCTATTTCAGTGAGATGAAGACTTGCAAAGACCAAAATCTCAACTTCTCCAAATGAATCAACCTTTGAAGCTGGCTTGACTCTACTGTTTATATCAGCTAGATAACACAGTTGTTAGCCAAAATCTCAACTTCTCCAAATGTCTCAATTTTTCATGCTGGTTTGATGAAAAGCCTTATTTCATTGAGATAAGCCCTTGAGAAGGCCGAAATCTCAACTTCACCAAATGATTAATCTTTTGTTGATCATTTTCAATAAATTGCTTATTTTAGTGAGATAAGCAAATCAGAAGACCAAAATCTCAACTTCACCAAATGACTCAACATCTCATGGTGGTTTCACTGAATTCTTATTTCAGTGTACTATGTACTTCAGAAGCCCATTGTCTCATCTTCACTAAATGACTCAAATTTTGATGCTTGTTTCACAAAAATGCTGACTTCAGTGTGATAAGCACTTCAGAAGGCCAAAATCTCAACTTCACAGGTTACTAAACTATTGATGCTGATTTCACTCTAAGGCTTATTTCAGAAAAATGAGCACATTAGAAATCCAAATTGACAACTTCATGAAATGACACAACTTTTGATGCTGTTTTCACAAAATGGCTTATCGCAGGGAGATGAGCACATCAGAAAACCAAAATCTCAACTTCACCATATAACTCAACATTTGATGCTGGTTTGACTCAAATGCTTATTTCAGGGAGATCAGAACATCAGAAGACCAAAATCTCAACCTCACAAACTGATACAATATTTCATGGTGGTTTCACTAAAATGCTACTTCAGTGAGATGAAGACTTGAGAAGACAAAAATCTCAACTTCTCCAAATGAATCAACCTTTGAAGCTGGTTTGACTCAAATGCTTATGTCAATGAGATAAGGACAGTTGCTGGACAAAATCTCAACTTCACCCAATGACTCAACTTTGATGCTGTTTTGACTAAAACCCTTATATAATTGAGGCAAGCCCTTCAGAATATCAAAATCTCATCTTCACCAATTACCCAACTTTTGATTCTGGTTTCACTAAAAGGATCATTTCAGGGAGATGAGCACATCAGGACTCCAAATTCTCAACTTTACCAAATGCGTCAATGTTTGATGCTGCTTTTACTAAAATGCTTATTTTCAGTGACGTAAGCACATTAGAAGAACAAAATCACAACTTCACTTAATGACCAAGTTTTGATCCTGGTCTCACTAAAATGTTCATGTCAGTGAGATGTGCACATTTTATACATCACCAAATGACTTAGAAGCTGATGTTTGGACACCTAAAATGTTTATTTCTTTGAAGCAAACTCATTCTTTCATCAAAATCTAATTTTCATAAAATGACAAAAATTATCCACATTGGGGCATTAAAATGTCTGCCTCACCAAATGACTCAACTTTCAGTGAGATAAATGACTTTCAGTGAGATATGCATGTTTGCAGGCCAAATTCTCAACTTCACCAAATGACTCAACTTTCGATGCCGGTTTGACTCAAATGCTTATTTCAGGCAGATCAGCACATCAGAAGACCAAAATCTCAACCTCACAAAATGATACAACATTTCATGGTGGTTTCACTAAAATGCTATTTCAGTGAGATGAAGACTTGAGAAGACAAAAATCTCATCTTCTCCAAATGAATCAACCTTTGAAGCTGATTTGACTAAAATGCTTACATCAGCGAGATAAGCACAGTTGCTGGCCAAAATCCAACTCCTCCAAATGACTCAACTTCTCATGATGGAGTCACTGAATTCTTATTTTGGTGTGATAAGTACTTCAGAAGTCCATCATCTCAACTTCACCAAATGATTCAAATTTTGATGCTTGTTTCACAAAAATGCTTACTTCAGTGTGATCAGCACTTCAGGAGACCAAAATCTCAACTTCACCAATTACTCAACTTTTGATGCTGATTTCACAAAAACACTGATTTCATGGAGATGAGCACATCAGAAGTCCAAATTCTAAACTTCATCTAATGACTCAACTTTTGATGTTGGTTTGACTAAATGCTTATTGCAGGGAGATGAGCACATCAGATGTCCAAACTCTCAGCTTCACCAAATGACTGAACTTTTGATGGCGGTTTCACTAAAAGACTTATTTCAGTGAGATGAAGACTTGAGAAGACCAAAATCTCAACAATTCCAAATGAATCAAATTTTAAAGCTGGTTTGACTCAAATGCTTACATCAGCGAGATAAGCACAGTTGCTGAGCAAAATTTCAACTTCACCAAATGACTCAACATTTGATGCTGGTTTCAATAAAGTTGGTATTTCAGTGCGATAAGCACTTCAGACATCCAAAACCTCAACTTCACCAATTACTCAACTTTTGATTCTGGTTTCACTAAAAGGCTCATTTCAGGAAGATGATCTCATCAGGAGTCCAAATTCTCATCTTCATCAAATAACTCAACTTTTGATGCTGCTTTTACTAAAATGCTTATTTTCAGTGTGACAAGCACTTCAGATGTCCAAAATCCAAATTTCACTAAATGACTCAGCTTTTGATGCTGGTTTCAATGAAATGCTTATTTCAGTGAGACAAGCACATTAGAAGAACAGAATCTCAACTTCACTCAATGACCCAACTTTTAATGCTGGTTTTACTAAAATGCTCATTTCAGTGAGATATGCACATTTTATACATCACCAAATGACTCATAAGTTGATGTTGGGGAATTTAAAACGTTTACTTCTATGTGGCAAGCTCATTTTTTCATCAAAATCTAACTTTCACAAAATGACCAAAAGTACGCACATTCGGGCATTAAAATGTCAGCCTCACCAAATGACTCAACTTTTGATGGTGGTTTCATTAAAAGGCTTATTTTAGTGAGAAGAACGCATCAGATGTCTAAAATCTCAACTTCATCAAATGACTCAACTTTTGATGCTGGTTTCACGAAAAGGCTTATTTCAGTGTGATAACTACTTCAGAAGAGCAAAATTTCAACTTCACCAAAGGACACAACTTTTTGAGGTGGTTTGACTCAAATGCTTATTTCAGCAAGATAAGCACATTTGCAGGGCAAAATCTCAACTTCACCAAATGTCTCAACTTTTGATGCTGGTTTGACTTAAAGGATAACTTCAGTGAGACGAGCACTTCAGACCAAAATCTCAACTTCACTAAATGACTCCATTTTTGATCTGCTGGTTTCACAAAAATGCTTATTTCGCTACAATAAGCACTTCAGAAGACCAAAATCTCAACCTCACCAATTACTCAACTTTTGATTCTGTTTTCACTAAGAGGCTTATTTCAGGGTGATGCCCATGTCAGAAGTCCAAATTCTCAACTTCACCAAATGACTCAAGTTTTGCTGCTGATTCACCTAAAAGGCTTATTTCGCTACAATAAGCACTTAGAAGACCAAAATCTCAACTTCACCAAATGAATCAACTTTTGATGCTCCTTTCACTAATATGCTTATTTCAGTTTGATAAGCACTTCAGAAGACCAAAATCTCAACTTCACCAAATGACTCCACTTTTGATCAGAGATAATGGGAACTGTAGATGCTGGAGAATCCAAGATAATAAAGTGTGAAGCTGGATGAACACAGCAGGCCAAGCAGCATCACAGGAGCACAAAAGCTGACGTTTTGGACCTAGACCCTTCATCACTTTTGACGGTGGTTTCACTCAATTCTTATTTCATTGTGTTAAGTACTTTAAGGAGCCCATAGACTCAACTTTTGATGCTGGTTTGACTAAAATATTTATTTCATTGAGACAAGAACATCAGAACACCAAAATCTCAACTTCACCAAATGGTTCCACTTTTGATATGCTCGTGTCATGAAAATGCTCATTTCAGTGTGATAAGCACTTCAGAAGACCAAAATCTCAACTTAACCAAATGAATCAACTTTTGAAGCTGGTTTGGCTCAAATGTTTATATCAGCAAGATAAGCACTTCAGAAGACCATAATCTCAACTTCACCAAATGACTGAACTTTTGATGCTGGTGTCACAAAAATGCTTATTCCAGTGAGAAATGCACATTTATACAGCACCAAATGACTCATAAGTTGATGGTGGGGATACTAAAATGTTTGTTTCTGTGAGGTAAGCTCATTTTTTCATCTAAATCTAACATCCACAAGATGACACATGTTTGCACATTCGGACATTAAAATGTCACCTTCACAAAATGACTCAATAAAGTGTTGAATGTTGTGCTAAAATGTTGATTTCAGTGAGCTAAGTACTTCAGAACATCAAAATCTCACATTCACCAAATGACTCAAACTTTGATGCTTTTCGTATTACAGTTCTTGTTGCAAGTGAGATAAGCACATTACTACATCAAAATCTCATTTTCTCAAAATCACTCCAATTCCGATCCAGGTTTGAGTAGAGTGCTTATTTCCATCACATAAGCACATTTGTACATCAAAATCTGACGTTCACCAAATGTCTCAAAAGTTGATGCTTGTTGCACAAAAATGCTTCCTTCAGTGAGAAAAGCACACTTGTGCCTCAAAAATCACTTTCACCAAAAGAGTCAAAAGTTGATGCTGGTTGTACTAAAATTCTTATTTCGGTGAGATAAGCACATTAGTACATCAAAATGTCACCTTCACCAAATGAATCAAACATGGATGCTGTTCATACTACAATTCTTGTTGCGAGTGTGATAAGCACGCAACTACATCAAAAACTCACTTTCACAAAATCACTCCAATTCCGATCCAGGTTTGAGTAGAGTGCTTATTTCCATCACATAAGCACAGTTGGATATCAAAATATGACGCTCACCAAATGTCTCAAAAGTTGATGCTTGTTGCACGAAAATGTTTCCTTCAGTGAGAAAAGTACACTTGGACATCAATAATCACTTTCACCAAAAGTCTCAAAAGTTGATACTGGTTTTACCAAAATACTTATTTCAGAGGAGTAAGCACATTCACACATCAAAATGTCACCTTCACCAAATGACTCAAAAGTTGATGCTGGTTGAACTAAAATTTTTATTCCAATGAGATAAGTACTTGGAACTTCAAATCTCACATTCACCAAATGACTCAATTTGTGATGCTGGAGTGTTTATTTCATTGAGACAAGCACATTTGTACATCAAAATCTCACATTGCCCAAATGGCTCAAACGATTATACTGTTCGTACTACAATTCTTGTTGCGAATAAGATACGCACATTACTACATCAAAATTTCACTTTCACAAAAATCACTCCAATTCCAATCCAGGCTTGAGAAAAGTGCTTGTTTCCATCACATTTTATAACTTCAAAATCTCACCTTCCCCAAATGACTCAATTTATGATGCCAGTTGTACTCAACTTTTGAGTCATTTGGTGCTTTGTGAGATTTTGATGGACAAATGTGCTTATCTCACTGAAATAAGCAGTTTATTTAAACGATCATCAGCTTTTCAGACATTTGATGAGGGTGTCATTTTGATGTCTGAATTTGCTTGTCTCACGAAAATAAGCATTTTACTACAACCAGCATCACCTTATTGAGTCATTTGGTGAAGGTGACATTTTGATATACAAATGTGCATATCACACTGAAATAAGCATTTTAGTCCAACCAGCATGAACTTTTGAGTCATTTGGCGAAAGTGAGATTTGGATGTACAAATGCGTGTATCTCACTGAAGGAAGCATTTCATCATTGTATTAGAATCCTCATTTCAGTGGGATATGCACATATATACTTCAAAATCTCATTTCCACTAAATGACACAAAAGTTGATGCTGGTTGTACTACAATGCTTAATTCACTGAGATAAGTACATTCGTACATCAAAACGTCACCTTCACCAATTGTCTGAAATTTTGATGCTAGTTTAAATAAAATGCTTATTTCAGTGAGATAAGCGCATTTGTACATCAAAATATCACATTCACCAAAGGGCTCAAAATTTCATGCTGGTTGTACAAAAATGCTTATTTCAGTGAGATACGCTCATACGTATTTCAAAATCTCACTTCCTCTAAATGACTGAGTCGTTGATGCTGGTTGTACTAAAATGCTTACTTCAGAGAGATAAGCACATTTGTAAATCAAAATGCCACTTTCTCCAAATGACAGAAAAATTGATGCTAGTAAAAAAAATGCTTATAATCAGTGAGATAACAGTGAAATAAGCACTTTAGTACAAACATCACCACAAATTGAGTCATGACGTGAATGTGAGATTTTGAAACAAGCATTTCAGTCTCAACAGCATCTACGTTTGAGTCATTTGGTGGAAGTGAGATTTTGATGTACGAACATGTTTATCTCACTGAAATAAACATTTTACTACAATGATCATCAACATTTGAGTCATTTAGTGAAAGTAAGTTCTTGATGTAAAAAATGAGCTTGACTCACTGTAATAAGCATTTTCATATCACCGACATCAACTTATGAGTCATTTGGTGAAAGTCAGATTTTGATGTGTAAACGTGCATTGTAATCTAACCAGCATCAACTTTTCAGACAAATAATGAAACAGAGATTTTAATTTACGTACATGCTTATCGTACTGAAATAAGAATTTAAGTACAATGCACATCAACATCTAAGACATTTGGTGAAGGTGAGATTTTGATGTACAAATGGGCTTAACTCACTGAAATAAGCATCAACTTCTTTGAGTCATTCGGTGAAGGTGAAATATTGATGCACTCGTTCTTATTTAACTGAAATAAGCACTTTGTTAAAATCAATTAAAACTTTTGAGTCATTTGGAAGATTTTAATTGACGAATGTGCTTATTTCACTGAAAGAATCATTTTACTACAATCACCATCAAGCGAGTTTTGAGAAGATTTGTAGCTCAGGTTGAGGTTCTGGATGTGAGTTTGCTCGCTGAGCTGGGAGGTTAGTTTTCAGATGTTTCGTCACCTTTTTTGTTATTTGAAAAAATATACTTTATTCATAAGATGTACAAAAAAAAACATATTTATATACCTACTCAGTCATGCAAGCTGCTCCGGGTTACCCAGGGGGTACATACATCAACTAAAGGAAGAAAACAAAGAAAGAAGAAAAAAAAACAAAGCAAAGAAAATACCCTGGCAGTCGTCACCCCGCACAGTCCCAGTTGGCCCCCTGACCAGTTGGGGAAGGCGCCAGCTGGGCCCAGGTACCAGATAGGGCCCTTTTTTCTATTCTGGACGAGGGGTTTCATACCGTGGTCTTTCCCCACCGGACCTTGGTGGCGGCTGCCCCAAGCTTTAGCGCGCCCCTCAGCACGTAGTCCTGGACCTTGGAGTGCGCCAGTCTGCATCATTCAGTCGGGGTCAGTTCTTTCAGCTGGCAGACCAGCAAGTTGCGGGGAGACGAAAGAGCGTCTTTCACCGCATTGATGGTCCTCCAGGCGCAGTTGATGTTGGTCTTGGTGTGCGTCCCGGGAAACAGCCCGTAGAGCACGAAGCCCCGCATCACGGAGCTGCTCGGGACAAGCCTCGACAAATACCACTGCATCCCCCTCCAGACCTCCTGCGCGTAGGCACACTCCAGAAGGAGGTGATCAACAGTCTCGTCCCCTCCCCCGCAGCCACCTCGAGGGCAGCGTGCGGTGGTGCAGAGATTCCGGGCATGCATAAAGGATCTCACTGGCAGAGCCCCTCTCACCACCAACCAAGCAATGTCCTTGTGCTTGTTTGAAAGTTCTGGCGATGAGGCATTCTGCCAAACGACTTTGGCAGTCTGCGTGGGGAACCACACGATGGGATCCACCCTCTCCTTTTCCCGAAGGGTCTCGAGGATACTACATGCTGACCACTGCCTGACGGCCTTGTGGTCAAAGGTGTTTCCTTTCAAAAATTTCTCCACGAAAGACAGGTGGTACGGAACGGTCCAACTACTCGGAGTGTTCCGCAGCAACGAGGCCAGGCCCATCCTTCGCAACACCGGGGACAGGGAGGACCTCAGTAAGTAGTGACACTTGGTGTTTGTGTACTGAGGATCTACGCACAGCTTGATGCAGCCGCACACGAAGGTAGCCGTCCGGGCGAGGGTGGTGTTCGGTACGCCCTTTCCCCCATTTTCCAGGTCTTTGTACATGGTGTCCCTGCGGACCCGGTCCATCCTCGACCCCCAAATGAAGTGGAAGATGGCCCGGGTGACTGCAGTGGCACAGGTCCAGGGAATAGGCCAGGTCTGGGCCACACACAACAGTACTGAAAGCCCCTCGCACCTGACAGCCAGGTTCGTACCCGCAATGGAGAGGGACCGCAGCATCCACCTGCCCAGCTTCTGCTTCAGTTTGGTGCTACAGTCCTCCCAAGTCTTAGTGCACGCCCCAGCTCCACCAAACCAAACACCCAGCACCTTCAGGTAGTCTGTCCTGACGGTGAAGGGGATGAAGGAGCGGTCGTCCCAGTTCCCGAAGAACATGACCTCGCTCTTACCCCTATTGACTTTGGCACCCGAGGCCAGTTCAAACTGTCTACTCACCAACCGAAGATCGGTGCAGAAGACGGCGACATCGTCCATGTACAGGGAGGTCTTGACCTGAAGGCCTCCGCTGCCTGGGATAGTCACGCCCTTCAGGCTCACGTCCTTCCTGATGGATGCAGTGAAGGGCTCCACACTGCACATGAACAAGGCAGGAGAGAGCGGGCAGCCCTGCCTGACTCCAGATCTGACAGGAAAACTGTCCGATTCCCACCCGTTGATCGAGACTGCGCTAATGATGTTGGCGTAGAGCAGCCGGATCCAATTGCAGATGCCCTCCCCAAACCCCAATTTGGAGAGGACGTCCCTCATGTAAGCATGAGAGACCCTGTCGAAGGCCTTCTCCTGGTCCAGGCTGACGAGGCAGGTGTCCACCCGCCTGTCCTGTACGTAGGCGATCGTATCCCTGATGAGTGCGAGGCTCTCAGCGATCTTCCTGCCCGGCACAGCACAGGTTTGGTCAGGGTGAATCACCGACTCCAGGACACACCTGACCCGGTTGGCTATGACCTTGGCCAGGATTTTGTAGTCCACGTTCAATAGTGAAATGGGACGCCAATTCTTAATTTCTTCCCTCTCCCCCTTCCTCTTGTAAATGATGGTGATGATGCCCTTCCTCATGGACTTGCACATTTCCCCTGCCTGAAGCGCACTATCGTACACTTCCAGCAGGTCCTGGCCGACCAGGTCCCACAGAGCGGAATACAGCTCGACCGGTAAGACGTCGCTCCCGGGAGTCCTATTCCTCTCAAAGGACTTGGGGGCTCTGGTCAGCTTGTCCAGGGATATCGGCCAGTCCAGCCACTCCCTTGTGCCGTCGCCTAAGACCTCCGTGATAGACGACAGGAACGACTCGGAGGCCATGCTGTCAGTGGGCTTCGTGTCGTACAGTCTGGCATAGAAGGATCTGCTGATTCTCAAAATGTCGGGCCGAGACGACGTCACCGAGCCATCATCCTCCTTCAGCCGGCTAAGCACAGAGCTCTCTTTGTGCATCTTCTGAAAGAAGAAACAGGAGCACGTCTCATCCTGCTCCATGGAGCGGACCCTGGACCGGAAGATTATCCTGGAGGCCTCTGCAGCAAAGAGCGAGGCTTGCTGGCCCCTCACTTCGTGGAGGTCCTCCGTGACATCGACCCCCATCAACTGCAGAAGGAGCAGGTTCTGCACCCTTTTCTGGAGTTGCGACAGCTTTCCCCGCCTCTCTCTCACCTTCTGAACACCCTTGAGGACAAAGAACCTCTCGATGTTCTCCTTCACCATCTCCCACCAGTCACCCGGAGACTCAGAGGGATTTCACGGTTCTCCAACCAGCGTACTTCCGCTTAAGCTCCTCAATGTTCTCTGGGGTCAACAGAGTCGTGTTGAGCTTCCACGTCCCCTTGCTGGCCGGCTGGTCGTCCTGTAAGTGACAGTCGGCCAGCAGGAGGCAGTGGTCAGAGAAGAACACTGGCTTGACGCCAGTGGACCTGACCGAGAACGCCCGTGACACAAACAGGAAGTCTATCCTTGAGTGAATAGACCCGTCTGGCCACGACCAGGTGTACCTCCGCTGCGCTCTGTCTGCAGGGGTGCTGAAGACATCAAGCAGCTAGGCATCCTTCACCGTGCCCATCAGGAATCTGGACGTGACGTCCAGTTGACTCCCCCCACCCGCTGTCCCCACGCCGGATCTTCCATCTGCATTGATGATGCAGTTGAAGTCTCCACCTAGGATGACCGGCCTGGACGTAGCCAGCAGGGGTGGAAGCCGCTGCAGGACGGCCAACCGCTCATTCCGTACCGCTGGGGCGTACACGTTGATCAGCCTCAGGGGAGCGTTCCTGTAGGTGACATCAGCCACTAGGAGGCGCCCCCCACCACCACCTCCTGAACTTGAGAGATGGTGAAGTCGCACCCCGCAGCAGAATAGCCAGGCCCGAGGAGCGACAGTCGTTACCCTCGACCAGATCGAAGGCCCACAGGTCCAGGCGCCGGACCATTTCCCCTACCTGCCGAGGTGCGGTATCCCGCACTCCTGCAGAAACAGGAGGTCCGCCTTGATGGTGGTCAGGTAGGCCAACGTGGTTACACATGTTGCGGTGGACTTCACACTGTGCACATTAGTGCTCGCAACTCGTACCCCCATTGTGGGCAGTGACCGCAGTACCCTCCCCAAGTCCAAGGTCCAGCCCCTCCATCTGTCCCTTCATGCCCATTGCCTGGGCTAACTGCTGGACGCTCTCCGGGTGCAGGAAACCGTCCGTGCTGCCTTCCGGGTGGCATCCCCCCGTCGGGGGTATGGAGGCAGGAGGGTCCGGCTCTGGGTCAGGCTGGGGACGCGCTGTTTCCTCCTTCCCGCCTGGAAGTTCCGGGCGGCCCTCCAGTGCCCCAGCGGCACTTGACTGGGTGTCGGAGGGAGCCTCAGGATGCCTCCCGTCACCTGGACTCGTGGTGCTGCTTTCCTTCTCCCTCGAGATCTTTAACTTCTGCTTCGGGCGGGCACTCTCCGAATCCCCCTCGTCAGAGGAGCTCTTATAGCCCCCCTGTAGCTGTCTCTTCCCGCCTGATGGTTGTGGTTCCTGGGCCCGTCAACACACCTTCCTCATCGCTTTCCAGACCGTCGTCCACTCCCCTGGGTCGCCTGTCGCTGCCTCCATTGACTCCGGGTTGTCGGCGGTGGGGGGGGGGGGCAGTGGAGCCTGCAGGGGCGCTTTGCTGGCCTCGGGCCCGTCCTGCAGGGCTGGGCCCTCCTGCACGACCTGGCCCCCCTGTACATTAGTGTGGTCCTTGCTGGGCCCTGGTGCCTTCCTCTCCTCCGGGGGGGCTGGCCCCGCATTGCCCCTGCCGGCGACCTGGGTGTAGGTGGTCCCCCGCTGCGGGCATGCCCTATAGAGGTGGCCCGCTTCCCTGCAAAGGTTGCAGCTTTTCTCTTGTGGGCTATCCTTTGCAAGGTGTCCCTCCTCCCTGCAGATGGTGGCTTTGCAGTCGGCCGCCACGTGACCTGACCTACCACAGGCATGGCAGACTTTAGGTTGCCCTGCAAGGGTCAGGTAGCCCTTGCTCCCGCCGGTCGCGAAGCTGGACGGTGGGTGTACGACGTTCCCGTCCGCGCCCATCCTCAGCGTCACCTTGACCTGCCTCTTACTCGTCCAGATGCCAAAGGGGTCCATGATGTCAGTTAGGTCCCCTTCCACCTTCACGTACCTTCCAAGGAAGGTCAGGACATCAACTGCTGGCACATGTGGGTTGTACATGTGTACAGTCACCATACGGCTCCTCTGCGCTGGCATCACAAACAGCGGGACAGCTGTCAATACAGAGAGGGGGCCCTCACCTCCTTTCTCCTTGAAAACCTCCAGGAAGCGCTTGCAAAGCTTGGCACTCCTGAAGGTCACAACGTAAAAACCTCCTCCGGGGAAATCCTGCAGGCAGTAAATGTCCGCAGCAGCGAACCCACAACAGTCCAACAGGACCCTCTTCACCAAGAAGGTCCAGTCCACAGGTGCACCTTCACCCACCTTCTTTATGGAAACACGGATGGTGTTCCGGACCCCCTGACCTGGGGCACGAGCACTTGCCGCAGCCATCGTTGCAGGTTGGCTGCTCCCCTGAACCAGCGTTAGGCCGAAGCCAGCATTAAGATCCACTGGTCGCAAGGGTGCACAGCCAACCCGACGTCTTCCTTTCACCTCCAACACAGCACTCTCCTCCTCTCGGTCCACAAGAGAGTGGGTCTTTATTTTGTTCCAGATGTAAGCTGGTTCATTTGTTCCCAGATGTTTTGTCACCATTCTAGGTAACATCATTAGTGAGCCTCTGACGAAGTGCTGGTGTTATGTCCTCCCACTTTCTATTTATCTGTTTAGGTTTCCTTGGGTTGGTGATGTCATTTCCTGCATTGGTGATGTCATTTCCTGTTCTTTTTCTCAGAGGATGGTAGATTGGCTCCAAATCAATATGTTTGTTGATGGAGTTCTGGTTGGAATGCCATGCTTCTAGGAATTCTTGTGCGTATCTCTGTTTGGCTTGTCCTAGGATGGATGTGTTGTCCCAATCAAAGTGGTGTCCTTCCTCATCTGTATGTAAGGATATGAGTGATAGTGGGTCATGTCATTTTGTGGCTAGTTGATGTTCATGTATCCTGGTGGCTAGCTTTCTGCCTGTTTGTCCAATGTAGTGTTTGTCGCAGTTCTTGCAAGGTATTTTGTAGATGACGTTCGTTTTGCTTGTTGTCTGTGTAGGGTCTTTTAAGTTCATTCGCTGCTGTTTTAGTGTGTTGGTGGGTTTGTGGGCTACCCTGATGTCAAGAGGTCCGAGTAGTCTGGCAGTCATTTCGGAAATGTCTTTGATGTAGGGGAGAGTGTTCATGGTTTCTGGGCCCGTTTTGTCTGTTTGTTTGGGTTTGTTGCTGAGAAATCCAAGAACTGTGACAACTTTACTAAATTAAGCATCTTGGCAGCAACTTTTCAGACATTTGGTGAAAGTGAGATTTGATGTATGCTTATCTCACTGAAATAAGTATTTGAGAACAGCCAGCATCATCTTTTGAATCCTCTGATGCTGCTTGGCCTGCTGTGTTCATCCAGCTTCATACTGTATTATCTCAGATTCTCCAGCATCGGCAGTTCCTACTATCTCTGACTCAAAAGTTGATACTGCTTATAGTGAAATGCTTATTTCAGTGAGATAAGCATATTTTTGTAGTAAAATCAAACATTCACCAAAGGACCCAAAATTTGATGCTTGTTGTACTAAAATGCTAATTTCAGTGAGATCAGCATATTCATAAATCAAAATATCACATTCTCCAAATGACTCAAAAGTTGATACTGATGTTCAAATATGCTTACCACACCAAAATAAGCATTTTAGTGTAATCAGCATCATATTTTTCAGATGTATGATGGAATGTGAGATTTTAATGTTCCAAGGTGTAAACAATGAGATGAGTCTCACTGAAATAAGCATTTTAAAGCAATCAGCATTTCATTTTAACTTTTTTTGATGAATGTGAGATTTTCACATTCCAACTTGTTTATCTCACTGACATTTTAATGCCATCTGCATTTTATTTTAACATTTTCGCTGAATGTCAGATTTTGTTGTTTAACTGTGCTCATCTCACTGAATTAAGCATTTTACTGCAATCAGCATCAAATTATGAGACGCTTGATGAATTTGACATTATGCTGTTCCAACGTGTGTATCTCACTGAAATGAGTGTTTTAACGCCATCTGCATTTTATTGTAACATGATAATGTCAGATTTTGATATTTAAACGTGCGTTTCTTTCTGAAAGAAGCATTTTACTGCAACCAGCAGCAAGTTTTTGGACTGTTAGTGAATGTCAGATTTTGATTGTGAAAATTGCTTTTCTCATTGAAATAAGCATTTTACTGTAACCACCATCAAAGTTTTAGATGTTTGATGAATGTGAGTTTTTGATGTTCCAATGGGTTTATCTCACTGAAATATGCGTTTCAATGTCATCATCATTTTATCTTAGCATTTTTTTGGTGAATGTCATATTTTGATGTTCAAATGTGCTTGTCTCACTGAGCCAAGCATTTTAATGCCATCAACATCAGGTTTTAACATTTTTGGGTAATATCGAATTTTGATTCTGCATTGTACTTATTTCACTGAAATAAGCATTTTAATGCAATCAGCAGCAGGTTTTTAGACTTTTGGTGACTATCAGATGTGAAAAGTGCTTATCTCCACGTGGGAAGTATTGTTCTGCAAAAAGTATTAAATTTTAAGTCGTTTGGTGAATGTTTTGATGTTTCAATGTGCTTATCACACTGAAACAAGCAATTAACTGCAATCAGCATCAATTTTTTAGGTGTTCAATGAATGTGACAATTTGAATGTGAAAAGATAGGGTAGGGGAGTAAGGAATAAATACTAGGTGGAGATAGAGGTCAAAGAGAGAGAAGAACAATTGGACAGACAAGATTACCTGGCTTGGAGGGTGAATAGCTATTAACAGGGACTGTTAGTGGCTAACAATGTACTGTGTGTAGTAGCAGACCAAACCTGTGTGTGGGGTGGGATAAGGACACAGGGTAGCTCAAGCCCTAAAGTTATTAAACTTGACATGGAGTCCAAAAGGCTGCTGGGTCCCCGAGCAGAAAATGAGATGCTGTTCTTCCAGGTAGCATTGAGCTTTGCTGGAGCACTGCAGCAAGCCTGAGACAGAGATATTGGGGAGGGAACAGGGTGACGTGTTAAAGTGACAGGTAACTGGAAGCTCAGGGTCCTCTTTTGGAGAGAGAATGTAGGTTTTCTGCAAGGCAGTCACCCAGTCCAGACTTTGTTTCTCCAATGTAAAGGAAAGCACATTGTGAGCAATGAATGCAGTAGACTAGATTGCATGAAGTGCGGGTTACCTGAGATAGTGTTTAAGCCCTGAGTTAGTGAAGAGAGAGGAAGTAAACAGACAGTAAGCCTTCTGCGGTTGCAGATGAAGAATCAGTGAGATTGTAGTGGGGGTGTTGGGAGAGAAGGAAGAGTGAACCAGAGTGTCTTGAAGGGAACAGTCTCTGCAGAAGACCTACAAGGGATAAGGCCATAAAACCATAAGACATAGGAGTGGAAGTAAGGCCATTCGGCCCATCAAGTCCACTCCGCCATTTAAATCATGGCTGATGGGCATTTCAACTCCACTTCCCTGCACTCTCCCCATAGCCCTTGATTCCTCGTGAGAGCAAGAATTTGTCAATCTCTGCCTTGAAGGCGTCCAACGTCCCGGCCTCCACTGCACTCCGTGGCAATGAATTCCACAAGCCCACCACTCTCTGGCTGAAGAAATGTCGTCTCATTTCAGTTTTAAATTCACCCCCTCTAATTTTAAGGCTGTGCCCACGGGTCCTAGTCTCCCTGCCTAACAGAAACAACTTCCTAGCACCACCCACTCTAAGCCACAGATTATCTTGTAAGTTTCTATTAGATCTCCCCTCAACCTTCTAAACTCTTAATGAGTACAATCCCAGGATCTTTAGCCGTTCACCATACGTTAAACCTACCATTCCAGGGATAATCCGTGTGAATCTCCGCTGGACACGCTCCAGGGCTAGTATGTCCTCCCTGAGATGTGGGGCCCAAAATTGGACACAGTATTCTAAATGGGGCCTAACTAGCGCTTTATAAAGCCTCAGAAGCACATCACTGCTTTTATATTCCAACCCTCTTGAGATAAATGCCAACATTACATTCGCTTTCTTAATTACGGACTCTACCTGCAAGCTAACCTTTACAGAATCCTGGACCAACACTCCCAGATCCCTTTGTACTTCTGCTTTGCAAATTTTCTCACCATTCAGAAAATAGTCCATGCCTGTATTCTTTTTTCCAAAGTGCAAAACCTCACATTGAATTTCATCAGCCATTTCCTGGACCACTCTCCTAAACTGTCTAAATCTTTCTGCAGCTTCCCCACCTCTTCAGTACTACCTGCCTGTCCACCTATCTTTGTATCATCGGCAAACTTCGGCAGAATGTCCCCAGTCCCTTTGTCCAAATCATTAATGTATAAGGTGAACAGTTGCGGTCCCACACTTAACCCTGCGGGACACCACTCGTCACCGGTTGCCATTCCGAAAAAGAGCCTTTTATCCCAACTCTCTGCCTTCTGTCAGACAGCCAATCCTCAATCCAAGCCAGTAGCTCACCTTGATCACCATGGGCCCACCGCTTGCTCAGCAGCCTCCTGTGAGGCACCGTATCAAAGGCCTTTTGGAAGTCTAGATAGATAACATCTGCTGGGTTTCCCTGGTCTAACATACTTGTTGCCTCTTCAAAGAATTCTAACAGGTTTGTCAGGCACGATCTCCCCTTGCTGAATCCATGCTGACTTGTTCTAATCTGACCCTGCACTTCCAGGAATTTAGAAATCTCATTCTTGACAATGGGTTCTAGAATTTTACCAACTACCGAGGTTAGGCTAATCCACCTATAATTTTCTAACTTTTGCCTTGATCCTTTCTTAAACAGGGGGGTTACAACAGCGATTTTCCAATCATCTGGGACTTTCCCAGATCTGAGGACTGGAGAGAGGCAAATGTAATTCCTCTCTTCAAGAAAGGAAATAGGGAAATCCCCGGCAATTATAGACTAGTGAGTCTCACGTCTGTCGTCTGCAAGGTGTTAGAAAGGATTCTGAGGGATAAGATTTATGACCATCTGGAAGAGCATGGCTTGATCAAATACAGTCAACACGGCTTTGTGAGGGGTAGGTCATGCCTTACAAACCTTATCGAGTTTTTTGAGGATGTGACTGGAAAAGTTGATGAGGGAAAAGGTGTGTATGTGGTGTATATGGACTTCAGTAAGGCATTTGATAAGGTTCCCCATGGTAGGCTCATTCAGAAGGTCAGGAGGAATGGGATACAGGGGAACTTAGCTGCTTGGATACAGAATTGGCTGGCCAACAGAAGACAGCGAGTGGTAGTAGAAGGAAAATATTCTGCCTGGAAGTCAGTGGTGAGTGGGGTTCCACAGGGCTCTGTCCTTGGGCCTCTACTGTTTGTAATTTTTATTAATGACTTGGATGAGGGGATTGAAGGATGGGTCAGCAAGTTTGCAGACAACACAAAGGTCGGAGGTGTCGTTGACAGTGTAGAGGGCTGTTGTAGGCTGCAGCGGGACATTGACAGGATGCAGAGATGGGCTGAGAGGTGGCAGATGGAGTTCAACCTGGATAAATGCGAGGTGATGCATTTTGGAAGGTCGAATTTGAAAGCTGAGTACAGGATTAACGATAGGATTCTTGGCAGCGTGGAGGAACAGAGGGATCTTGGTGTGCAGATACATAGATCGCTTAAAATGGCCACCCAAGTGGACAGGGTTGTTAAGAAAGCATATGGTGTTTTGGCTTTCATTAACAGGGGGATTGAGTTTAAGAGTTGTGAGATCTTGTTGCAGCTCTATAAAACTTTGGTTAGACCGCACTTGGAATACTGCGTCCAGTTCTGGGCGCCCTATTATAGGAAAGATTTGGATGCTTTGGAGAGGGTTCAGAGGAGGTTTACCAGGATGCTGCCTGGACTGGAGGGCTTATCTTATGAAGAGAGGTTGACTGAGCTCGGTCTCTTTTCATTGGAGAAAAGGAGGAGGAGAGGGGACCTAATTGAGGTATACAAGATAATGAGAGGCATAGATAGAGTTGATAGCCAGAGACTATTTCCCAGGGCAGAAATGGCTAGCACGAGGGGTCATAGTTTTAAGCTGGTTGGTGGAAAGTATAGAGGGGATGTCAGAGGCAGGTTCTTTACGCAGAGAGTTGTGAGAGCATGGAATGTGTTGCCAGCAGCAGTTGTGGAAGCAAGGTCATTGGGGTCATTTAAGAGATTGTATATGGTCACAGAAATTTGAGGGTGCATACATGAGGATCAATGGTCGGCACAACATTGTGGGCTGAAGGGCCTGTTCTGTGCTGTACTGTTCTATATTCTATGTTCTATGTTCTATGTGTTCCCTGACTCCAGTGACTTTTGAAAGATCACGACCAAAGCCTCCACTATTTCCTCAGCCACCCCCCTCAGAACTCTAGGATGTAGCCCATCGGGGCCAGGAGATTTATCAATTTTTAGACCTTTTAGCTTTTCTAGCACTTTCTCTTTTGTAATGCCTACCATACTCAACTCTGCCCCCTGACTTTCCCTAATTGTTGGCATATTACTCATGTCTTCCACTGTGAAGACTGACGCAAAGTACTTATTAAGTTCTTCAGCTATTTCCTTATCTCCCATCACTAGCCTTCCAGCATCAATTTGGAGTGGCCCAATATCTACTTTTGCCTCTCATTTGTTTCTTATGTATTGAAAGAAGCTTTCACTATCATTTCTAATATTACTAGCTAGCCTACCTTCATATTTGATCCTCTTCTTCCTTATAGCTCTCTTTGTTATCCTCTGTTTGTTTTTGTAGCCTTCCCAATCTTCTGATTTCCCAGTGCTCTTGGCCACTTTATAGGCTGTCTCTTTTTCTTTGATATATTTCCTGACTTCCTTTGTCAGCCATGGCTGTCTAATCCCACCCCAGATAATCTTTCTTTTCTTTGGGATGAACCTCTGTACTGTGTCCTCAATTACACCCAGAAACTCCTGCCATTGTTGGTCTACTGTCTTCCAGTCAATTTTCGTCAATTCCTCTCTCATGCCCCTGTAATTACCTTTATTTAACTGTAATACCATTACATCCAATTTTTCCTTCTCTCTTTCAAACTGCAGACTGAACTCTACCATATTATGATCGCTGCCTCCTAAGGGTTCCCTTACTTTAAGGTCTTTTATAAAGTCTGGCTCATTACTTAGCACTAAGCCCAGAATAGCCTGCTCCCTTGTGGGCTCCAGCACAAGCTGTTCCAAAAAGCCATCCTGCAAACATTCCATGATTCCTTTTCTTTGGATCCACCGGCAACATTATTCACCCAATCCACCTGCATATTGAAGTCCCCCATGATCACCGTGACCTTGCCTTTCTGACATGCCCTATCTATTTCCCGGTATATCTTGCACCTCTGGTCCTGGTCACTGTTAGGAGGTCTATACATAACTCCCATTATGGTTGTTTTGCCTTTGTGGTTCCTCAACTCCACCCACACACCCACACAGACTCCACATCTTCTGACCCTATGTCATTCAGTGCTGTAGAATTAATTTCATTCTTAACTAACAAGGCAACACCACCCCCTCTGCCCACCTCCCTGTCTTTTCGATATATTGTGAATCCTTGGATGTTTAACTGCCAGTCCTGAACTCACTGCAACCATGTCTCTGTGATGCCTACCACATCATTATCATTCAAGAGAATTTGTGCTGTTAATTCATCTACTTAGTTGCGAATACGATGAGCATTTAGATAAAGTGCCTTGATGCTAACTTTCTTATCATTATTAGAGAGGTTGGAAATCCCAAGATGTCTTAAGCTATCCTTCCTTTTTGCTGTATTCCTAGTCTGCCTTGAGCTTAAATCCACCTGTACATATGCTATCCTGTTGCTTATCTTTCCATTTAACTCCATACTCCCTGTCTCTTTCACTTTCCCTTCCCCCCGACTCAGAAGTTTAAAGTCCTACTGACCACCCTATTTATCCTTTTCGCTAGAACAAAGGTTCCAGATTGGTTCAGGTGGAGACCGTCCCAACGGTACAGATCCCCCCCAGTTCCAAAACTGATGCCAATGCCCCATGAAGTGGAATCCCTCTTTCCCACACCAAGCCCTTAGCCACGTGTTTACTTCCCTAACTTTCTTTTCCCTGTGCCAATTAGCACGTGGCTCAGGCAGTAATCCGGAGATTATGACCCTTGGGGACCTGTACTTCAATTTGTTTCCTAGAGCTTCATAATCCCTGAACAGGTCCTCTACCCTAGCTTTGCCTATGTTGTTAGTCCCAATGTGGACCACAACAACTGGACCCTCCCCCTCACTGCTCCAATATCCTTTCAACCCGGTCGGAGATGTCCCGTGCCCTGGCACCGGGCAGGCAACACACCATGCGGGACTCCCAATCCGGCTTGCATAGGATACTATCTGTCTCCCTAATTATAGAATCCCCTACAACAACTACCTGTCTTTTTGCTCCCCCCTCTTGAATGGCCTTCTGCACCACGGTGCCATGGTCAGCTGGCTCATCTTGTCCACAGTCCTTTTCCTCATCCGTACAGGGAGCAAGAGTCTCATACCTGTTGGTCAAGGTCAAGGGCTGAGGCTCCTGCACTCCTGAACTCTGAATCCCCCTACCTGCCTCACTTACAGTCACACCTTGTCCCTGAACACTTTCTGAATTTGAGTCATTTAATCTCCCGGGTGTGACTGCCTCCTGAAACAAAGTGTCCAGGTAACTCTCCCCCTCCCGGATGTGCCGCAGAGTTTGAAGCTCAGATTCTAGATCATTTACTCTGACCTGGAGTTCTTCCAGCAACCAACACTTGCTGCAGATGTAGTCGCTGCCGTTCACAGTGGGATCAGCCAGCTCCCACATCATACAGCTACAGCACATCACCTGTCCAGCCATTACTACTTAGTTAGTTAACTTTTACAATTTATGTATTAAATGCTTTCTAGTACTTCTCTGCTACACTCTTTTTCAATTAAGCAATTAAACTTTTAATCAATTACACCATACGTAAGAATATAAATTGAAAAGCCTTACCTTAACAACACACAAAAGTCCTTCTTGGTTAGAGCTCCCGCTCTTTCTGCTGCTGGAACAGGGATGGAGGGCTCCGCTGGTCAAGGTAGGTATTTGCTAATCTTTAAAGCAGAGACTCACCCACCTGTAGGCCTCTGATCGATGCTCCCGCTCTTCCTGCTGCGAGTCTGTGGACTTTTAATTAGGTTAGAGGAGGAGGGAGGGAGGGAGGGAGGCCGGCCCTACTGTGTAGGACCTGGGGCTTCGAGGTAAGTGTTTACATAATGGTCACTTACCTTCCCAACTGCTTCTCTGCTCTGACCTCACTTGTGCCCAGCTCCCGCTGCTGGGATGGGAGGGAGAGATTCCCATGTGGTAACATCTCACTGGAGGTGGTGGAAATGGTGGCTAATGTTCCTCCGGATGTGGATGTTGGATGAGGACATGGTGGACCGGGGGCTGTTGCAAAAGGGAATAGAAGGGTTGAGGACAAAAGTGTGGAAGATAGGTCAGACCCAGCTGAGGGTACTGTCAACAACCATGCTGGAGAATCCACAGTTGAGGAATAAAGTGGACATTTTGGAAAGTTCCCTTGTCAAAGTTGGCATCATCAGAATAGATGTGATAAAGAATCAGAATAATGGAATAGAATCTTTCCAGGAAGCAGGGTGTGAGGATGTTTAGTCAAAGTAACTGTGGCAGTCAGCGCTTTTAAATTGGATACTGGTGGCCAGCCGATCGGCAGAAATGAAAACTGATGTCGAGGAAGGGAAGGGAGGACTCAGAGATGGACTAGATGAACCCAGTCCTATCCCGTTTCCCACTCATTCTCTGGTACATCAGTGATATCATTAGCGCTACTTCCCTGCCTCTTTTGGAATTGGAAAAGTTTATTGATTTTACTTCTAATTTGCAGCCCTCTTTCACCTTGACTGGGCTCACATCTGACTCCCCCCTTCCTTTCACTCCAAACCCGAAAGATTAACTATGATTTCTCTCTACAGATGCTGCCAGACTGAAAATTGTGTTAAACACCACTGCAGTGTTAGCCACACCAAAAAGCCATTCAAGGTGGCTATTGAGGCAAGCGATGTGGGTGTTGCTGCTATATTTTTGCAAGAAGATAATGAGAAGATAAAAAGGCTTATAGGGTATTTTTCCATAAAGTTGAATATTTATGAAAATAGATATTCGATGATTGAGAAAGGAGACCTTGAGTTTGGTGTTGGCATAGCAACATTTCAGCATTTATGGTGCCACCAGTTTGTCTGAGTCAGTTACATATACTGATCATAATTCCTTAACATTTTTGGAAAGAAAAATCATGAAAATACCTGACTGTTTAGATGGAGTTTATTGTTACAGCCATCTATAGGATCATACAGCATGGAAACAGACCTTTTGTCCAACTCGTCTACATTGACAAGATATCTAAACTGATCTAGTCCCATTTGCCAATATTTGGCTCATCCCTCTAAACCTTTCCTTTTCATATAACCTTTTAAATGCTGTAATATACCTGCCTCAAACAGCTCCTCTTGAGGCTTGTTCCATACACACACCACCCTCTGCATGAAAATGTTGCCCCTCAGGTCACTTTTAAATCTTACCCCTCTCACCTAGAGCCGTCACCTAGTTTTGGACTCTACTAGCCTAGGAAAAAGACCTTGGCTACTCACCCTATCCATGCCCCTCATGATTTATAGACTTCTTTAAGGTTTATAGAGGTTAATTTAAGTTGAAAGTTTAATTTGAAAATTATACATGTGGCATGATGAGAGAATGCTGACATGACTTTGATGAAGGAAGGCAAAGGTGTTAGATGGTGGAAGAAATGAATCGAAATGGACAGAAGTAATGCTTGCATATCAATGTAATGGATATTGTAATGGATAGGTACTGTATTTACTCATAGCGTAAAACTTAAGATTTTTAAAAATGAAACCACCTTTGTATATTAATTGTTCTTCTTTTTATGGGAAGGAGGGTGTGACAATAGGTGTGACCTTAAGAGGTGTATTTTGTTCTGCTTTCTTTTTGAAGATAGGTTTTGAGGCATATCTGCCAATAAACCAAACAGGCCTAGGTTTTTTTTTAAAGTTAGTGAAACAAGGCTCCCTCAGACCCAGGGCTTTGGCTTAGCTTTCAGTTGTTTGGGTTTTGAAGCTGGTTGCAGCAGCATGTCACACAGCTACAGTTTAAAGCTTGGGTTCTCTCTCTCCTGCCAGAATTTCATGCAGAACAACCTGTTTCATTGACTTTACCTTTGTTAAGGGCGTGTTTATGGAATGGTTCCAAATTGGAACAGTTGCTGTTAGTGATTAAATAATTCTATTAAGTCTTCCAATAAAGTTATATAATTCTCCTTTCTGTTGTTTCTATTTTAACTGGGTATAAGGATAAAGTGCATTTTGCTTAAAGCTAAGTAGTGTAGCCAATCAAATTACATTTGAAAACAGCATATACATTTGCCTTTAAATAAGATAGAAGTTAGGGTCTAAGTTACTTCCTTGATATATTTGAAGGGGGTTTGTTATGGTCCTGCCTCTAGACCTAAATGCCAACTTTCCAGCCAGCTGTCATTCCTGAACATTTACCACCAGTGCACCCTGACAACCCCGACACTGCTACTCACCTGATACTTGGTTACACAAATCAATTTCTGAAAAAAAGGGTGGTTTATTGCATTTGCAGTAGTTTACAGTAATTTATAAAACTGGTACAAAGATGACCCAAAGCAGGGGCACAGCTCTGAACATGACATTGCAAACATTTGCCTTACAACAAGGTTTTAACATATCATTTTCAGGGATTAAGCTTCACAACTTCTACAAGTTCACTACAAATGAACACAATTGCAATGTTTATCATTAAAGGAAGATATTCACTCATTGAATTAAAAAAGAAATCTTTGTAAGCACCAGATTAAACTGCGTTTAATTTTAATTTCTAGCATACAAGGTCATCTCTGGGGCAAGCTACATTATGAAAACTAACTCTCAAAAACATTTTAAATCAATTCCCAGTAGTGAATTGCAAGTACCAAAATACCGATAAAAATACCACAAAGTAGGAAAATATTAGGATGCAAAGATAGAAAAACAATGCACTGGATTATAAAGTTGAGGAAATGTAAGTAATGGAGTAATGGAGAGAAAATAGATTAAAAATACTAAGACCCATAGAAATATTACAATCAATTATTACAATTCTAACAGACTACATAAATTCTAGAAATGCAAATGCATTCTGCATCTTTGCAGCACTTAACCCTGCAGCTGTTATTTAAAAAAAGCACCAAGAACAAATCCAAAGAATATGCAAAATCTCTAACCTTCATAAACATTCCAGTTACATAAACCTTCTTTATAACTAATAAAATACAGAAACTGTGTATAAAATCCACCAATGTTATAATGTAAAATATCCCTTCCTGACTACTGCAAGACTAGTTTATATTTATGACAATGTGCACTTGAATGACAAAATAAGGTTGGTTTAAAGATATTGCACACCCAAGAAAGCCATCAATTCAGTGCACAAAAATCCTTGCAATAACATAAAATTGACATTTCTGTCATTAGGCTTAATCAATATATTTAACACAAGCAAACTAAAAAAAAACTGGTCCCAAAGTATTGGAACAACAGCTTATTTCGCCCTTTCATTTCAAAGTTGCAGTATAATTTTCAGTTATGCCTGAGGAGAGGTCTTCTTAAAGATTTTGCTACTTCTATGTAGGCAAGCAAGTTTAATTTAACAATTTTAAAATGTAGATCAACAGGTGTGATAACAGATAATTGTTATTGTAACAAAAAAACAAATTTGCAACTCTCCCTCACACACGCCTTAAAAATATAATCATCTAGTCCATAATGCTATTATGGCCAAGCTAATTGTTGTAAGCAACTAATAAATATCACAAAAATTTCATGATCTTCTGCACCTCCTGAAAACAAAACCAGTAAATTCAATCCTATTCTTCACTTATTTTTACATCTATAATGGTTTATAAATGTGCTGGCTTTTCTGTTTCTATTCTCACCTGTTGCAGTGTCCAGGGCCCATACATACAACACACAGCATATCGTGTAAAGGGATTTTTTTAAAACATAGTAAGAAAATGAATCTTTTTCTATAGTACGTAAATTTCATATTGTCCAAGAGTTGCGAGGCAGTATGGTGCTTAAATATATGCTTGTCAGACTGTGGCATAAAGATAAAAGTTTCACTGTAGTTCTGAAAATAATTCAAAAATAGTCATGCCAGTGGCAAATTATCAAATTATCATTAATTAAGCAATTAACGCAATTCTTGCAAGTTTGGTTTCAATTTCCTTTAATTTGATTCTTCTGAATGTGGAAATATTTGTTTAAGTAATCATGTTTTTTCTTTGTTGCTCTGTGTGTGGTCTCAACATCTAAAATGCAGTTCTAACTCTTGTAGATATGCACATAATTCTTGCCTTAAAAAAATGTCATTCATTGAACTACACTGATTTTTTCATAAAATCTGAATAAAGGGCATTAAATGTAAAATACTTGTCAAATTAAAAGCAAAATACTGAAGATGGTAGAAATCTGAAATACACAGCATCAGTGGAGACAGTAACAAAGTTAATGCTTTGAGTCAAATATGACTGTTCTACAAAATTGGCAGAAAGTAGAAATGGCTTTTGGCTATTGAAGGGGTGGGTGAGAGAAAGCACAAAAGGAAAACTATGGGATTGGGTAAAGGAAAGGACAGTTAAAATCACAAACATGTCATTGAACAAAAAAAAGAGTGGTAATCCTTGTATGAAGGAAAAAGAATAAAGAAGAACAAAGAACAGTATAGCACAGATCCTCCAAGCCTGCACTGGCACATTTTGCCCTTCATACTAAAACTGTCTCTACTTACAGGATCTGTAAGTATTCTATCTGTTCCCTTCCTATTCATGTATTTGTCCTCGTATTTCTTGAATGCTGCTATTGTGTCCATTTCCACCACTTCCACTAGCAGTACATTCCAGGCACTCACCACCCTTTGTGTGAAAAAAATTGCCTCATATGTCTCTTTTAAACTTACCCCCACGTACCTTGAACCTGTGTACCCTAGTAATTGACCCCTCCACCCCAGGAAAAAAGCCTCATAATTTTCACTGGAATGCAGGAGGTTGAGCAGGCAACCTGTTAGACATTTATAAGATTGCAAATGGCATGGCTAGAGTGAAAACAAACCCAGTCCAGCTTTTCTTCATAGCTAAAAGACCATACCAGGCAACATCCTGGCAAACCTTTTCCATACCCTCCTCAAAGCATCCACATCCTTTTGGTACTGTGGTGACCAGAATTGTACAAAATATTCCAAGTGTGGCCTATAAAGCTGTGGCATAACGTGCCTATCCTTATACTCAATGCCCCTTCCAATGAAGGCAAGCATGCCTCATCTACTGGTGCTGTGCATTCAGTGGTCTGTGAGCCTGCACACTCAGGTCCCATTGCATATCAATATTCCTGAGGGATCTGCCATTCCCTGTATAATTTCCACCTGTACTTGACCTTCCAAAACCTCACATTTGTCTGCATTAAACTCCATTTGTCATTTTTCTGCCCATGCCTTCAACTATCTATATCCTGCTGTATCCTCTGACAATCCTCTTCACCATCCAAAACTCCACCAATCTTTGTATCATCCACAAATCTATTACTTAGATCAGGCATGTTTTCCTGTGAGTTATTTATGTAGACCACGAACAGCAGTACTCCCAGCATTGATCCCCGTGGAACACCAAAGGTCACAACTTTCCATTCCAAACAGTATCCTTCCACCACTCCTTCTGTCTCCTGTGACTAAGCCAACTCTGTATCCACCTTGCCAGCTCACCCTCAATACCACGTGACTTCACCTTTTATACCCGTCTACCATGAAGGACCTTACCAAAGGCTTTCCTGAAGCCCATGTAGACAACATCGACTGCTTTTCCCACATCAATCCTTTTAACCACCTCCTCAAAACACTCAAGCAAGTCAGTGACCTCCCCTGCACAAACCCATGCTATTGCTAACAGGTCCAATTGATTCTAAATATGTATGGAGCTTGTCCCTGAGAATCTTTTCCAATAATTTTCCTACCACTGATGTGAGGCGCACAGGCCTGTAATTTCCAGGATTATCTTTGTTACCGTTCTTAACAATACAACAGTATTGGGTATTCTCTGGTCCTCTGGGACCTCACTTGTGGCCAAAGAGGATACAAAGATGTCTGTCAATGCTCCAGAAATTTGTTCTCTTACCTCCATCAATATTCTGGAATAGATGAGCGTGATTTTGTATGATTCACAAAATAATGACCTTTGTGCAAATGCAGAAAAAGGTGATTATTTGTGCCACATCCTCTGCAGCTTCAGCTGCTGCATAAAAAATAAGCAAGTTGGTTTGTCACAGTGCAGTCCTTAAGTAATTGTGCATTCTTAAAACTACTTTACCTTCAATCAACAATTGCTGCAAAAGTATGTTTCCGACAATTCAGTAAACGGTAAATAAGTACCATTGGGGTTTTCTACAATTGAGATTCCTAACTTCCAAAGTGCTCAGAGATGGTCTCAGCACTGGGGTATCTCTGCAGGAGTTCCTTAGGGCAGTGTCCTAAATTCAGCTGTTTCAAGCAATGACCTCTGTTGCTGATGTTCACTGATGATAAGAGAAAATCTATTCATTGCCCCTTGGTATCACCATTATTGAATCCCCCACTACTAACATCCATGGTGGCACAGTGGCTCAGTGGTTAGCACTTTTGCCTCACAGTGCCTGTCCAATTCCAGCCTTGGGTGACCGTCTGTGTGGAGTTTGCACATTCTCCCTGTGCCTGAATTAGTTTCCTCTCAGTGTTCCGATTTCCTCCCAAAGTACGAGATGTAGGTTAGGTGAACTGGCCATACTAAATTGCCTATAATGTGCAAGCTAGGTGAATTAGCCATGGCAATTTGGCTTTACGGAGATGGGGAGGAACTGGGTCTGACTGGGATATTTTTTGGTGAATTGGTGATGAGCCAAATGTGATGAGCCAGATGGTCTCTTTCCACATTGTAGAAATTCTATGATTCAACATCAATGTGAAACTGAACTGACTCACCATATAAGTTGTGTGGCAACTGGAGCAGGTCGAAGCCAGAAATCTTTCAGCAAGTAACTCAACTCCTGAAACACCACGTGCAGTCAAGGCATAAGTCAGGAGAATGATGGAACTCCCTATTTTCCTAGATGAGTACAGCTCCAACTCTCAAGAATCTTGACACCATCCAGAGCAAAGCAGCCAGCTTGATCAGCACCACATTCACACTTCCATCAGCAGTGTGCACAAAATGCATTACAAAAATTCACCAAAGCTCGTTAGGCAGCATCAAATCAGTGATCACCACCTTCAAGAAGTCAAGAGCAGCAGAAACATGAGAACATGTATGATGGTTAGTGCGTGTTATGTTGGGTTATCTTTAAGAGATGAATCATTGGTGAGCATGACTTGTTTGAGCTTGTAGTGCAATGTACAGCTTTGGAATAAAGATGTCTCTGTCAGATTGCAGCAAGAAACAAATTTGTATGTTCAGATTGGGGAGCTGTGTCAGCACCAGAGCCAACGGAAGAAAGGAGGGAGTGAGCATATATTTAATGGTGGATCCTGTGTGTCAACCACAATGACTATATCTGCACAAAGTGTTTGCAGCTTGAGAAACTTCAGCTCAGAGTTGGAGTCTGAGCTTCAGACACTGTAGCACATCAGGAAGCAGGAGAGTTGCCTAGACTCTGCATTTTGGAGAGTCACATATGGTTATGTACTTCACATTTGATCAGTGGTCAGGGACAGTAGGGTGTGACTACAAGTGAGGCAGAACCTGAATCTGGCCCTGGAGGAACCTCAGGTTTTAACCTGTCCAACAAGTATTTGCTCCCTGTGTGGATGGGAAAAAAGGACATCAGCGAGGATGGGGATACTGACCATTACACCCTAATACAGAAAACCATCCAGGCAGAAACTGGAAAATGTCGATTGGAGGGAGCTGTTTGAGGGTAAATCCACATCAGTATCAAGTTCCTGCAAGAATGAAGGATAGGTATGGCAAGTTATGTCCCTGGATGAACAAGGATGTTATGACCTTGCTCAAAAAGAAAAAGGAAGCATACATAAGGTCTAGGAGAAACTAACAAAGCTCTTTAAGTATGTTAGGAAAGTAGGAAAGAACTTAACCAAGAAATTAGAAAGGCTAAAAGGGGTCATGAAAAGTCATTAGCAAACAGGATTAAGGAGAATCCTAAGACTCTTTACAATACATGTAAAGTAAGAGAGTAGCTTGAGAAAAAAGAAACATAGAAACAAAGAAACCTACAGCACAGGAACAGGCCCTTTGGCCCTCCAAGCCTGCGCCGATCAAGATCCTCTGTCTAACTTGTCATCTATTTTCCAACCGTCTGTGTCCATTTGCTCCCTGTCCATTCATGTACCTGTCCAAATATATCTTAAAAGACGCTAACGTGTCTGCGTCTACCACCTCCGCTGGCAACACGTTCCAGGCACCCACCACCCTCTGTGTAAAGAACTTTCCAAGCATATCTCCCTTAAACTTTCCTCCTCTCACTTTGAACTCATGACCCCTAGTAATTGAGTCCCCCACTCTGGGAAAAAGCTTTTTGCTATCCACCCTGTCTGTACCCCTCATGATTTTGTAGACCTCAATCAGGTCTCCCCTCAATCTCCGTCTTTCTAATGAAAATAATCCTAATCTACTCAACCTCTCTTCACAGCTAGCACCCTCCATACCAGGCAACATCCTGGTGAACCTCCTCTGCACCCTCTACAAAGCATCCACATCCCTTTGGTAATGCAGCGACCAGAACTGTACACAGTACTCCAAATGTGGCCAAACCAAAATCCTATACAACTGCGACATGACCTGCCAACTCTTGTACTCAATACCTCGCCCAATGAACCCCACCCTATTGACCTGCGTTGTCACCTTCAGGGAACAATGGACCTGAACACCCAGATCTCGCTGTTCATCAATTTTCCCAAGGACTTTTCCATTTACTGCATAGTTCGCCCTTGAATTTGATCTTCCAAAATGCATCACCTTGCATTTGCCCGGATTGAATTCCATCTGCCATTTATCTGCCCAACTCTCCAGTCTATCTATATTCTGCTGTAATTTCTGACAGTCCCCTTCGCTATCAGCTACTCCACTAATCTTAGTGTCATCAGCAAACTTGCTGATCAGACCACTTACACCTTCCTCCAGATCATTTACATATATCACAAACAACAGTGGTTCCAGCACAGATCCCTGTGGAACACTACTGGTTACAGGTCTCCAATTTGAGAAACTCCCTTCTACTACTACCCTCTGTCTCCTGTTGCCCAGCCAGTTTTTTTTATCCATCTAGCTAGCACACCCTGGACCCCATGTGACTTCACTTTCTCCATCAGCCTGCCATGGGGAACCTTATCAAACGCCTTACTGAACTCCAGTCAAGGTCAAAGGAGTCAGAAGAGGTAGGTGAGATCCTAAATGAATATTTTGTGTCGGTATTCACCAAAGAGAAGGATTTGTTGGAGGACGATCTCAGGGAAGGGAATGTCAAATTTCTAAGCCAAGTTGCTATTAAAAAGGGCACTCCCTTTTGTTGAGCATCTTGAGAAGTATTAAAGTAGATAAGTGCCCAAGTCTGAATTGGTACTGTCAATTTCTTTGCCTCAGTATTTATTATGGAAAAGGAGGGTAGCTTATTGGAAATCCCAAGGAAACTAACACTGGATTGGGGGCAGGGGGTAAACGAAATTAGCATTAGTAAAACATTGACAATGAGGAAATTAATGGAACTAAAAAGTGATAAATCTCCAGGACTCGCTAGTTTCCACCTGAGTAAGGAAGTCAGAAAGCACATTGTAGATGCCCTAATGATAATGCTTCAGAATTCCCTACATACAGGAATCACCCTACTGGATTGGAAAATTGTATGTGTCACTCTGCCATTTCAGAGGGGTTAAAGAGGAAAACCAAGGAATTACTGACCAGTTAGCCTAACATCTCTGGTGAGGAAATTGGAGTCAAGGACAGGGTAACTGAATACATCATTAGTCATGGTTCATGACATGGATTCCTGCCTGACAAACCTCTTTTTTTTGAAAAGATGATTAGATAATGGAGAGTCTATAAATGTTGTTTTTATGGACCTCCCAAAGGTAGATAAAGTCCCACATAACAGACTGTTAGCTGTGCTTGAAGGCCTGGGAACTGAAGCAAATTATTGACATGGCCAGAAAATCAGTTGAGTTTCAGGAAACAGAAAGTAGCAATAATGGAAGCCCTGTGTGTGTTAGGGCTGAAGTTATGCACATTGCCTATTAATGACTTGGATAATAGCATAGAAAGTCATACATCCAAATTTGCTGATGACACAAACTTAGATGACATTGTAGACAGTGTAGATTAAAGCATAAAATTACAAAGTGATGTTATAGACTAGGTGAATGGGCAAAACTGTGGAACATGGAGTTTAATGTAAGCAAGTGTAAAGTTATCTATTTTGGCCTAAGAAAAAACAGATCAGGATACTTTCTGTATGGCATCAAGGTAAATCCAGTGGATGTCCAAAGAAACTTGCAGATTCATATGCATAGATCTTTAAATACCACAAACAGGTGGAGAAAAAAATCAAGAAGGCTAATGGAATGCTGGCCTTTAGATGTACAGGAGCGGAGTATCAGGGCACAGCCATTAAAAAAAAACAGGTCAGAGCCCACTTGCAATACAGTGAGTAGATCTGAGCACTGCCACTAAGGAAAGGTAAACTGGCCTTGGAAGGAAAGCAATGTTCATCAGAATGATACCTGAACTTCAGGGATTAAGTTATCAGGAGGTCTGTTTTCCTTAAAATTTAGGCAATTAAAGGGTGATCTGATCAAAGTTTTCATGACATTCACGGGAAGTACAGAGATGAACTATTTCCATTGTTTGGAGATTCTAGAACTAAGGGCAGAGCATTTAGGAGACATAGAATGGTAGAGTCTTTATATGCAGATAGGGGCAATTTGACCCACCGAGTTTGCATTGACGCTACATTGGGGCATCCCACCCTATCCACATAATCCTGCATTTGCCATAGCTAATCCATATAACCTGCACACTACAGGGCAATTTAGCATAGCCAAGCCACCTAACCTTTGAGACTGTGTGAAACTGCAGCACCCAGAGAAAACTCTCACAGTCTATCACCCAAGGCTGGGATTAAATCCTGGTTCCTGGTACAGGAGATAACAGTGCTAACCACTGAGTCAGTCTTCTTCAGTAAGGAAGGATTTCTACAAAAGGGCAATAGAGGTTTTGAACTCTCTTCTACAAATGCCAGTTGGTGCTAAATCAGCTGTGAATTTGAAATCTATGAAAGATAAGTTTTTGTTAAGCAGATGTATTAAGAGATAGGGGACAGAGGCAGGTATATGAAGTTCGGCCACAGTTCAGGCATAGAACATAGAACATAGAACATAGAACATTACAGCACAGTACAGGCCCTTCAGCCCTCGATGTTGTGCCAACCTGTCATACCGATCTCAAGCCCATCTAACCTACACTATTCCATTTACGTCCATATGCTTATCCAATGACAACTTAAATGTACCTAAAGTTGGCAAATCTACTACCGTCGCAGGCAAAGCGTTCCATTCCCTTACTACTCTATGACTAAAGAAACTACCTGTGACGTCTATCCTATATCTTTCACCCCTCAATTTACAGCTATGCCCCCTCGTGCTCGCCGTCACCATCCTAGGAAAAAGGATCTCCCTAACCACCCTATCTAACCCTCTGATTATTTTATATGTTTCAATTAAGTCACCTCTCAACCTTCTTCTCTCTAATGAAAACAGCCTCAAGTCCCTCAGCCTTTCCTTGTAAGACCTTCCCTCCATACCAGGCAACAACCTAGTAAATCTCCTCTACACCCTTTCCAAAGCTTCCACATCCTTCTTATAATGCAGTGACCAGAGCTGTACACAATACTCCAAGTGCGGCCGCACCAGAGTTTTGTACAGCTGCAGCATAACCTCTTGGTTCCGGAACTCGATCCCTCTATTAATAAAAGCTAAAACAATGTATGCATAATCTAATTGAACTGTGGAACAGGCTTGAGGGGCTGGATAGCCTTCTTCTATTCCTGTGTTCCAATATTCCTGTGTTCTTAGTTCTGACTGAAGGTTCGTAACAGCCCAGATTAGAATAAGTGGCAATGAGCGTGGGATTGGCCAGCGTGAGAGAAGAAAATAATATTTTTCATTCAGTGGTATGCCACAAAATCAGCAAAACAGGAGAAAAACTGTCCAAACCCAACTTTAGACATGAGAGGAAAGAGGCTAGAGAGAGAGGACAGGACAGTAGATTCCTGGCTTGTCATTCCCAAACAAAAACAAAAGTCAAACTTTCAATGAGAGGAAATCTGCATAGGCTGCACAGCTCACCACATGAGATGTGGACAGAAGCAGGATTGAATCTCAGGAGCTAATTTTAAAGTTAAAAGGAGTTAAATGAGTAAAGGACCCAGTTGCATACCACAGATTTATTATGGCTTGTGCAATGTTAATGGTTGACTCCTGTCGATGTGGATGCTTCTTTACTTTGATATCTTTGCAAAGATTTAGTGATATGTCCATTGTCAATCATGGCACCAGAATTCATCCCATAAAAGTAAAAACTGAATTTCACATAGTAATTCTTACGTAGAAAAATCTTACCCTGCTGCCAACAACTGGAGCAGCTGTAGTTCAAATACTCACGTTCAACCATTCCTGCCACACTTCACATCAGCATCGGACTGCAGTGTGAAGAAAGAATAATAAGATTCAAACCGAGCAACCTAAAATGGTGGAATTGAAATGGGGACAGGGTCCATTGTCTGAAATTTTTGAGCTCGACATTTGATTCCCCAAAACTGCCTGATAAGATAATGCAATGCTGTCCGTTAAGCTTGTGTTCAGTCTCACTGGTGCACAGCAACAGGCAGAGGAAAGAAATCTGAGCATGAAAACAAGATTTTAACAAATTTTAATGGCAAGCAACCTGAAACAAGGACTCATACGTGTTTTGAAGAATGGTCCTCCCAAGTGGAAAAGAGTATGTGGGAGCAGTAAATACAGTAAAACGAGTTGAAAGGAGCACAAATAAATGGATGCTTTGTGGTAGGGTAATAATTCATGGTGAAGTAGAAGGAAGCACCTGACAGTTGGTTCTCAGCCTCTGCAAAGTAGAGAAAACAACTGCACCAATCTTCTAAATAGTTTTGGTTAAAAATGGTAGGGTTAGATCTGAGAACACATGGAGGCTAGATGAGCAGAGAGATCTCGGTGTCCATGTACACAGATCCTTGAAAGTTGCCACCCAGGTTGACAGGGCTGTTAAGAAGGCATACAGTGTTTTAGCTTTTATTAATAGAGGGATCGAGTTCCGGAACCAAGAGGTTATGGTGAAGCTGTACAAAACTCTGGTGTGGCCGCACTTGGAGTATTGCATACAGTTCTGGACACCGCATTGTAAGAAGGATGTGGAAGCTTTGGAAAGGGTGCAGAGGAGATTTACTAGCATGTTGCCTGCTATGGAGGGAAGGTCTTACGAGGAAAGGCTGAGGGACTTGAGGCTGTTTTCATTAGAGAGAAGAAGGTTGAGAGGTGACTTAATTGAAACATATAAAATAATCAGAGGGTTAGGTAGGGTGGATAGGGAGAGCCTTTTTCCTAGGATGGTGACAGCAAGCATGAGGGGGCATAGCTTTAAATTGAGGGCGGAAAGATATAGAACAGATGTCAGAGGTAGTTTCTTTAGTCATAGAGTAGTAAGGGAATGGAACGCTTTGCCTGCAACGGTAGTAGATTCGCCAACTTTAGGTACATTTAAGTTGTCATAGGACAAGCACATGGACGTACATGCAATAGTGTAGGTTAGATGGGCTTCAGATCGGTATGACAGGTCGGCACAACATCGAGGGCCGAAGGGCCTGTACTGTGCTGTAATGTTCTATGTTCTAATGTTCTATGTTCTAAAATGGGGTGTAGAAGGTGTGAGAGAGTGAGAGAATAGAGATATGAAGACAGCCAATGTCATGAGAATAGTTTTCAGTTAGAAAAGCCATGAAGAAGGTAGGAGGTCAGAGGAGAGGTCTAGGTGGAGGGAGAATACTGATTGTGGTTGAAAGGTGATTGGAGTGGCAGGCCAAAGGAGGCTTGGCCAAAGGAGTAAAGGTGATGGTGCTCAAAATTCATCAAGGTGGATGTATAAAAGGGTAGTGCTAAACCCTTTGATAAGTACAAACCATTCTGTGTCCAACATGGCAAAATTAGAGTATTATCAATACATGGCAAGATGTACACTTAAAAGGAATGAAGTCAGAAGCAAGTGAAGGGAAGGAAGATCTGGAGGGACATTGGTGCTCCATGTATCATTGGAGCTTAAATTCCTTCACACTCTAATAGGGTGTTTTGTGTTGAATGGGACAAAGGATCCCAAACAAAACTGGACAGCTTGGAGATAGGGTGTTAGTGGATAGAGAGGTCAGTGAACATGTGACACCATATGACACTGGTTGTGCACATGGATCTCAGGATGCAGCACGAACAGCAGTCTGAAGAATGAGATGCAACACTTGCCTGTTTATCTCTCCCTTCCTCACTATCAAGGCACAGCTAATCTCTTCTAAATTGGAACCTAGATTGGGTGATTGTTTTCCAAACACCTATTGTCTGTCCATTAAAATGACCACAAGCATCCAATTGCCTGCCATTCCAACATACTACCATGTTACCTTGCTAATCTTCCTATACAGACCTGCTGCAGTGCTCCAGTGGGGCTCAATACATGTTACAGGAACAACATTACAGCATTCAGGACTCGCATTGAGTTTAACAATTTTGGAATGTGAACACCTTCCTTCATGTTTGTTATCTTCTCACATACCCCAGGCCCTGTTTTGCACAAGTTGCTTACGCAAAGACAACCCATTTTCAACCATTTATTCTTCTCATTAGGACACCATGCAGTATTTATCTCTTTCAGCTTATCATCAGCAATTGCATTGTTAGTCTACTTTTTTTTATCTCTCTCTCTGGACACCATCTCAAAGTGCTCTACTTACTCCCTCCATCAGAATAAATACCACACTTTCCCAGCTATTTTCAGTTTTGATCAAGGGTCACTGGACTCAAAACAATAATTCTGTTTTTCTCTCAACAAATACTGCCTGACTGGTAACCACTGTGCTCAGTGGTTAGCACTGCTGCTTCATAGCAGCAGGGACCCGAGTTCAATCCCTCCTTCTGGCGACTGTGTGAAGTTTGCACATTCTCCCTGTGAGTTTTGTCTGGGTGCTCCAGTTTCCTCCCACAGGCCAAAGATGTACAGGCTAGGTGGATTGGCTGCGCTAACTTGCCCATAGTGGCCAGGGGTGTGTAGGTTAGACGGATTAGCTGTTGGAAATGCAGGGTTATAGGGATGGATTAGGGGAGTGAGTCTGGGTGGGATGCTGTGCGGAGAGTTGGCGTGGACTTGTTGGGCCGAACGGCCTGTTTCCACACTGTAGGGATTCTACAATCATGAACTTGCTGAGCTTCCCCAGCACTTCCTGTCCAGCAGAAAGGACAAAAAGCAATACAGCACTGTAACACTATATGTTGCACTTCAGCCCAAAAAGACTGCGCTGACACCTGATGCCTTACGAAACTAAAGACTGTCTCTATGCAGTCTGCATTGCTCTATTCCCTGCCTGCCTATATCTGTCAAGTAGTTTCTTGTATGTGTATCTGTTTCTACCACCTCCACTGGCAGTGCATTTCAGGCTTTTAGCATCACTTACCAAATCACATCACCTCGCATTAAACTCCATCTGCCATTTCTTTGCTCAAGTCTGCAACCTAACTATATCCTGCTGTATCCTCTAGCAATCCGCAGCTATCTGCAGTTCACCAATTTTTGTGTTATTTGCTAAATAGCCCACTGGCATTTTCCTCCAAATCAGATAATTACAAACAACAGGGGTCTCAGCACTGATCCCTGCGAAATATTACTGGTCACAGATCTCCAGTTAAAAAATACCCTTTTATGACGACATCTGTCTTCAATGACTAAGCTAGTTCTGAATCCATCTTACCAGTTCACTGCAGATCCCATGTGACTTCGCCTTTAGTATCAGTCTGCCTTGCAGGATCATATCAAAAACCTTATTAAAGCCCACATAGACAACATCTGTCACCTTGCCTTCATTAATCATCTTTGTTACTTCAAAAAAACTCAATCAAATTTGTGAGATATGCCCTATCTGCATACGGACTGAATAAGGGCAGAAGATTTGCTTTTTTTAAGTTTGGTCAGGGCGTGATGATTGGCACAGGCTTGGAAGGCTGCAGGGCCTGTAGAAAGGTGCTGTACTTCTCTTTTGTTTGTTCTTTGTCTTTAGTCTGAGGAATGATATTTGTCTTGGAGATGTCTGTCACCCTAGTTTAATTTGAAACATGACATATGGAATTTCAGGTGGACTTGGTGTGGAATTGGTTGAGACAGAGATGGTTGCTGATAATGGCATATTTGGCTATGAAAGCAAGTTTTGGTCCATAGTTTATCAACCATCAGTCATGAAATAGAAAGCTATAAAGGTAAGCAAGGTAAACAACAAACAGAAATCCCATCAAGCATCTTCATGGTAAGAATTTTTGGAAAAGACACAGCTGTTGATTAAATACCAAAAGCAAAATATTGTGGAAGTTGGAAATCTGAGATAAAACCCAATCTGGTGAAATCTGTGGATAGAGAAGCAGACTTGTATATCAAGTATGGTACAGAAGGTGAAGTCACATGGTGTCAGAGTTGAGAGATAATGGGAACTGCAGATGCTGGAGAATCCAAGATAATAAAATGTAAGGCTGGATGAACACAGCAGGCCAAGCAGCATCTCAGGAGCACAAAAGCTGAAGTTTCGGGCCTAGACCCTTCATCCGAGAGGGGGATGGGGTGAGGGTTCTGGAACAAATAGGGAGAGACGGGGAGGCGGACCGAAGATGGAGAGAAAAGAAGATAGGTGGAGAGAGTATAGGTGGGGAGTAGGGAGGGGATAGGTCAGTCCAGGGAAGACGGACAGGTCAAGGAGGTGGGATGAGGTTAGTAGGTAGATGGGGGTGCGGCTTGGGGTGGGAGGAAGGGATGGGTGAGAGGAAGAACAGGTTAGGGAGGCAGAGACAGGTTGGACTGGTTTTGGGATGCAGTGGGTGGAGGGGAAGAGCTGGGCTGGTTGTGTGGTGCAGTGGGGGGAGGGGAAGAACTGGGCTGGTTTAGGGATGCAGTTGGGGAAGGGGAGATTTTGAAACTGGTGAAGTCCACATTGATACCATTAGGCTGCAGGGTTCCCAGGCGGAATATGAGTTGCTGTTCCTGCAACCTACGGGTGGCATCATTGTGGCACTGCAGGAGGTCCATGATGGACATGTCATCTAAAGAATGGGAGGGGGAGTGGAAATGGTTTGCGACTGGGAGGTGCAGATGTTTGTTGCGAACTGAGCGGAGGTGTTCTGCAAAGCGGTCTCCAAGCCTCTGCTTGGTTTCCCCAATGTAGAGGGAGCCACACTGGGTACAGTCGATGCAGTATACCACATTGGCAGATGTGCAGGTGAACCTCTGCTTAATGTGGAATGTCATCTTGGGGCCTGGGATAGGGGTGAGGGAGGAGGTGTGGGGGCAAGTGTAGCATTTCCTGCGGTTGCAGGGGAAGGTGGCGGGTGTGGTGGGGTTGGAGGGCAGTGTGGAGCGAACAAGGGAGTCACGGAGAGAGTGGTCTCTCCGGAAAGCAGACAGGGGTGGGGATGGAAAAATGTCTTGGGTGGTGGGGTCGGATTGTAGATGGCGGAAGTGTCGGAGGATGATGCGTTGTATCCGGAGGTTGGTGGGGTGGTGTGTGAGAACGAGGGGGATCCTCTTTGGGCGGTTGTGGTGGTGGCGGGGTGTGAGGGATGTGTTGCGGGAAATGCGGGAGACGCGGTCAAGGGCGTTCTCGATCACTGTGGGGGGTAAGTTACGGTCCTTGAAGAACTTGGACATCTGGGATGTACGGGAGTGGAATGTCTTATCGTGGGAGCAGATGCGGCAGAGGCGGAGGAATTGGGAATAGGGGATGGAATTTTTGCAGGAGGGTGGGTGGGAGGAGGTGTATTCTAGGTAGCTGTGGGAGTCGGTGGGCTTGAAAGCTGGTTGCCTGAGATGGAGACTGAGAGGTCCAGGAAGGTGAGGGATGTGCTGGAGATGGCCCAGGTGAACTGAAGGTTGGGGTGGAAGGTGTTGGTGAAGTGGATGAACTGTTTGAGCTCCTTGGGAGTAAGAGGCGGCGCCGATACAGTCATCAATGTACCGGAGGAAGAGGTGGGGTTTGGGGCCTGTGTAGGTGCGGAAGAGGGACTGTTCCACGTAACCTACAAAGAGGCAGACATACTTGGGTCCATGTGGGTGCCCATGGCCACCCCCTTAGTCTGTAGGAAGTGGGAGGAGTCAAAAGAGAAGTTGTTGAGGGTGAGGACGAGTTCGGCTAGGCGGATGAGGGTGTCCATGGAGGGGTCTGGTCGGGCCTGCGGGACAGGAAGAAGTGGAGGGCCTTGAGGCCATCTGCATGCGGAATGCAGGTGTATAGGGACTGGACTAGGTTGCAGGAACAGCAACTCATATTCCGCCTGGGAACCCTGCAGCCTAATGGTATCAATGTGGACTTCACCAGTTTCAAAATCTCCCCTTCCCCTACTGCATCCCTAAACCAGCCCAGTTCATCCCCTCCCCCCACTGCACCACACAACCAGCCCAGCTCTTCCCCTCCACCCACTGCATCCCAAAACCAGTCCAACCTGTCTCTGCCTCCCTAGCCTGTTCTTCCTCTCACCCATCCCTTTCTCCCACCCCAAGCCGCACCCCCATCTACCTACTAACCTCATCCCACCTCCTTGACCTGTCCGTCTTCCCTGGACTGACCTATCCCCTCCCTACCTCCCCACCTATACTCTCTCCACCTATATTCTTTTCTCTCCATCTTCGGTCCGCCTCACCGTCTCTCCCTATTTATTCCAGAACCCTCACCCCATCCCCCTCTCTGATGAAGGGTCTAGGCCCGAAACGTCAGCTTTTGTGCTCCTGAGATGCTGCTTGGCCTGCTGTGTTCATCCAGCCTCACATTTTATTATCTTGGTGTCAGAGTTGAGCTGGCAAGATGGATATAGAACTGATTTCGTCATGGAAGGCAGAAGGTAGTGGTGGAAGGATGCTTTTCAGAATGGAGGACTGTGACTAGTGGTGTTCCACAGGGATCAGTGCCGGACCTCTGTAGTTTGTGGTCTACATAAATGATTTGGAGGAAAACCTAACTGGACTGACTAGTAAATTTGCAGATGACATGAAGATTGGTGGAGTTGTGGATGGTGATGAGGATTGTCAGAGGGTACAGCAGAATATAGATCAGTTGGAGGCATGGGCAGAAAAATGTCAGATGGAGGCAGAATCCAGACAAATGTGATATGATACATTTTGGAAGGTCAAATACAGGTGGAAATTATACAGCGAATGGCAGAACCCTTACAAGTATACTGTTTTGAATTCACGGCTTCATTTGATACAATATGCTCTGACCTAGCTGGGTGAGGAGGGCTGCAGCGCACAGGATAGTCATCTGAAACCTCAACACCTCCCATCCTGTTACTGCAGCTGGCATCTCAGAGCTCAGATGGTAGAAATTAATTTGAGTAACACGGAAAATAGGGTTAATTTCTTCCATATTCTTTCAATGTTGGAATGAGATGAATTAAATATTTTCCTCCCAGTTGAGATTGGAATGGACATCTTTCTTGTTTCTAGTGAATAGACCTAGTCTGTACAGAGCCAAAGTAGTGTTCACTCTGAGATGTTATTATTGGGTCCAATGAAAGAAATCTGAATCGTGCAACACAAAACAACAAAATACTCGCTCGACACGCCCATCAAACCTTTCCAGGACAGGTACAACATGATGCTAGATAGAGTAAAACTTTCTGCATTTCCCTGGTGACTTAGGCCCAAGTTCAGTGGAACACAATGCTGGGCAACATTTTTTCATGTCTTACATTAGCCACCAGCAGTCCTGCTCTCTGTGAGACAGCCCATCAGTGGCAAACATGTGACACACCTTTCAAAATAGAGTCAACGCCAGTTTCATGACTGAATTTCAACATACTCTTCCTGTTCTCTTCATGACAATGAGAAAGATCACATATTGATAATGTTCAGCACTGTGCACTTTGGGGCGACATGGTGGCTCAGTGGTTCAAACAGCTGTCTCACAGCTCCAGGGGCCCAAGTTCAATCCCATCCTTGGGCTGCGTAGAGTTTGCATATTCTCCCCGTGTCTGTGTGGTGTTCCGGTTTCCTCCCACAGTCCAAAGATGGGCAGGCTAGGTGGATTGGCCATGTTAAATTGCCCTTAGTTTTCAGGGATGTGTAGATTAGGTGGGTTACAGGGGGATGGATCTGGGTGGATGCTCTGAGGGTCAGTGTGGACTTGTTGGGCCATAGGGCCTGTTTCAACACTGCTGGGATTGTATGGGAGTATTGCTATGCAGAGGGATCTGTGTGTGCCGGTCCACAGATCACTGACGGTGGCAGCATGGATAGATAAGGCAGTAAAAAGGACTTATGGTATGCTTGCCTTCATTGGAAGGGGCATCGAGTATAAGGTTAGGCAAGTTATGCTGCTAGCTTTATTAACTATAAATTCTATTATAGAACTTTAGTTAGGCCACACTTGGAATATTGTATACATTCTGGTCACCACACTACCAGAATGATGTGGATGCTTTGGAGAGGGTAGAGAAAGGTTTACCAGGATGTTGTCTGGGATTTTAGCTATGAAGAAAGGCTGTGAGACTAGGTTTGTTTTCACTGAAAAGCAGGAGATTGAGGGGCTGCCTAATAGAAGTTTATAAGATTGCAAACGGTATAGATAAAGCAAAAAGTATGAGGTTTTTCTCCCAGGATGGAGGGGTCAATTACTGTGGGACATGGGTCCAAGGTGTGAGTGAGGAATTTTGAAAGAGATATGTGAGGCAAAATTTTCACACAAAGGATGGTGAAAGCCTGGAGCACTTTGCCAGAGGAGTTGTGGAAACAGGCACAATAGCAGCATTCAAGAAACATCTGGACAAATACGTGACTAGGGAGGGAATAGAAGGATATGGATCCTGTAAGTCAAGACAGTTTTAGTATGGAAGGACAGATGTGCAGGCTTCAAAGGCCAAGCGGCCTGTTCATGTGCTGTATTGTTCTATGTTCTAAGTCAAATATAACTCTTTCTCTTTGACGCAATGCATTAACTATTTCTCTTCACATAAGCTGTCAGACTTGCCAATTAGTTCTGACACTGGTTTTATTTCAGATTTCTAGCACCTGAGCTTTTTTTTGCCATTATCTTAGCATATAATTAACTGCCAGTCATCTTACAGAACTTCTGAAAGTTCTGTTCATCTCTCCAATTGCTTTGTTCCTTTCCAATTCCTTCTTGACTTACAGATCCTGATGCCCTCTTCAGTATTCTCTCTCTAGCTGGTCCTCTCTCTCAGTCTATGCTATTTTCTTTCATTGAATCACAGACCTTCCTCCAATTTCAAACCCATATTGCCCCTCTCACTAGTGAATACCGACCCAAAGTATTAATTTAGAATCTTAGCTTCATCCTCTGGCTCCACACACAAGTTATGGCTGTGGTCCTTAGTGGGCCCTACTCTTTTACTCATTGCGCATTTAGTCTAAAGCACCAGTAAAACAACATGATTTTCTCTGCCAATATTCTTCCATAAGCCCTTTCAGCTCTCTTAATCTCCCTTTTAAGTTCTGTGTTGCACATTCTAAACTCCTTTAGGTCATCTGTTGTTTTGAGCTCTTGGTATCTGCCTTTTACCTATAATTGAATGCTGTATATCATATTTGACAGTTCCACTCTTTTTCTTTATTGAAATGTGGTGGCCTTAACACTCCATGTTGCCATCTTGAATGCATCCCACTGCTCTGACACAGATTTTCCTGAAATTATCCGCTTTCAGTCCACAATAGTCAAAACATACATGATCTTATTAAAATCAACCTACCCCAGTTGAGATAACAAAGTGTGGAACTGGATGAACACAGCAGGCTAGCAGCATCTTAGGAGCATAAAAGCTGAGGTTTTGGGTTGAGAACTTTGATATCAGGTCCATTTTTGTGATTTCCACAAACCTTGAATCTGTTATGATCACTATCTGCACTGTTCTCCCCCATTAATACTTTAAACACTTGCCTAGATTTCTTACTTAAAATTAAGCACTGTCCCCTTTCTTGCAGGGTCTTAAAAGGATCTCTTAAATGTATTTTTAAAATTCCACCGCTCCAAACATTTCATACAATGACTACTCCAGTTAACGTTGGGGAAGTTGAAATTCCCTACTATCACTAACCTATTACTTCTTTATTTCCTGAAATTTGCCTATTTACTGGCTGTTCTACTTCTCTCAGACAATTCTCTCAATTATAGGGTTTATGGTACACCCCCAGCAATGCGCTTACTCCTTTTTCATTTTTAAATTCTACCAATATGGCCTTATTTGAAGAGCCTTCATCTCTCCTTTTTGCTGTAATAGATACATCTATCAAAATTGCAACATCTCCTCCTCTTTCACCTCTTTCCCTATCTGGCCTGAAGACCCTGCATCCTTGACTGATCTCATCCCAGTTCACCTGCAACCCATTGCCTTGTACAGGTCAGAATTTAAAGATCTCCCTTCTGAGTCATCCCTTCAGCCACGCATTCATCTGGACTGACTTCCTATTTCTATGCTCACTAGCATATGGCCACCAGAAATAATCCAGAGATTACTATTGTTCAGGCCCTGGTTTTTAATATACTTCCCAGCTCCCTAAATTGTACTTGTGTAATCTCATCCTTTTTCCTACCTATGTCATTAGTACCAAAATGTACTATGACCTCAATCTTTTCACTGTTCCCTTTCAGAATTCCCTGAAGTTTAATGTCATCTCTGACCCTGGCACTAGTGAGGCAACATTCCATCCTGGATTCTGTTTTGCGGCCTTAAAGCTCCACAAAGTGGTCTCTGAGCCTCTGCTTGGTCTCTCTGATGTAGAGGAGGCCACAGCGGATACAATAGACCACATTAGCAGATGTGCAAGTGAACATCTGTTTAACGTGGAAGGTTTAACCCCACTATGAAGGATATATTTCCCTCTCCGCCCTTATCTGCCTTCCTGAGGGACTGCACTCTCTGCGACTCCCTTGTTCACTCCACACTAGCTGCACCACCTCTGGCACCTTTCCCTGCAACTGCAGCATGTCCTGCACCTGCCCTACATCTCCCCCCTCACCTCCATCTCAGGCCCCAAAAAAACCTTCCACATTAAACAAATGTTCACCTGCACATCCACTAATGTAGTCTATTGTATCCGCTGATCCAGATGTGGCCTCCTCTACATTGGGGAGACCAAGCGGAGGCCCCAAGATCACTTTATTGAATACCTACGGTCAGTTTGTGACAAATGACAACACCTCCCAGTCATGAAACACTTCAACTGCCCCTCCCACACCCTGGACGATATGTCCATCCTGGGCCTCCTCCAGTGTCACAACAATGCCACCCGGAAACTGGAGGACAGAACCTCATATTATGCCTTGGAAGCCTACAAATCTATGTGGGCTATATTAGCTTCAAAATCTCCTCACCCCTGACCTCATCCCAAGCCCAGCCATCCCTCTCATCCCTGCCTCCTTGCCTTGTCTGTCTTCTCTCCCACCTATCCGCCCTTCCCTCCTCACTGACCAATTCTCATCCCCACTTCCTACTTACACTCACCTTTACTAGCTTCATCCTTGGCCTGTCTGTCTTCTCTCCCACCTATCTGCTCCACTATCCGCCTTCAATCACCGCTCCCTCTCTCTATTTATTTAAGAGGACCCTTCCCCTCCCCCATTTATGAACAAGGGTCTCCACCCGAAATGTCAACTCTCCTGCTCCTCTGATGCTGTTTGGCCTGCTGTGCTCATCCAGCTTCACACTGTGTTAACCAGGTAGGACTGATGGCCTGTAGTTTCCTTCTTGACAATACAAAGGTGGGTCATGTTGTGGACAGTGCGGAGGGCTGTTCTAGGTTACAAAGGGACATTGATAGGATGCAGAGCTGGGCTGAGAAGTGGCAGATGGAGTTTAACCCTGAAAAGTGTGAGGCGATTTGTTTAGGAAGGACAAACTTGAAAGCAGAATACAGGGTTAACGGAAAGATTCTTGGCAATGTGGAGGAGCAGAGGGATCTTGGGGTTCATGTTCACAGTTCCCTGAAAGCTGCCACCCAGGTGGATAGAGTTGTTAAGAAGGCGTATGGTGTGTTAGCTTTCATTAATAGAGGGATTGAGTTCAAGAGCCGTGAAGTTATGTTCCAGCTATACAAAAGCCTGGTTTGGCCACATCTGGAGTATTGTCTCCAGTTCTGGTCACCTCATTACAGCAAAGATGTGGAAGTGTTGGAAAAGGTGCAGAGGTGATTTACCAGGATGTTGCCTGGAATGGACGGAAGGTCTTACAAGGAAAGGTTGAGACTTTTCTTTTTAGCACGACGAAGGATGAGCGGTGACACGATAGAGGCGTACGAAATGATCAGAGGTGTAGTTAGAGTAGACAGCCAGAGAATTTTTCCTGGGGTGGAGGTAGATTTTACAAGGGGACATAGTTTTAAAGTGAAAGGAGGTAGATATTGGGGAGCTGTCAGAGGTTGGTTCTTTACTCAGAGAGTGGTGGGGTGTGGAATGCACTGCCTCATTAGGGGCATTTAAGCAGCTATTAGATAGGCATATGAGTGATGGTAATAAGGTAGCAGTAGAGGTTAGATGGACTTTAGGTTTCAGGTAAAAGTTTGGCACAACATCTTTTCAGGGTTAAACTCCATCTGCCACTTCTCAGCCCAGCTCTGCATCCTATCAACAGCCCTTTTGTAATCTAGAACAGCCCTCCGCACTGTCCACAACATGACCCAACTTCGTATCGTCAAGGAAGAAACCACAGGCCATCAGTCCTACCTGGTTAACACAGTGTGAAGCTGGCTGAACACAGCAGGCCAAGCTTTTGAACTCAATCCCTCTATTAATGAAAGCTAACACACCATACACCTTCCTAATAACTCTATCCACCTGGGTGGCAGCTTTCAGGGAACTGTGAACATGAACCCCAAGATCCCTCTGTTTCTCCACACTGCCAACTGTGCTGTGCTGTTCTATGTTCTATGAGAGATCCAACTCATCTCAATCCACCATCACCTCCTCAACCTGACTGATCTTGTTCACTGATTGAATAATTTTCTTTTACCTTGTTTCAGTTGCTGCAAATAAAAGGTGTTGCTATCATTACCTGTAGTTATGTCTAGTTAACCCAGTCTTTTCGTGGAGTATGTGGAACATACTTCATTCTGGTCCTGTTCACCACCCCACCTCTCCAACATGTATCCCAGTACATTGAGGGCTGCCGTCATGCCATTTTCTGCTGCCACCTGGAATTAGAAAGCTTAATCAACTCTGTTTCCAATTCCCATACATATTCCTTTCACATTGTTTATCAATGCAAAGCAGGGGCAGCACGGTGGCTCAGTAAATTAGCACTGCTGCCTCACAGCACCAGGGACCTGAGTTTGATTCCACCCTTGAATGCCTGTCTGTGTGGAATGGCACATTCTCCCCACGTTTGCAGGTGTTTCCTCTGGGTGCTCCAGTTTCCTCCCACAGTCCAAAGATGTGCAGGTTAGGTGGACTGGCTATGCTAAATTGCCCAGAGTTCAGGGATATGTAGATTAGGTGGGTTACAGGGGATGGGGTCTGGGTGGGATGCTCAGAGGGTTCTTGATTATTAAGGGGATCAGGGGTCACAGGGGTTGAAAAACATTTCAGCCATGGTCCAATATGGGAATAGACATGACGGGCCAAATAGGCTAATTCTCTTTCTCTATCTTATGGTCTGTCAGTCTGTATTTGTAAGGCCAGACTAGGTAAGGAGCACAGATTTCCTACCCTAAAGTACATTAGCAAACCAAATGGGATTTTACAGCAATTGAAATTGGTTGCACAGTCACCAATAGGTCATTTCTTTATTCCATAATTTATTGAATTTAAATTTCACTATCTGCTACGGTGGCATTCAAACCTATCTCCCCAGTACACTGGACTGGGATTCTGGATTACTAGTTCAGTAGCATTACCACTGAACCACCACTTCCGTTTGAAGGGTCCTCTTCCATACCATCAGATCCCATGTTCAATGGATCACCCTTCACAAATTCCATCTCGAGCATATTGCCAACATCAAGCACATCTTCCCTTCTACCTGCCCTGTCAGCATTCCAGAGGGACCATCTCTCTATGAAATCCTTTGTCTGCTCCATATCATAGAATCTTACAGTACAGAGCAGGCCAATCAGCCCAATGAGTCCACAACAACCAAATGCTACTCTAAATCTATGCTATCCCACTTTGAGGTTTCCTGCCTTAACTACCCTCCCAAGCAGTGCATTCTGGATTCCCACAACCCTCTCTGTAAATGTATTTTTCCTATAATCCCCTCTAAATGTCCTTTCACCTTAAAATTGCACTCCCTTGTTGACCTTTCAACTAAGGGGATCAGCTGCTTCATATACATTATCTCAATGCCCTTTATAATCTTATACACCTCAATCAGATCTTCTCTCATCCTTCTCTGCTCTAAAGAAAACAGCTTTAGCCTATCCAGCCTCTCTTCATAGCTAAGATACCAGGCATCCATTCCAGACAACATTCTGGTATCTTAGCTATGAAGAGATTCATAGAGACATTCTATGGAGACATTCCCACCTCTGCACTCTGTCTGGTGTATCACATCCATCCAATAGTGTAGTGACCAGAACTACACACAATAGCCCAGCTGTGGCCTAACCAGTTTTGTACAGCTCCAGCATAACCTCCCTGCTCTTATAATCTATGTCATGACTGATAAAGGCAAGTGTCCTGTCTGTCTTCTTAACTACCTTCCACCTGTCTTGCCACATTCAGGAATCTGTGGTCAAGCACCTTAATTCCTCTGTTCTTCTGAGCTTCCTGGTGTCCTGTGATTCATTGGAAGAATTAACAAGACAAGGGAGCAATCAAAGTTCATCAGCTCACATTTTTCGGTGATAATTTCCATCAGCCTCAGAACTGCCCAACTGACCAACCTTTCTATATTCTCCTGTAACCCAAGACCTTCTATCTCACCACCCAGACAATTTTTGTGTCATCCACAAACTTTATCATCCAGCCCCTCACAGTTTCTTCTATATGCTTTATGTTTATCATGAACTCAGCACAGATCCTTGTGGTACGCTATTAGATACTGGCCTCCAGTTACAAACAGCCTGCAAACACCACATTCTGCATCCTTCCACTGAGCCATTTTTGGATCCAACTTACCAAGTTGCCCTGGATACCATGTACATTTACCTTCTTTATCAGTCTCCCATGTGGGACTCAGTCAAAGCTTTTGCTGAAATCTATATCAACTGTGTCAACTGCACTACACCCATCTAACACTTGGCCACTTCCTCGAAAAATTCAATCAAATTTGTTAGGCATGATCTCACTCTGACAAAGCCATGATGACTATCCCTGGTCAAACTCTCAAGCAAGATTAATTCTCTCCTTCAGAATTTTCTCAAATAGTCTTTCCCACCACTGATGTGAGACTCAGTGGTCTGTACTTACCTGGTTTACCTCTGCCACCCTTATTCAAAATTGCAACCACATTAGCTACCCCAACATTTTATCCCCTTCCCATGGGACCTTGCAGAGAGTGAGAGCTACATTTTTACTTTCTCCCTCTTCACTACACAAGACCCCAAGGTGGAATAGCAATTTACTTGTACTTCTTTGGTATATTGAATTCACTGCTGTCAATATGGTCTTCAACATGCTGAGCAGACAAAATACAGATTGACTGACTGCTTTGCAGAACACTTTTGCTTGATTGACAAGCATGACTGTGCATTTCAAATTCCTTGCCAGTTTAACCCACTAACTTGCTGTCTCATTCACACTTCTGTTCTGGTCTTGCTGCAATGTTCCAGTGAATCTCAGTTCAAGCCAAAGGAACAGAATCTTATCTTCCAATTAGGCATTTTGCAACAGCTAGAACTCGATGTTGAGTTCAATTATTTCAAACCATGAACTCTGTCACCAACTGGATTCATATGTCAACCATATGTTGACTTCAGCCTTATTCCTTTATGTTTTAGAACATAGAACATAGAGCTGTGTCATTGAACATAGAACAGTACAGCACAGCACAATACAGTACAGGCCCTTCGGCCCACAATGTTGTGCCGATCTTTTTATTCTACTTTAAGATCAAACTACCCTGCATACCCTACATTTTACTATCATAAAGGTAGTGGTTCATTCGTTGTCACTACGTAAATGCTTTGTTACTTCACCAAAACAATTACCACTTTGTCCCTTATTTGAAAACATTGGTTCTTCATCTAACCACTACCTTTAAGATAATTAGTTTCCCACTACTTATATGTAAAAATTGAACTGGAAAAGCCAATGGCAAGATTGTAGAACCTGTACTAACTCTCTGCAACTAAGATAATCATTTTAGGAAATCTGTTCAAATATTCAGTAGATTAACAGATGAACAAAATGCATGTTTTACTTTGTTATTGTTGTAAGTTCCAACGAAATTGGCATTGAACTTTAGTATAAATATTTAAACTAATTTTCTTAAGATTATGCAGTCATTATTTTAGGTTTGCATGGTTTGGGCATTTAACTTAAACATTACTATAACCAGATACTTTTGTTTAAGAATCTACTTAAGAATAATACTTTTAATGAATTCAGTGAAGTTTATATTTATTTTTGGCAAAAGACTTTCATGAATGCTCAGTTAAACACAATAAAATATAAAACTTCCTGTCAACATAGAAAATGTACATATTTTCATAAAAAGAAACTAGCAGTAATGGAAAGATCACTTTTATCTTAGGAGAGACTTATAAAAAAACTATATATATATTTAACTCTTTGTGTCTATTTGGTGTAAGCTGAATGTTTAAGCCAGAAGAGTCATATCTCAGTATTAAACTGAAAATATGCTTATGTTCCAGTAATCCTAATTATTGGTAAATATTGTTAGAAATCTATGTATTTACATTTTGCTGAGTGGAAATTTGGATAACATCATAGTAAACGATGATTTTAAATTCTGATGAAGGAGATATTTTCTGGTAGCTGTTATAAGTTCTTCAGAATCTCTTATAACTAATTTCATTCTTCAAGCACCAGACCTTTTCATATTTCTTGCTTGCATCCAGGCTGAAGTACTTTGATTATGGAAAAATGGATCCTTATGTCATTAGTATAAATTTCAAGTCCATTTGGAAGCTTTATTTTTCCTCACAGAAGAATTATTGATGGATAGAAGATAGAGAATATATATGGTCACAAGTAATAACCTCCAAGGACTAAGTTAAAGATAACATATTGTGGAGTTGGAGGAACACAGCAGACCAGGCAGCATCAGAGGAGCAGGAAAGCTGACGCTTTGTGTTGGGACCCTTCTTCAGAAATGGGGGAGGGGTAAGGGAGCTCTGAAGTAAATAGAGAGAGGAGGTTGGGGCTGGAGAAGTTAGGTGGGATGGTGATAGATGATTGCAGGTAGGCAGTGGTGGGGATTGGTCAGTGAGGTGAGAGGAGTAGATAGGTGGGAGAGAAGATGGATATGTCAAGGAGGCAGGGATGAGAGGGAGGGTTGGTCATGGGATGAGGCCGAGGGTGGGGACATTTTGACACTAGTAAAGTCCACATTGAGATAATTTGGTTGTGGGCTCCCAAAGCGGAATATGAGGTGCTGCTCATCCAGTTTCTGGGTGGTGTCGCTGTGACACTGGAGGAGGCCCAGGATGGACATGTCATCCAGGGAGTGGGTGGGGGAGTTGAAATGGTTCGTGACTGGAAGGTGTTGTTGTTTATTGTGAACAGATCACAGGTGCTCTATCAAGTGGACTCTGAGCCTCCGCTTGCAATCACTTGGATGCCACCTCCAGCTCCACAATGTGTTATCTCTGACTCCAGCATTAGCAGTTCTTCCTATCTCTGTCTAAGTTAAAGATATTATGTTTACTGCTTCAAGTTATCTGCACAATGTTGGTGGGGTTGTTATTGCTCTATTTTACTGCTGATAGAAAATCTGGTAATTGAGAATAACAGCCACTTTGTCACTGATGTTTAGTGAAAGCTCAACAAAAGTTTATAAAAGAATTACTCGAAATAATGATCTGTAGTTCGTGAGCAGATAATAATTAAGTGCAGATTATAATGATAAATCTCTACCCATTCTTTCGACAGGCTAAAGCTAACAGTTGAACTGTGGGCTCCACTACTGATAAATGTAAGGGTTATATTTGGGCCTGTATGAATAGTGAAGCTCTTTGCCAATGGTTCATCCTCATAAACTGTTAGGTCATGTTCACACGCATTAACAAACTCCAATTTGCTGTGTTGCTGCATTAAGTTTATTAATCACAAATTGAAAATGGTAGATGTGGCATTTTGTTTGTCTCTTCTCTTTAAATACAATGGGTCTTAAATGCTCTTAAACAAAGGAATCGTAAGTTTAGAGAGCCAATCACTGAGATTGTGAAGTGTTGAAAGAGACTCTCCAAAGGGGAGAGCTGGGCAAGTATAATAGGGATTCAATAATTAGAGGGATCAATGGCATCCTTGGTAAATAGATGGAGGGCCCCACTGGTTGCAGAGTGAAGGACATCTTGAAATGAGTCAAAAGGATAGTACAGATGAACATTATAGAAACAGAAGTTAAGATGTACTGTTTGAACAAAACCAAGAACCAGGAGTGAAAGAAAAAGATATCAAGAGGTATAATCTTTGGTAATTGCTATGTACAAACTGGAGTAGGGATAAGCAAGTTAGAGGGGTCAATACAGGGCCAGAAGCATGGTGTGAAAGGGTGAAAATATTTGATGAGACACTGCCACTGCTGTTCGAACAGGGAGGAGGTGTACCAGTGGTACAAGCTTCACTAGTTGAAGGATAAATGGTCCACCAGGATTTTAACTTACTAAATTATGGTGAGTTGGTACGAAGGGCTCAGGTGGAAGCTATATTACACCATTCAAACACAAAAAAGGGAGAGTATGGAATAAAAATTTAAAACTGTACTTAGAGATAATACAACAATGAGAAGTTGCAGAGATAATGGGAACTGCAGATGCTGGAGAATCCAAGATAACAAAGTGTGGGGCTGGATGAACACAGCAGGCCAAGCAGCATCTTGGCCTGCTGTGTTCATCCAGCCCCACACTTTGTTATAATGAGAAGTTGCAGATGGAAATAAGAAACATGCTAATAAAACATTCAAGCAAAAGGAAAGGTAGGCAGTGCATTCAAATGAAATTATAAAAAAAATGAATTCACATGAAAGCCAATATGTGACTACAAAACATTTGGATCTGCAAATTAAATATCCTAGGTTGTATGATTTGCAGGAAAGATGCAAAAAATGGTAGCAAGAAGGCATGACTTTACTGATTAAGGTTAAATCACTTCAACATTACGATAGGATATAACAAGTAGTGAGTAGGCAAAAGGGAACTTTGTGTAGAATTAAAAACACACAAAACCATTTAAGAATATACCAGGAGTTTTGAGCTTCTTGGTAGCAACTGTGATCTGGTAGTATGATTATCTCTAAAGATTAGAAAAGCATGGAGCAGAGGCAGCATAGTTTTAGGTGGGAATTTTAACTTATACATATTGGAAGAGCATGTTTTGGAAAAGTAACAAAATTTGAGAATGTTCAGGGAGGTTTCCATACAGCCATAGAGATGTACTGCAGAGAAACAGACCCTTCGGTCCAAATCGTCCATGCCGACCAGATATTCCAAATTAATTTAGTTCCATTTGCCAGCATTTCGCCCATATTCTTCCAAACCCTTCCCATTTATGTACCCATCCGGATGTTTTTTGAATGTTGTAATTGTACCAGCTTCCACCACCTCCTGTGACAACTATTTCCATACACACATCACCCTCTGAGCAGAAACGTTGCCCATTAAGTCCCTTTTAACTCTTTCCCATTCTCACCTTAATTTTCAACTCCTCTATCCTGGAGAAAAAGACCCTTTCCCTGCCCCTCATGATTTTACAAACTTTTATAAGGTTGCCCCTCAGCCTCCAATGTTCCAGAGAAAATACTAGCAGCCTATTCAGCCTCTCCCTACAGTTCAAACCCTGGCAACATTCTTGAAAATCTTTTCTGAACACTTTCAAGTTTCACAACATCTTTCTATAGCAGGGAGACCAGGACTGAATGCAGTATTTGAAAAGTGACCTCACCAATGTCCTATAAACTGCAACATAACATCCCAACTCCTCTACTCAATGCACTGATCAATAAAGGCAAGCATACCAAACGCCTTCTTCACTTCCTGAGGCTGAACAATCTCTTTCATAAATTTAACATAATCTTGCTTTTGTACTCCATGCTCTTTTTAATAAAGTCTTTATATTCTTTATTAATCAATCCCTCAAGTTTTCTGCAGCACTATGTCCTAAAGCCAACAAGGGTGCATACTAATTTAGCAATGAGCGAGATTTTGGTAACAGCTTAACAGAGCATAAATATTTATTTAATAACAACTATACTGCAAGTTTAATAGAACGTCTGAAAATAAGAAATGCAAAACAGCCGTCAGGATTCTATATTTACGTAAAGCTTATACTCTGAGAGGAACAGAACACCAGGTAAACCTGTTAATGGAAGAAGATCAGTGAGATGTTCAAAAATAAATTGTGATACTGTGTCAATTTACACGTCTAGATGGCTGGAATTGTATCTCCTGAAGAAAACAGGCCAACTACAGAGGTTACGAGACAACTAAAAATGAAAACATAACTTTTATTTTAAAAAGGCACAAATCTGGCAAAGAGATCAAATGATGACAAAGCAAGAAGAGCTACATCAAGGGAATATAAAAGTGAATTACATAGAATATCAAAATCAACACACTTTTTTCAGAATTATATAAGGAAACAGAAAGAAGTCAGGTGCAAAGTGAATCCTTTGAGAACTGATAATGGTAACCTACCCTTGGAAATAGCAAACAATATTGACAAGAGAAGAAATATGGTTTCCAAGAGGTAAAATTTTAAGGTATGCGCTTGTGGGTAATATCAACAGAAGTGAAGGCTCACTCAGTCTTGGTCAGCCTTATTGTCCATAAAAATTGCATTCCTGCCAGCCAGCCAATTAACAGAATAGTTCTCTAGATGAACTATAAGCTCAGAGAAGGCAAGAAGGAAGTGACACGAGCTGGCATGAATGAAAATGGGGTAGGGAGCAGATGAAGGAGTGCCAAGTAGCACGTATGAGTGAAAGGGAGCGCCGGAAGGAGAAATGCAGATTACAGTTTAGAAAGGCATTGAAGTTCAGCTGCAGGCAGAGGGAAAACCTCAAATGCTCAAAAGACTGGTCAATCAGGTCTAAGCTTTATATGCAAGAAGGGCTTGCAGATGGGTATCAAAACCATCTAGTCTCTAGCAGTGTGAATGCACATGGTTAACCTTCACAATTTAATCTCTTTCTCTGAAGTCTGTCACCGAACACCAGGATTAGACTAATTAGCTTTGTTTTTTGAATAAAAGGGACAGTAGCAATATCGATACAAAATTGGCTGAGCGACAGGAAACAGAGAGTAATGGCTAACAGATGCTTTTGGGCTTGGAAAAAAATTTCCAGTGGAGCTCTCCATGGGTCATTGTGGGAATCTTGCCTTTCTTGACATATTAATGACTTTAGTGAAAAGTGCACAATTTCAACATTTGCAGATAACACAAATCCTGGAATCATTGTAAACTATGAAGAGGATAGTGTAGAACTTCAGTTGAAGACAGACAGGTATGTGGAGTGAGAAGATAGATTGCAAATAAAGTTCAATACAATGTACTGTGAGGTGACACAATTTGGAGTGAAAACATAAAGAAAAGCAAACAACTCTAAAGGTAGTGCGGGACAGAGGAACCTGGATGTCCGTGTGCATAAATCATTAAAGGTGGCAGGGTAGGCTGAGGGAGTGATTAATAAAGAATACACTACCATGACGCTTTATTAATAGGAGCATGGATTACAAAAGCAAGATTATGTTAAATTTTGAAGTCAATTGCTCAGCTTCAGTCGGCATAATGTGTTCAGTTTGGGACTGAACTTTAAAAGAAATGGGAAAGCATTGGAGAGAGTTTACAAGAATGGCTGAAGGGAAGAGTAATTTCAGTTATGAAGACTGCAGAAGTTAACACTGTTTTCCTTGGTAAGAGAAAGCTGAGAGGAAATATAATTGAAGATTCAAAATAAGGTCTGGACAGAGTAAGTAAGGAGAAAATTTTCCCACTTGTGAAAGGATCAAGAACAAGAGGGCACACACTAAATGTGTAATTAATAAAAGAAGTAAAAGTGATATGAAAAAAACGTGTTCACACAACAGTGGTCAGGGACAGAGAAAATGGTGGAGAGATGCTCATTTAAGGTTTTCAAAAGGAGGATTAGATGCTCGTTTGATAACGAATAAATTGAAGGGTCACAAAAAAGGCAGGAGAATGGTACTAAGTGAAATCCTTATTTGTCGAGCTAGTACAGACAGGATGGGCTGAATGGCCTTCTTCTGTATTGTATCAATTTTTTAATCCTGAAAATATGAATAGACATGACAAAGTGGTTCAAATATTCAACTGAGATTGTCTTAATGTGAAAGAATTTGATGGGATGTAATTTAGCTATACGGGGCATTAGTTAAGCCACATTTGGAATAATGTACACAGGCTTATTGCCTCAGAACAAGAAGCATGTGGAGATTTTGGAGAGAGTACATAAATAGTTTACCAGGATGTTGCTAGTTTGGAGGGTATTAGCTATGAGGAGACGAACTTGGTTTGTTTTCACTTGAACATTGAGGGGCGACCTGATATAAATTTACAATATTATGACAGTCATGGATAGAATGGACAGCCAGAGTCTTTTTTACCAGGGTACAATTGTCAATTACTAGGGGACATAAGTTTAAGATAAAAGAGGGTAAGCTTAAAGATGTGTGAGGCAAGTATTCTTACTTACACACAGGGAGCAAAGTGCTTGGAAAGCAGCGCCAGAGGAAGTGGTGGAGACAGATGCTATAGCAGATAAATGAATAGGTAGGGAAAAGAGGGATATGGATATCGTACAAACAAAGGTTTTTAGTCTACAAAGACATTGTATGTCGGGACAGTCTTGGTGGACTGAAGGCTCTCTTCTGATGCAGTACTGTTCCTTATAATTTGTATTCTTTTAGGGTGGGATTTTTAAAGTGCATCCAAGAGAGCTTCTTGTGCCAGTATGTAGATAGTCCTACTAGAGACGGGGTAATGTTTGACCTTAGCCTAAGAAATGAAGCTGGTCAAGTGGGTGAAGTTTCAGTGAGTGAGCATTTTGGGGATAGTAACCTTAAATTTCAATAACATCGTGGATAGGAATAAGGATAATGCAGAAGTTATGTGTCTAAATTGGGGGAAGGCCATTTTCAATATCATTTGACAGGATCCGAATGAGAGCAGCTACTTGTAAATAAGTCTACATTTGGAAAGTGGGAACATTTTAAAAGTAGTTTAGAAGTGAGAATTCAGGGCCAGCATGTTCCTTGAAGATAAATGGCTAGGGTAGCAAGTCCAGGGAACCCTGGATGTCAAGGGATGTTGAGAGCTTGGTGAAGAAAAAGGAGGAAGTATATGTTAGGTATAGCACATTTAAAAAACAGGAAGGGCCTTCAAAAAGATAGTGAGTCTAGGAGGTTGTTCAAAAAAGAAATTTGCTGGGTATATTAAGAGTAAGAGGATTACCAGAGAAAGAATGCGGCCTGGAGGAACACACCGCAGGTCAGCATTAGAGGAGCAGGAAAGTCAATGTTTTGAGTCAGGATCCTCTGATGCTGCCTGCCCAGCTGTGTGTTCCTCCAGCCCCATGCTGACTCCAGCATCTGCAGTTCTTGCTACCATTAAAGAATGGGGCCTATTACAGACAAAAGGGGCAAATTGTGCATGGAATCAGAGGATGTAGCCAAGCTCTTAAATGAATATTTCTCATCTGTATTCGCAGAGGGCATTGTAGCCAGGGATCTCAGTTGGGATAGTGTGATTTTAGAACAATGCAAAGATTAATAAGAGGAGGTAATAGAGGGCATAAAGGTACATAAATTCCCAGGGCCTTTTGAGATATATCCCAGGCTATGGGAGGCAGTTGTGAAGATGGCTGAGGCCCTGGTGAGATACTTAAACTTTACTGGTCACAAGTGAAGTGCCAGATGACTGAAAGATTCCTTTGTGGTTCCCTTGTTCACTGGGGCAGCAGGGATAGATCACATAGAATCCCTAACAGTGTGGAAATACTTGGCCCAACAAGTCCACACCGACTGTAAGAGCATCCCACCTAGGCCCATGCTCTCGTAACTCACATAATCTACACATCCCTGAACACTATGGGCAATTTAGCATGGCCATTCCATCTAAGCTACATATCTTTGGACTGTGGGAGGAAACCACAGCACTCAAAGAAAACCCATGCAGACATGGAAAAAATGTGCAAACTCCACACAGACAGTCACCAGAGGGTGGAATTGAACTCGGGTCCGTGGCGCTGTGAGGCAGCAGTGCTGAGCCACCGAGCCACCATGCCACATAATTACGTGCCAGTTCATCCGACCTCAGTGTGGGAAATTATTTGAAAAAATCCTGAGGGACAAGATCAATCAACACTTGGAGTGACAGGGATTGATCAGAGATAGTCAGCATGGAGATTTTCCAGGACATAGCCTGGGGTGACAAGTCTCAATTTTGAGAGAGACTGGATAGATTGGGTGTGTCTTCCTCAGAGCAGAGGAGGCTGAGGAATGATCTTACTGAGATATACAAAATTATGAGTGGCAGAGACAAGAAGATTGTGAGAATCTTCTCCCTGTGGCAGACATATGTGTGACATGCTTTTCAGACTGGATGCCGATGACTAGTGGTGTGCCAGATGTGCTGGGTCCACTGCTTTTTGTCATCATATAAATGATTTGGATGTGAACATAGGCAGTATGATTAGTGAATTTGCAGATGACACCTAAATTGGAGGTGTAATGGACAGCAAAGACAGTTCTCTCAGAGTACAATGGGGTCTAGATCAATGGGCCAATGAGATGAGGAGTGGCAGATGGATTTTACTTTAGATAAATGTGAGGGGCTGCATTTTGGAAAGGCAAATCAGAGCGGGACTTACACACTTAATGGTAAGATCCTGGGGAGAGTTGCTGAACAAAGAGACCTTGGAGTACAGATTCATAGTTCCCTGAAAGTGGAGTAGCAGATAGAGAGGATAGTGAAGAATGCATTTGGCATGCTTGCCTTTATTGGTCATTGCACTGAGTAAAGGAGTTGGGAGGTCATGTTGCAGCTGTACAGGACATTAGTTAGGCCACTTTTGGAATACTGCATTCAATTCTGATCTCCCTGCTATAGGAAGGATATTGTGAAGCTTAAAAGGGTTCAGAAAAGATCAACAAGGATGTTGCCAGGATTCGACGGTTTGAGCTATAGGGAGAGGCTGAAATAGGCTGGGGCCATTTTTCCTGTAGCATTGGAGGCTGAGGAGTGACCTTATAAATGTTTACAAAATCATGAGGGGTAAGAGTCGGGTTAATAGACAAAATCACTGGCATTGGGAAGTCCAAAAGTAGAGGGATAGGTATAAGGTGAGAGAGGAAAGATTGAAAAGGGACCTAAGGGGCAACTTTTTCCACACAGAGGGTGGTGCGTGTATGGAATGAGCTGCCAGAGGAAATGGTAGAGACTGGAACAATTAAAACATTTAAAAGGCAGCTGGTTCGGTAAATGAAGAAGAAGGGCTAAATACTGGTAAATGGGACTAGATTTATCTAAGATATCTGGTCAGCATGGACAAGTTGGACAGAAAGGTGTCTTTCTGTACATCTCTCTGACTCTGTCATTCAGAGGTCACAAGCTTAAGGTGAAGATCAAGTGGTTTAGAGGGGAGAAGTGGTAAGTTTATTCATCCACTGGGTAGCAGAAATATGAGAAGTGCTACCTGCGAAGGTGGTGGAAGTGGGCACTCTTGCAAAATTTAAGATAAGTCTGGATTGACACTTAAATTTCCAGGGCATAGTAGGCTATAGACCAAATGCAGGTAAATGGTATTAGTGTAGCTTGGTGTTTGTTGTTGGTATAGACATGATGGGCTGAAGGACTTGTTTCTATGCTGTATGAATCTCTATAACTCAATAACCAATCAGGAATTCAGATCAACAACTTATTTAAAAGAACAATGGTGAGCATGAAAATTTTAGACATGTATTTATGGAGCAAGCTGATACTGTTTCTTGGGTCTAATGACATAATGGTGCCAAGGGTCATTTAGGGCACAAGTACTACTTATATTAGACTACTTATACTTGATCTTATAGACAAAATGGCCTTTTGCTGTCATATAACATTTAAATGTTTGAACTATTGCTGATGCTTACAAATCCCTAATGTTAATGGAAAATGTCAATCCAAGTTGAGTGAGGATAACAATGATGCTACATTTCTATAAAATCTATTTTTATTTCATCTGGTAAGCAAGTTGACTGAATCCAAACTCATGATGCTAGCTGGAAGTTACTTCCAAAATTAAATTTAAAATATTCATGACTTAGCAACACAACAAACATTAACCATTTTCAAATTACCTAAACCCCATGACAGCAAGCAGTACCACTTTCCACATCAGTTCACATCTGCATCACCATCTAAATTAAATGTAAAAAAAATCTAATGTAGAAACAGTAGCATAGTCTCTAGCATTGCATATTTAAAAACATTTGGTCCCCCTACTTTACAGATATAACCTAAAATTGGTAATTTGCTTGTCAATTTGGAAAACAATTCGCTATTAGGGATACATGTGTGCTTAGCTCATCATTAGAAATGGAGAAAAACGGAAAGTAACAAGACTTGATAAAATGTCCAACTGGAATGATATTTAGCACTAAAACAGCTCAACAGAAACACAAAACATTAATTTCAAAACAATGACTATTAAAACTTTCTATCTCAGAAACACTTTTGAAGATTTTGATATCCTTGTAGTTTCAACCTAAGAGCATATTAAATTGTTCTTTCCAGTGCTCAACAGTATTGACACAACCTAGCTACTACTAATACCATCGTCAAAAGTCAATTGTTCCGGTTCCCAGGAATCCTGTGTGTTATTCAAGTATCATTACCATTACTAAAAAAATTGCAAAGAAAGCAAGTTTCTGTATTTGTTATAGGAAAAAAGAAAATTACACCATAATGTAAGGCCTTCTAGTTAACAGGTAAACTTATTCTACTGGGTTATTCAAACAAGCATGGAAAGGTCTACAGAACAGCAAGCTTCCTGAACTGTAACATCATAGCATGCATCTGAAAAGCATGCTCTTCTGCCTTCCTGTTACTTCAAGACTAAGTGGATGATCTGCAATCCTCTAAAGTGAAAGGCAGCAATGTGGCCGCCCAGGTCAATTCAGTCAGTGCTTTTAACATACATTCTGGAATTTTTGCTCCTCAGCTGCAGAAAGCACTTTGGTTCTTCCCATTCATTTCAGTCGCTGTGTAACATTTGCTAATGCAACAGCAAAAGCTTGTACTGCAGAAAATGGATACTGAAAATCCAAGATGTATGCATTACCATCAATCCTTCCAAATTGCATCACCTGCAAAAGAAAATAAATTACAGGTATTGATAAAAGAGCATTTATTTTCCATTTGAAAAGCATCAGAAGTGGATCAAAGTTCAGTAAATGAACCAATTGTTTAAAGACTTAGAGCATGGTATCGTCTTTATTTTAGCTATTGTTCAATTAACAGTTTAATTTTAAAAATTAATTAACCTATTGAATAACTTGTTTTGATTACCGGCCCCATAATATGCTCTGTATGTATCCCAGGTACCATCTGCATCATTTTAAGATTAAGATTCATCTTATTAATATAAGTGGGTTGTGATGCTGATGGAATACCTTTCAGTACTCTCTTTCATGTAAACTGCAGTAGATTATTTACTATCAGTTGCTTGCTTCACAAGAATTTCTTTAAACAAGAGCTTGGCTTTTAGCATCTATCAAAGGCTGTTTGCTTTGTGTATTTTGATTGATTTCCTTTCCTTTCATGGAGGAAATAAATACTCATCATTTAGAACTTCCTTGAGGCAGCTGTACCAATACCTGAAAAATTAGAAACCTGCCTTGGGAAGTTCATATAGCATGCAAGTTTATTTACATCATTTGCCAGGCTAATATCCTTTCGATTTTAAAGATTGTCACTGCTTTCATCATCTTTGGAGGCAGTATTATCACTTATTGTGTAAAAGAACTTACCTGACATACCATATTGCTCACATTGACTGGTTGGAGGTGAGACTTTTCTTTCATGAGAGGAAGTCCTAAGGATTTAGCCTGCCACATATTTTCCCTTTCCCTGATCTCAGCCACAATGGAAGTAGATTAGGCAATAATTGCACTAGGGACAAGAATGAAGGCATCATGAAGTGGGAGCCTCTAAAATTCTGCACCAAGTGTCTGTGGGGATCTATTGGGTATTGTGTCATAAGGTCTACATTTGTAACAGGGAAGAGAATGGTGAAGTTTGAAGTGGAACAATCTAAAATAAAACCTTTGAATGGGAAGAGGCATGAATGACTGATCTATAGTGAATGCACTTTACATGGTTGGAATTATTAAACTTCAAGTGGATAGAAACATCAATTTTCTCCTTTTTTGTATCAACAACCTTGACTGTGAATCAGTGCATTTGAACAAAATAACCAATGTGATCTTAGTATTCGATGCAATTTGGACATGAAATACATGAAATCGCGGCATGGGGCTCAGTGGTTAGCACTGCTGCCTTACAGCACCATGGACCCAGGTTCAATTCCAGCCACAGGTGACTGTCTCTGTGAAGTTTGCACATTCTCCTCATGGCTGCGTGGGTTTTCTCCAGGCGCTCTGCTTTCCTCCCACAGTCCAAAGATATGCAGCGTTGGTGGATTGGCCATGCTAAATAGCACATAGTGCCCAGGGATGTTCAGGTTAGGTGCGTTAGACATGGGAAATCATGGATAGAGGAAATGGATCTGGGTCAGATGCTCTTCAGAGAGGCAAAGTGGACTTCTTGGGTCGAACAGCCTGTTTCCACACTCTAGCGATTCTGTGAACAATACTGAACATGACCTAAGATAACACCATTTGAAGCTGGATGAACACAGCGGCCAAGCAGCATCAGAGGAGCAGGAAAATTGCCGTTTTGGGCAGAGACCCTTATGGATTATGTATTGTGAAACAAAGTAAAGGACTATAACAGTGCTTAGTGAACTATTTTCCAAGATGACTCCACTTACCATCAAGGTAATTGGGGATGGGCAAAAATGTGAGTGTCAGATAGGTGATACCAAAGGAACTAAGGCAGAGCAAGTGACTGAGATGTTAGTGGGGGAACACTTTGAGTCCAGAGACCATAGTTATGGAAAGGATAGGCCTGATACGCAACTTAAAGTTCTAAATTGTGGCAAGGCCAATTTTGATGATATCAGACAGGAAGTTTCAAAAGTTGATTGGAGGGGAGGGGAGACTGTTCCCAGGTAAAGGGACATTTGGCAACAGGGAAGCTTTCAAAAGTGAGATAGTGAGAGTTCAGGGCCAGCATGTTCCTGTTAATGTGAAGGGCAAGGCTGGCAGAAGTAGGAAACATTGGATTACTAGGCATATTCAGGCTCTGGTCAAGAAAAAGGAAAAGGTATGCGTCAGGGGATCAAGTGAATCCCTTGAGCAATACAGGGGAACAGAAGTACACTTAAAAGGAAAGGAGAAATGAGATAGCTTTGGCAGATAAGGTTAAGGAGAATCCAAAGAGATTCTGGAAGTAGATTAAAGGCAAAAACATAACGAGGGAGTGAATATAATAAAGATCAACGAGGTTATTTTTGCATGGAACCTCAGGAGATTGCTGAGACTGTAAACAGATATTTTGCATCTAGATTCTAGAAGTAGATTAAAGGCAAAAGCATAACAAGGGAGAGAATACAATAAAGATCAACGAGGTTATTTTTGTATGGAAGCTCAGGTGATGGCTGAAATTGTAAACAGATATTTTGCATCAGTGTTTACTGTGGAGAAAGATATGGAAGCTAGGAAACTCGAGGAAACAAATATTGATTTCTTGAAAAAGAGTCCATTTACAGAGGTGGAGGTTTTGGAGGTCTAAAAAAGCATAAAGGTAGATAAATCCCTGGGACCTGATCAAATGTATCCAAAGACATTGTGACATCTAGGGAAGAAACTGCAGGCCACTACCAGAGTTAATTGTATTATCAACAGCTATGGGTGAGGTGGCGGATGGCTGCAGGGTGGCTAAAGTTGTGCCATTATTTAAGAAAGGCTGCAAGGAAAAGCCAGGGAACTACAGACTAGTGAGCCTGGCAACCTGTTGAGTAATTTACTGGAGTGGGTTCTGAGAGACAGGATCCACATGCATTTGGACAGGCAAGGTCTGCTTAGGATTAGTCACATAGCTTTATGCATGGGAAATAGTGTCTCATGAATTTGATTCAGGCTTTAGAAGAGATGACCAAGAAGACAGGTGAAGGCAAAGCGGTAGATGTTGACTACAAGGACTTTAGTAAGGCATTCAACAAGGTTCTGCATAGTAGACTGGTCAGTCAGATTAGATCACACTGGGATCCAGGGAGAGTTAGCTAACTGGATTCAAAATTGATGTGACAGTATGAGATAACTCCTGGTGGTTGAAGGTTGTTGTTCAGACTGGAGGTCTGTGATCAGTAGTGTGCCACAAGGATTGCTGCTGGGTCCACTGTTGTTCATAATTTGGATGAGAATATAAGAGATATGGTTGGTAAGTTTGTAGATGACACCAATATTGTGGTAAACAGAGAGTGAAGAAAGTTATCTAAGAGTACAATAGGATCTTTATCAACTGGGCCAGTAGGCCAAGGAATGGCAGATGGAGTTTAATTTAGATAAATGTTAAGTGTTGCATTTTGGTAAGGCAAACCAGGGCAGGATTTAGATAGTTAACGTTAGGGCCCTGGCAGCGTTGTCAAGCAAAGATCTAGGGACGCAGGTACATTGACTACCTGTGACATCACTTTCAAAGAACTGAGTGGTGAACAAGGAGTACTGGAGTTGCGACATCATGTAATGGCTGTACAGAACAGTGGTAAGGCCACATTTGGAATACTGCATATTGTGCTCCTAAGATGCTGCTTGGCCTGCTGTGTTCAGCTCCACACTTTGTTATCTTGGATTCTCCAGCATCTGCAGTTCCCATTATCTCTGATACAATTCTAGCCATCCTGCTATGGGAAAGATGTTATGAAACTGGAATTAGTGCAAAAAAAGATTGACAAGGATGTTACCGAAACTGGAGGATTTGAGTTACACAGAACATACGTAGAAATTAGAACAGTACAGCATAGTACAGGCCTTTTGGCCCACGATGTTGTGCAGAACTTTTCAACTAACATAAGGCACCTCCATCCTTACCTTATACTATCACCTAATTGCCTACCTAATAGCCGCTTAAATGTCCCTAATGAGGCCGGCTGTACTACCCTCTCTGGCAATGCATTCCACGCCCCTACCACTCTCGGAGTAAAGAGCCTACCTCTGATGCCTCCCTTATATCTACCTCCATTCACTTTAAAACTATCTCCCCTTGTAATATCTACCTCCACCCAAGGAAAAAGTCTCTGGCTGTCCACTCTATCTATACCTCTGATCATTTTGTACACCTCGATCAAGTCACCTCTCATCCTTCATCATTTCAAAGAGAAAAGCCCTAGATCTCTCAACCTTTCATTGTAAGACCTTCCCCCCAATTCCAGGCAATATCCAGTAAATCTCCTCTGCACCTCTTCCAATGCTTCCACATCTTTCCTGTAATGAGGTGACCAGAACTGGAAATAATACTCCAGATGTGGCCAAACCAGGGATTTATAGAGCTGGAGCATAACTTCATGGCTCTTGAATTCAATGCCTCTATTAATGAAAGCTAACACACCATACACGTTCTTAAGAACTCTATCAACCTGGGTGGCAGCTTTCAGGGAACTGTGGACATGAACCCCAAGATCCCTCTGCTCCTCCACACTGCCAAGAATCTTTCCATTAGCCCTATGTTCTGCTTTCAAGTTTGTCCTTTCAAAATGAATCACCTCACACTTTTCAGGGTTAAACCCCACCTGCCACTTCTCAGCCCAGTTCTGCGTCCTAGCAATGTCCCTTTGTAACCTAGAACAGCCCTCTGCACTATCCAAAACTTGATCCACCTTTGTATCGTCCATGACCTTACTATTCCACCCTTCCTCTCCTATATCCAAATAATTTACAAAAATCACAAATAGAATTGGACCCAGAACAGATCCTTGTGGTACAACACTCGTAACTGAGCACCGTGTTGAATATTTTCTGTCCACTACCACCCTTTGTCTTCCAAAGGGTCAGCCAATTTTGAATCCAATCTGCCACATTTCCCCCTATCCCATGCCACTTTCTGCAAGAGCCTACCATGGGAACCTTATCAAATGCCTTACTTAAATTCATGCATACCACATCTACTGTTCTACCTTCATCCACATGTTTGGTCAGCTCTTCAAAGAATTCAATAAGGTTTGTGAGGCATGATCTAGACCTCACAAATCCATGATGACTATCACGACTCAAAAACTGTGCTATATAAGTGATCATAAACCCTATCTCTCAGAGCCCTTTCCAATAATTTGCCCACCACTGAAGTAAGACTAACTGGCTAACTGGGGTTATCCCTATCCCTTTTTTTGAACAAGGGAATGACGTTTGCCACTCTCCCAGCCCTATACCCATGGGCAGTGAGGACGAAAAGGTCATCACAAAAGGCTCTGCGATCTCATCGGTCGCTTCCCATAGAATCCTTGGATAAATCCCATCAGGCCCAGGGGACCTATCTATCTTTAAGTTTCTCAAAATTCCTCGTACATCTTTCTTATTAATGTCCAGCTCCACTAGCCTACCAGCCTGTTTCACACGGTCCTCCCCTACAACTAGGTCCCCTTCAGTTGTGAATACTGAAGAAAAGTATTCATTAAGGACCTCTCCTATCTTTTCTGACTCCGTGCACAAATTCCCTTTGCAATCATTGATCAGCCCTATCCTTGCCCTTGTCATTTTCTTACTCTTCATGTACGTCTAAAAAGCCTTGGAGTTTTCCTTGATCCAATCTGCCAAGATTTTCTCATGCCATCTTATTGCGCTCCTCAGCCCTTTCTTCAGCTCTTTCCTGGCTAACTTGTATCCCTCTAGAGCCTTTTCCAATCCTTGTTTCCTAAATCTTATATAAGCATCTTTCTTCCTCTTAACTAGTTGTTTGACCTCTCTCGAGAACGAAGGCTTCCTCACTTGACTGCAGGTTCCCTGCCTGCTAGGGACAAACACATTGATCACACGCAATATGCATTCCGTAAACAATCTCCACATTTCTATGGATCTCTTCCCTGACAACATCTGTTTTCATTTTATGTTACCCAGTTCTTGGCAAACTGAATTACATTTACCCTTCCCACAATTATAAACCTTACCTTGCTGTATGTACCTATCCTTTTCCATGACTATGGTAAAAGTAACAGAGTTACGATCACTACCGCCAAAATGCTCTCCTACCAACAGGACTAACACTCGGTCCAATCATTGACAAGCACAAATCCAAAGTGGCCTCTCCTTGTGTTGGTCTATCTCCATACTGTGTCAGGATCCTTCCTGAACACACTAGAGAAAATCCGCTCCATCTAAACAATTGCAACTAAAAAGTTTCCAATCAATATTTGGAAAGTTGAAGTCACCCATGACTACAACACTGTGACTTCTGCGCCTTCCCAGCATCTGCCTCCCAATCCGCTTCTCCACTATTTGGGGGACTGCTAAAAACCCCCAACACAAGTGACTGCTCGTCTCTTGTTCCTGACCTCAACCCAAACTGACTCTTTAGGCATATCATTCTCAAACTGCCTTTCAGTAGCTGCTATACTAGCCCTGACTAGCAATGCCACTCTGCCGCCTCTTTTACCACCTTCCCAATTTCTTTTAACGCATCTAAATCCCGTAACTTCCAACTACCATATGTTCGAGGGAGAGGCTGGATAGGATGGGGCTGTTTTCCCCCTGGAGCATGGGAAGCTTATTAAATCAGAATGGTGTAGATAAAGTGAATAGCCAATGTCTTTCCCCAGGGTAAGGAAGTTCAAACCTAGAGGGCACAGGCTTCAGATGAGATGGGCAAGATATAAAAGGGATCTGAAGGGCAAAATTTTAACACAAAGGGTGATGTATACATGGAAGAGGAAGTGGTAGACGTGGGTACAACTGTAATATTTAAAAGACACGCAGACAGATACATGGATAGTAAAGTTTTAGATGGATATGGGCCAAATGCAGACAGATGGGACTAGTTCACTTCAGGAAACTGGATCAGAATAGACAAATCTATTTCTAAAATAAAAACTGAAATAACTGCAAATGCTGTAAATCAGAAACAGAAACGGCAAAGATGGAATAAAAATAAAACAAGCAGGTGGAGAGATGTGAGTTAACTACAGAGCCGGCAGAGCTTTGTCATGGGCTCAACATGCTTTGACTACTTGAATTGACTAATTGAGTACTACGTAAAAAGCTGTTGAATAATTGAGCATCCTGGAGTAGGAAGGTCCACAGCAGCTAGCATAAATCAATGTTTTAAGGACAGAAAACAGCATTTACAAGTGTGAGGTGATGCACTTTGGTAGGACTAACCAGAAGGCAAAGTACAGGGCTAATGGTAAGATTCTTAGCAGTGTAGATGAGCAGAGAGATCTCGGTGTCCATGTACACAGATCCTTGAAAGTTGCCACCCAGGTTGACAGGGCTGTTAAGAAGGCATACAGTGTTTTAGCTTTTATTAATAGAGGGATCGAGTTCCGGAACCAAGAGGTTATGGTGAAGCTGTACAAAACTCTGGTGCAGCCGCACTTGGAGTATTGTGTATAGTTCTGGTCACCGCATTATAAGAAGGATGTGGAAGCTTTGGAAAGGGTGCAGAGGAGATTTACTAGGATGTTGCCTGGTATGGAGGCAAGGTCTTATGAGGAAAGGCTGAGGGACTTGAGGCTGTTTACATTAGTGAGAAGAAGGTCGAGAGGTGACTTAATTGAAACATATAAAATAATCAGAGGGTTAGATAGGGTGGATAGGGAGAGCCTTTTCCTAGGATGGTGACGGCAAGCACGAGGGGGCATAGCTTTAAATTGAGGGGTGAAAGATATAGGGCAGATGTCAGAGGTAGTTTCTTTACTCAGAGAGTAGTAAGGGAATGGAACGCTTTGCCTGCAACGGTAGTAGATTCACCAACTTTAAGTACATTTAAGTCGTCATTGGACAAGCATATGGACGTACATGGAATAGTGTAGGTTAGATGGGCATCAGATTGGTAATGACAGGTCGGCACAATATCGAGGGCCGAAGGGCCTATACTGTGCTGTAATGTTCTACGTCTATGTTCTATGTCATAGCAAATGGTCGTTTCTCAGATGGGAGGATGTTTGACAAGGTTATATTTCTCCATGCCTAAAGCCTGCAAGTTTATTTACCTCATTTAACAGACCAATTTTCTTTTGAAATCATTGAGTGCCACTACTTCCATCATCTTTCGAGGCAGTATTATCACTTACTGTGTACAAGAACTTTCTTGGTAATCATATTTTTCAGGCCGGAAGAAAGGTGTGTCGTGCAGTTCCCTAGGCAAGGTCATAGACTTGCTCACCAAGCCAGTGTAACTGATTGCATTTGATATCATTACCCTGCTAGGTAACACCTCTGGTGAAGTGTTGGTGTTTTGTCCTGCTCGTTCTTTATATGCCTTGGCTTACTGTGATGGTTGGCATCAACTTCCTGTTTCAATGTGTTTGTTGATGGGTACAAGCCAAACGGAGACATGCCAGGGAATTTCTGGAGACCTAGCAATTTAAATGTAATTCCATTAACAAACACACTGAACTGGATCCAATATACATGCCACTGAGAAACAAAACTGGAAGTGACATCAACCACCCCAGAAAACTGTGAACTAGTGGGACACAACACCAACGTTTCACCGGAGGCAGACTGACGATGTTACCTAGTAGGGTGATGAAACATCTGCAATCAAACACACCAGCTTGGTTAGCAAGTCTACAAACTCATCCACAACCCGAGCTACAAATCTTCTCAAACTTTGAGTGCCCTAAGTGTCGGTGTTGGCTCCTTTGCATTTTCTGATATATATTAATGATCCGGATCTTTGCGCACCGGGGGTAATCTCAGAGCTAGCAGATGACCCTAAACACACACAAATTGTGAACTGTAAGTAGGACAGTGTGGAACTCCAAAAAGACATTGACAAGGTCGTCAGAGATAATAGAGATAATAGGAACTGCAGATGCTGGAGAATCCGAGATAACAAAGTGTAGAGCTGGATGAACACAGCAAGCCAAGCAGCGACTGAGGAGCAGAAAAGCTGACATTTCGGGCCGAGACCCTTCATACACTTTGTTATCTCTTGACAAGGTGGTCAAGTTGGTTGATGTGCAGCAGGTGAGATTCAATGTTGAAAAGTGTGAGCTGATAGACTTTGGTTGGCAAAGCATTAAAAGACAATGTAAAATAACATAGAACATAGAACAGTACGGCACAGAACAGGCCCTTCAGCCCACAATGTTGTGCCGACCATTGATCCTCATGTATGCACCCTCAAATTTCTGTGATCATATACATGTCCAGCAGTCTCTTAAATGACCCCAATGACCTTGCTTCCACAACTGCTGCTGGCAACGCATTCCATGCTCTCACAACTCTCTGCGTAAAGAACCTGCCTCTGACATCCCCTCTATACTTTCCACCAACCAGCTTAAAACTATGACCCCTCGTGCTAGCCATTTCTGCCCTGGGAAATAGTCTCTGGCTAACAACTGTATCTATGCCTCTCATTATCTTGTATACCTCAATTAGGTCCTCTCTCCTCCTCCTTTTCTCCAATGAAAAGAGACCGAGCTCAGTCAACCTCTCTTCATAAGATAAGCCCTCCAGTCCAGGCAGCATCCTGGTATACCTCCTCTGAACCCTCTCCAAAGCATCCACATCTTTCCTATAATACGGCGACCAGAACTGGACGCAGTATTCCAAGTGCGGTCTAACCAAAGTTTTATAGAGCTGCAACAAGATCTCACGACTCTTAAACTCAATCCCCCTGTTAATGAAAGCCAAAACACCATATGCTTTCTTAACAACCCTGTCCACTTGGGTGGCCATTTTAAGGGATCTATGTATCTGCACACCAAGATCCCTCTGTTCCTCCACGCTGCCAAGAATCCTATCATTAATCCTGTACTCAGCTTTCAAATTCGACCTTCCAAAATGCATCACCTCGCATTTATCCAGGTTGAACTCCATCTGCCACCTCTCAGCCCATATCTGCATCCTGTCAATGTCCCGCTGCAGCCTACAACAGCCCTCTACACTGTCAACGACACCTCCGACCTTTGTGTCGTCTGCAAACTTGCTGACCCATCCTTCAATCCCCTCATCCAAGTCATTAATAAAAATTACAAACAGTAGAGGCCCAAGGACAGAGCCCTGTGGAACCCCACTCACCACTAAGTATAATTCTAAAGGGGATGCAGGAACAGTGGGACCTGGATGTATATGTGCACAGATCACTGAAGCTGGCAGGTCAAGTGGAACAAGCAGTTCATAGCTTTATTAATAAAAGCATAGAGTACAAGAGCAGAAAGATGATATTGAACTTGTACAAGCCACTTGTTTGATCTCAGCTATAATACTGTGTACAGTTGTAGGTGACACATCATAGAAAGATGTGAATACAGTGGCGTCTGCAAGACTATTTACAACACATCTAGAAGTGATAAACTTAATTTATGAGGATAGATTGAAGAAATTGGATCTGCTTTCCTTGGACAGAAGGTGGCTTAGAGGAGATTTGATAGAGTCTTTCAAAATAATGAACCAAGTAGGTAGAGTACACAGGGAGAAGTTGTTCCCACCTTTGAAAAAAAAATGAAAGGGATTTAAAGGGATTTGCAAACAAAGTAAGGGTGATGTGAGAAACAAACCTTTTTAACACAGTATGGAATGCACTGCCTGAAAATATGGTAGAGGCAAGATGTGTTGAGGCACTTGAGGGCATTGAATGATTATTTTGAAATGATGTACAAGCAATTGTTATTTTGTCTCCTTCCTTTTTTTAATAAATATGTTACATTGCCAGTTTTCCAATCCTCTGTAAATTTTCCAGAATCTAAGGTTTCCTGGAAGATTACAACCTGTGCATTCACTGTCCCTGTAGTTACTTCCTTCAATATCCTAGGATGCTCCCTTTCAGGTCCAGGAGCTTATCGGTCTTTAGCCCCATTAGAGAAAAAGCGCGAGGAAAACCAGTGAGAATATTTATTTCTCTCCTCTTTTTTCCTCTCAAATATTTAGCAATTTTTGGATGCCACCCGTGTCTTCTACTGTGAAGCCTGATGCAAACTATTTTGCCATTTCTGGATTCCTAATATTATTTCCCCAATCTCATTCTCCTAAGGGGCTTACGTTCACTTTGTTTTTATATATTCAAAAAACTTCTTGTCTATCTTGATGTAACAAGTTTACCTTCAAAGGTTTATTTTCTCCCTCTTTAGTACATTTTGGTTGTCTTTTGTTGGTTTTTAAAATGTTTCCAATCTCTGGCTTAGCAATTCTTTTGCCATATTATATGTTTTCGTTTAATTTGATGCTGTCACTAACTTCCAGGTTAACCATGGTTGGCTTATCCCATTCTTGAAATCCTTCTTCCTCACTGGAATAGGTCTTTTCTGTGATCCACAGACTATTTTATTAAAAGTCTGCCATTGTTCCTCAACCGTTTTTGCTGCTGAACTTTTACCCCAATCCATTATACACTCTGTCCTCATTCAGTAATAATTATACTCAGTTAAGCTTAGCAAAGTTGTTTCCAATCTAAGTTCCTCTCTCTCAAACTAAGTGTTAAATTCTACTACTGTTTCTAAGGTGATCATTTACTCTGACAGTATTCATTAAGTTTGCCTCATTACATATCGCCAGATTCCAAAATAGACCAACCGCTGTTTGAATCACAACATATTGTTCTAGGAAACTTTTTGAATACGCTGTTAATTCTTCCTCAAGGCTTCTTCTACCAATCTGACTATACCAATCTACATGAAGATTAAAGTCATTCATGATTAATGGACTGCCTTTGTTACATGCCCTCAATTATCTCCTGATTTATTCCATCACACAGTAAAGCTACTGTTCTTAAATACTGTTGGAGCTGCACACATCCAGGCAAGTGTGGAGTAATCATTACAATCCTGAACTGTACCTTGTAGATGATGGACAGGCTTTGGGGAGTGAGGAGATGAATTACTCACTGTAGCATTCCTAGCATCTGACTTGTTCTCATAAGCACTGTATTTATATGGCTAGTCCAGTTCAGTTTCTGGTCAATGGTAATCCCAAGGATGTTGATTGTTCAGGATCCAGTGATGGTAACACCATTGAATGTCAATGACCATAAGAATAAAGATGGGAAAAGGAGTAGGCCATTCAGACCCTTGAGCCTGCTCTGCCACTCAGTAGGATCTTGGCTGATTGCACAGGCAATAGCTAGATTGTCTTTTATTGGAGATAGTCATCGATGGGCATTTGAATGGTATGAATGTTACTTGCCACTTTTCAGCTCAATGTGGATATTGTCCAGGTTTTGTTGCATTTGGACATGGACTGTTTCAGTACCTAAGAAGTCACGAATGGTTTTGAACATTGTGCAATCAACAGCAAACGTCCCCTCTTCTGACCTTAAATGGAGGTAAGGCCATTGAAGAAGCTGAACATGGCTAGGCAGAGCCATTGCTCCGGAAGACCTCAGACAGATATGTCCTGGATCTGAGATTACCAAGCTCCAACTACAACCGTCTTCCGAAGTGCCAGGTATGCCTCTAACCTGGTGTCCCTGATTGTCACTGGCTCCAATTTTGCTGGGATCACTGGTGCCACACTTGGCCAAACATGGCCTTGATGTCAAGGGAAGTTCCGCTTAACACACATGCTTTCATTGTACCTCACACCGTCTCTCTCACTCACACCGTTTCTCTTGCTCCCTTGTTGAATATTGGGCTTCCTGAAAAATTGAATTTTCCTGGTATTTACCGTGCAGCAGGAGACTTATTCTAACAGATATTACAGCCATAATTTACCTTCCTTAATTCTAACATGGGAAAACAAGAAAGAAAAATTACAAAAGACATGGAGGTCACATATTGCACATCAAATTTGAAGCAATAATTAATCCGATGACAGATATACAGTCATGAATAGCTACAGCACAGAAAAGGTCCTTTGGTCCATCAAGGTCTGCATCAGTCAAAAACAACCACCACTTTTCTAAGTGATAATGGGAACTGCAGATGCTGGAGAATCCAAGATAACAAAGTGTGAAGCTGGATGAACACAGCAGGCCAAGCAGCATCTCAGGAGCACAAAAGCTGATGTTTCGGGCCTAGACCCTTCATCGGTGGAGGGTCTAGGCCCGAAATGTCAGCTTTTGGGCTCCTGAGATGCTGCTTGGCCTGCTGTGTTCATCCAGCTTCACACTTTGTTACCTCACTTTTCTAATCCCATTTTTCAGCACTTGGTCCATTGTTCTGTATTCCTTGAGTGTACATCTAAATCTGTCTTAAATGTTATGGGAGTCTCCTCCCCTACCAACCTTGTAAGCTCTCTAGGTGGAAAATAACATACACACGTCTCCTCTAAACCGCGTGCTCCTGATCTTAAATGTATGCTCCCTTGCCACCATCTATATTCAACCCTCATTATTTTATGCATTTCAATCTCATCCTGCCCTCAGTCTTTCCTGCTCTAAGAAGTACACAGCAAGGGCGCAGCTAAGTGGTCACTTTTTAAAGTGTTTTTCTTATTTTGTAAATTTACAATAATGAGTAGAGTCGGTTCTTTTTTGCTTATGTGTTTTTGTTTGAGATCTGTCTCTTGATTAAACTTTTAAAATATGAAACAAAGGTACTAAGTTAGCCTGGCGCAGTGTTTTTAGAGCAGTAAGGCTGTGTTATTTCAGCATCTGTAGATTGTTAAAATGCAAAGATGGCCTTTAGTAGAGTGATGTGGTCTTCCTTTCAGATGTGGGAGATTAGGGAGAGTTTCCATGTTACTGATGATTTTATCTGCAGGAAGTGTATTTGGTTAAGAATCTTACTGGATCACATGGATCACTTGCAGCGGCAGTTAGAGGCAATGAGGAATGTACAGCAGCCAGGGGCTGTTATGTACAGCAGACACGGGAAGGGAGAAAAATTGCCGATGCAGTCAGGTAGATGGGTTATCTCTAGGAAAGGTAGGAGGGGTAGGAAGGCAGTGCAGCAGTCTCCTGTGGCTGCTTCCCATCTCAAACAAGTATGCTGTTTGGGAAAACGTAGGGGGTGATAGACTCTCAGGGGAATGTAGCACTGACAGCCAGGTTTCTGATACCAAGACTGGCTCTACTGTAATGAGTGTACGTCAGGTTCCAAGCGATTTTTTGTGATAGGGAACTTTGTAGACAGAGGCACAAACGAATGTTTCTGTGGCTGTCAATGAGACATCAGAATTGTGTGTTGCCTTCCTAGTGCCAGGATCAAGGAATTCTCGGTCGGTGCAGAATATTCTCATAGGGGAGAGGGGCCAGTAGGAGGTTATTGTGTACAGTAATTACAAGTATACTGAAGAGGGAAACTTGGAGGGCAGAAAGGGCAAAGGAGTTAGCTTTGGCAAAAAGGGTTAAGGAGAATCCAAACGGATTAGAACAATTACATTAAGGACAAATGAGTAACAAGGGAGGGAATAGGGCTCCATAAAGATCATCAAACCTGCCTATGTGTGGAACTGCAGGAGATGAGGGAGATACGTCAGTGTTCACTGTGGAGAAGGATATGGTATATGGATATGAATGTGGGGAAATAAATAACAATATCTTTAAAGAAGTCCACATTGCACAGGAAGGTGGTGTTGGATGTCTTAAAATGCATGAAGGTGGATAAATCCTTGGGACTTGATCAGGTGTACCCTAGAACTCTGTGGGAAGCGAGGCAAGTGATTGCAGGGCCTCTTGCTGAAATATTTGTATCATCGATAGCCATGGGCAAGGTGCCAGAAGACTTGAGGTTGGCTAACATGGTGCCACTATTTAAGAAAGTTGGTACAGAAAAGCCAGGGAACTATAGGCTAGTGAGCCTGACATTGGTGGTGTGCAAGTTGTTGGAGGGAATCCTGAGGCACAGAATTTACATGTATTTGGCAAGGCACAGAATTTACATGTATTTGGCAAGGCAAGAGGCTGGTGAGGGACAGTTAACATGGCTTTGTGCATGGGAAATCATGTCTCACTAACCTGAGTTTTTTGAGGAAGGATGTTGTGTAATTTGAAAGGATTCGGAAAAGATGTACAAGGGTGTAGCTGGTGTTGGAGCACTTGATCTAGAGCGAGAGGCTGAATAGGCTGAGGAGTGACCTTATAGAGGTTTATAAAATCATGAGGCGCATGGATAGGGTGAATTGCCAAAATCTATTCCCTGGAGTGGGGGAGTCCAAAACTAGAGGGGATAGGTTTCAGTTGAGCGGGGAAAGATTTAAAAGGGACCTAAGGGCAACATTTTCAGGCAGAGGGTGGTGCATGTATGGAATGAGCTACCAGAGAAATGGTAGAAGTTGGTACAATTATGATATTTAAAAGGCATCTGGATGGTGAATGATAGGAAGGGTTTAGAGGGATATAGGCCAAATGTTGGTAAATGGGACTGTATTAATTTAGGATATCTCATATATTTTATAGATTTTAATTAATAATATTCATAACTGAATTCAGGAGAAAAAATTATTCAGCACAGAAAAGCAAAAGATAATTTTCTAAAACTTGTTACAAGTAATTTTACAAGTAAGTTGTAAAATTATTATAGGAGATACAGGATTAAGGATAGGATTCTTGGCAGTGTGGAGGAACAGAGGGATCTTGGTGTGCAGATACATAGATCCCTTAAAACGGCCACTCAAGTGGACAGGGTTGTTAAGAAAGCATATGGTGTTTTGGCTTTCATTAGCAGGGGGATTGAGTTTAAGAGTCGTGAGATCTTGTTGCAGCTCTATAAAACTTTGGTTAGACCGCACTTGGAATACTGCGTCCAGTTCTGGTCGCCCTATTATAGGAAAGATGTGGATGCTTTGGAGAGGGTTCAGAGGAGGTTTACCAGGATGCTGTCTGGACTGGAGGGCTTATCTTACGAAGAGAGGTTGACTGAGCTTGGACTCTTTTCATTGGAGAAAAGGAGGAGGAGAGGGGACCTAATTGAGGTATACAAGATAATGAGAGGCATAGAGTTGATAGCCAGAGACTATTTCCCAGGGCAGAAATGGCTAACACGAGGGGTCATAGTTTTAAGCTGGTTGGAGGAAAGTATAGAGGGGATGTCAGAGGCGGGTTCTTTACACAAAGAGTTGTGAGAGCATGGAATGCATTGCCAGCAGCAGCTGTGGAAGCAAAGTCATTGGGGACATTTAAGAGACTGCTGGACATGCATATAGTCACTGAAATTTGAGGGTGCATACATAAGGATCAATGGTCGGCACAACATTGTGGGCTGAAGGGCCTGTTCTGTGCTGTACTGTTCTATGTTCTATGAGATGGAGACAAAATCATAAATAGGGTCCACGTGATCAAAAACTTAAAGACTTGTAGAATGCAGAGGTCAGCAACATCTATTTGTATTCTTTGCAACCCTTACGATTTCACCTGAGGTAAATTTATTACTGAAAAATACTGTTTTATCTCATTCATCGAAACTGCATGACTGAAACAAATCTAGAATAGGAACAAGAGGTTACAAATAGGATGAGAAAGTATTCTGGAAATTTCATTCAGCTCATTGTGTCCGTATCAACCCTCCAAAAGCATCCCACTCAGATCCCACCCCTTACCTGGGCAGCACGGTGGCTCAGTGGTTAACACTGCTGCCTCAAAGCACCAGGGACCCGGGTTCCATTCCAGCCTCGGGTAACTATCTGTGTGGAGTTTGCACATTCTCCCTGTGTCTGCGTGGGTTTCCTCTGGGTGCTCCGGTTTCCTCCCACAGTCCAAAGATGTGCAGGCTAGGTGGATCGGCCATGCTAAATTGCCCATAGTGTTCGGGGATGTGTGGGTTATAGGGGGATGAGTTTGGGTGAGATGCTCCAAGGGCGTGTGGACTTGTTGGGCCGAAGGGCCTGTTTCCACACTGTAGGGAACCTAATCTAATCTACCCTATCACCACAACTTTGCATTTACCACCTAGCCTACACATCCCTGGATGCTATGGATAATTTAGCATGGCCAAACCATCTAACCTGCATATCTTTGGACTGTGGGAGGAAACCAGACCATCCAGTAGAAAAACATCAGGAGAACATCCAAAATTCATAGACAGTCTCCTGAGACTGGAATTGGGAGGCAGCTGTGCTAACCACTGACCCATCCAGTGACTCATAATGGAATTACAATTATTCATAAAACCTTATCTCCGGGCGAATTTTTCTAGAAATTAAGAAATATGATTAATATCATTCCATTTTTTCCAAATTTTATCCACTGCCAGATAATTGGAAGCTATTGACTTTGCACATACAAAGAAACACAACTGCTGAATGCAGCTGTTCATTTTGAAGGAGGTGGTCACACCCAAGGTACAGGAAAAAGGTAGCTGGGTGACTGCCAGGAGGGGGACAGACAGTGCAGGGATCCCCTGTGGCCTTTTCCCTCAATAATAAGTATACCATTTTGTATATTGTTGTGGGGGATGATCTACCAGGTGAAGTCCATAGTGGACAAGTCTCTGGCAGAGAGCCTGGCCCTGTGGCACAGTAGGGAGGGTGGTAAAATAGGACAGCAATAGTAACGGGGAATCTAACAGGAAGAGGCACAGAGAGACGGTTCTGTGGACGTGATTGAAATGAATGGACGGTATGTTGCCTCTGGGGTACCTGGGTCTGTGACGTCTTGGGTCGTGTCTTCAAGATCCTTAAGAGGGAGGGTGACCAACCAGCTGTCATGGTACACTTCGGTACCAATGACATAGTAGAAAAAGGACTGAGAATTTGAAAAACGAGTACAGGGAATTAGGTTGGAAGCTGAAGTCCAGGACAAACAGGATAGTTATCTCTAGATTATGACCAGTGCCACGTGATAACAAGGTAAGAAATAGGGAGAGAGTGCAGCAAAACATATGGCTACAGAGCTAGTGTAGGAGGGAGGGCTTCCACTATGTGGATAACTGGAGCGCATTCTGGGGAAGGTGGGACCTGTACAGTAAGGATGGGTTATACCTAAACTGGAAGAGCACAAATACCCTGGGAGGGAGGTTTTCTTCATCTTTACGGGATGGTTTAAATGAGATTGGCAAGGAGTGGGGAACCGGATTTATAATTCAGAGGATGAGGTATTCAGCCTTCCAACAGACACAACAGGGAGTGAGTTTGATTAAAAAAATGCGGTCGATGGAGCATAACTATGGACACAGGGATGGTTTGAAGTGTATACTTCAATGCTAGAAATATCAGAAATAAAGCGGATGAACTTAGAGCACGGGTCAGTACTTGGAACTGCGATGTTGTGGCCAAGTTTCATTACAGAAACTTGGATAACTCAGGGACAGTTAGAACAAAGAACAAAGAAAATTACAGCACAGGAACAGGCCCTTCGGCCCTCCAAACCTGCGCCGATCCAGATCCCCTATCTAAACCTGTCGCCTATTTTCCAAGGATCTGCATCCCTCTGCTCCCTGCCCATTTGCGTATCTGTCTTGATACATCTTAAATGACACTATTTGTGCCCGCCTCTATCACCTCTGCTGGTAAAGTGTTCCAGGCATCCACCACCCTCTGTGTAAAGAACTTTCCACGCATATCTCCCTTAAACCTTTCCCCTCTCACCTTGAAATCGTCACCCCTAGTAGTTGAGTACCCCACAGTGGGAAAAAGCTTCTTGCTATCCACCCTGTCTATAACTCTCATGATTTTGTAGAACTCAATCAGGTCCCCCCTCAACCTCCGTCTTTCTAATGTAAATGATCCTAATCTATTCAACCTCTCTTCATAGATAGCACCCTCCATACCAGGCAACATCCTGGTGAACCTCCTCTGCACCCTCTACAAAGCACCACATCCTTTTAGTAATGTGGTGACCAGAACTGTATGCAGTATTCCAAATGCGGTCGAACCAAAGTCCTATACAACTGTAACAGACCTGCCAACTCTTGTACTCAATATCCTGTCCGATGAATGAAAGCATACAGTATGTCTTCTTGACCACTCTATCGACCTGCGTTGCCACCTTCAGAGTAGAATGGACCTGAACACCCAGATCTCTCTGTGCATCAATTTTCCCCAGGGCTTTTCCATTTACCATATAGTTCACTCTTGAATTGGATCTTCCAAAATGCATCACCTTGCATTTGCCTGGATTGAACTCCATCTGCTATTTCTCTGCCCAACTCTCCAATCTATCTATATTCTGCTGCATTCTCCGACAGTTCCTTTCAATATCTGCTACTCCACCAATTTTAGTGTCATCTGCAAACTTGCTAATTAGACCATTTATTCCTTCCTCCGGATCATTTATGTACATCACAAACAACAGTGGTCCCAACACAGACCCATGTGGAACACCACTGGTCACAGTTCTCTGTTTTGACAAACACCATTCCACTACAACTCTCTGTCTCCTGTTGCCCAGCCAGTTCTCTATCCATCTAGCTAGTACACCCTGGACCCCATGCAACTTCATTTTCTCCATCAGCCTACCATGGGGAACCTTATCAAACGTCTTACTGAAGTCCATGTATATGATATCTACAGCCCTTCTCTCATCTATCAACTTTGTTACTTCCTCAAAGAATTCCATCAAGTTGGTAAGACATGACCTTCCCTGCACAAAACCATGCAACCTATCACTAATAAGTCCATTTTCTTCCAAATGTAAATAGATCCTATCCCTCAGTATCTTCTCCAGCAGCTTCCCACCACTGACATCAGGCTCACTGGTCTATAATTACCTGGATTATCCTTGCTACACTTCTTAAACAAGGGGACAACATTAGCAATTCTCCAGTCCTCTGGGACCTCACTCATGCTCAAGGATGCTGCAAGGTATCTGTTAAGGCACCAGCTATTTACGCTCTCGCATCCCTCTCAAACTAGGGATAGATCCCATCTGGATCTGGGGACTTGTCCACCCTAATGCCTTTCAGAGGACCTAACACTTACCCTCTCCATACGCTGACTTCACCTCCAGTAATCAAACATCTATCCCTAACCTCAACATCTGTCAAGTCCCTCTCCTCAGTGAACACTGATGCAAAGTACACATTAAGAATCTCACTGATTTTCTCTGACTCCTCGCATAACTTTCCTCCTTTGTTCTTGAGTGGGCGAACCCTTTGTCTAGTTACCCACTTGCTCCTTATGTATAAATAAAAGACTTTGGAAGGTTGTTGGAAGTTCAGGGATTTAGATGCTTTTTTTTTACAGACCCATAGAACATAGAACATTACAGCACAGTATAGGCCCTCGATGTTGTGCTGACCTGTCATACCAATCTGATGCCCATCTAACCTACAGTATTCCATTTACATCCATATGCTGGTCCAATGACGACTTTAATGTACTTAAAGTTGGTGAATCTACTACCGTTGCAGGCAAAACGTTCCATTCCCTTACTACTCTCTGAGTAAATAAACTACCTCTGACACCTGTCCTATATCTTTCACCCCTCAATTTAAAGCTATGCCCCCTCGTGCTCACTGTCACCATCCTAGGAAAAAGGCTTTCCCTATCCACCCTATCTAACCTTCTGATTATTTTATATGTTTCAATTACGTCACCTCTCAACCTTCTTCTCACTAATGAAAACAGCCTCAAGTCCCTCAGCCTTTCCTTATAAGACCTTGCCTCCATACCATCCTAGTAAATCTCCTCTGCACCCTTTCCAAAGCTTCCACATCCTTCTTATAATGCGGTGTCCAGAACTGTATGCAATACTCCAAGTGCGGCCGCACCAAAGTTTTGTACAGCTGCAGCATAACCTCTTGGTTCCGGAACTCGATCCCTCTATTAATAAAAGCTAAAACACTGTAGGCCTTCTTAACAGCCCTGTCAACCTGGCTGGCAACTTTCAAGGATCTGTGTACATGGACCCTGAGATCTCTCTGCTCATCTGCACTACCAAGAACCTTACCATTAGCCCAGTACTTTGCATTCCGGTTACTCCTACCAAAGTGCATATTAAACTCCATTTGCCACCTCTCAGCCCAGCTCTGCAGCTTATCTATGTCTCTCTGTAACCTACAGCATCCTTCGTCACCATCCACAACTCCACCGACCTTAGTGTCGTCTGCAAATTTACTAACCCATCCTTCTACGCCCTCATCCGCATTTTGTACAATAGCCTTGTGTGGGGTACCTTATCGAATGCCTTGCTGAAATCCATATACACCACATCAACCGGTTTACTCTCATCTACCTGTTTGGTCACCTTCTCAAAGAACTCAATAAGGTTTGTGAGGCACGACCTAACCTTTACAAAACCGTGCTGACTATCTCTAATCAAATTATTCTTTTCTAGATATTATATATCCTATCCCTTATAACCTTTTCCAACGCTTTACCAACAACTGAGGTAAGGCTCACTGGTCTATAATTACCAGGGTTGTCTCTACTCCCCTTCTTGAACAGGGGAACCACATTTGCTATCCTCCAGTCGTCTGGCACTATTCCTGTAGACAATGACAAATTAAAGATCAATGCCAAAGGCTCGGCAATCTCCTCCCTGGCTTCCCAGAGGATCCGAGGATAAATCCCATCCAGCCCAGGGAACTTATCTATCTTCACACTCTGTAGGATTTCTAACACCTCTTCCTTCTGAACCTCAATCCCACCTAGTCCAGTAGCCTGTATCTCAGTATTCTCCTTGACAATATTGTCGTTTTCTAGAGTGAATACTGTTGAAAAAGTGTCGAAAAACCCCTTAAGAGTTGCAGAGAAGTGGAGGAGTGGATTGGGAGGCAGATGCTGAGAGAAACTTTTTAGTTGCATTTGTTTAGATGGAGCGGTTTTTCTCTAGTGCATTCAGGAAGGATTCCTGACACAGTATTGAGATAGACCATCACGAGTAGAGGCCACTTTGAATTTGGTGCTTGTCAATGAACGGGCCAAGTTTTAGTCCTGTTCGTTGGAGAGCATTTAGGTGGTAGCGATAATAACTCAGTTACTTTTACAATCCTCATGGAAAAGGACAGGTACATACAGCAGAGTAAGGTTTATATAACTGTGGGAAGGGTAAATATAATTCTGTTAGCCAAGAACTGGGTACATAAAATGGGAACTGATGCTGTCAGGGAAGAGCACCATAAAAATGTGGAGATTGTTTAAGGAATACATGCTGCGTGCGATTGATATGTCTATCCCCAGCAGCCAGGGAAGATGCAGTTGAGTGAGGGAGCCTTGGTTCTCAAAAGGGGCCCAACGACTAGTTAAGAGGAGGAACGATGCTTATATAAGGTTTAGAAAACATGGATTGGAAAAGGCTCTAGAGGGATACGAGTTAGCCAGGAAAGAGTTGAAGAAAGGGCTTAGCAGAGCTATAAGCAGGCATGAGAAAACCTTGGCAGATAGGATCAAGGAAAACTCCCAAGGCTTTTTCGACGTACATGAGGAATAAGAGAATGATTGGAGTAAGGGTAGGGCTGATCAAGGATTGTAAAGGGAATTTGTTCACCTGAAGAAATAGGAGAATTCCTTAATGAATACACTTCTTCAGTATTCACTCCTGAGAAGGACCTAGGTGTGGGGGAGGAGAGTGTCAAGCAGGTTGGTAGACTAGGGGAGTTGGATGTAAGTGAGGAAGGTGTACTAGGAATTTTGAAGAACTTGAAGATAATTAAGTCTCCCTGGCACCTCTTCAAAAAATTCTAAAAGGGACATTGATAGGATTCAGAGCTGGGCTGAGAAGTGGCAGGTGGGGTTTAACCCTGAAAAGTGTGAGGTGATTCATTTTGGAAGGACAATCTTCAAAGCAGAATACAGGGTTAACGGAAAGATTCTTGGCAGTCCAGAGGAGCAGAGGGATCTTGGAGTTCATGTTCACAGCTCCCTGAAAGCTGCCACCCAGGTAGATAGAGTTGTTAAGAAGGCATATGGTGTGTTAGTTTTCATTAATAGAGGGATTGAGTTTAACAGCCGTGAAGTTGTGCTCCAGCTATACAAAACCCTGGTTCAGCCACATCTGGAGAATTGTGTCTAGTTCTGGTTGCCTCATTACAGGAAAGATGTGGAAGTATTGGAAAATGTGCAGAGGAGATTTATCAGGATGTTGCCTTGAATGGAGGGAAGGTCTTATGAGGAAAGGTTGCGAGAGCTCAGGCTTTTCCCTTCAGAACGACAAAGGATGAGAGGTGATTTGATAGAAGTGTACAAAATGATCAGAGGTATAGATAGAGTGGACAGCCAGAGACTTTTTCCTCAGGTGGAGGTAACTATTACAAGGGAGCATAGTTTTACAGTGAGTGGTGGTAGATATAGGGGAGATGTCAGAGGTAGGTTCTTTACTCAGAGAGTGGTAGGGGCGTGGAATGCAATGTTGGAGAAGGTAGTTGGCCTCATTAGGCGCATTTAAGCGGCTATTAGATAGGCATATGGATGATAGTATAAGGTTGGGGTGAAGGTTAGGTAGACCTTAGGTTTAGAGCAAAAGTTTGGCAACAGCCAATGTTGGCTGGATAACCTTATTGACAACTACTGGAGAGTCTTGCTGAGGGTTTTGTGATGGGATTACAGCTTCAGAAGAATTAGAAATAAAGCCTGAAAAGCTGCAATGGGAGATGCACCATAACTTATGGGATATGATGGGCCGAAGGACCTGTACTGTGCTGTTCTATGATGTATGTTCTACGTTCTATCCTTTCATTAAGAATATATCGCCCTGAAAGTTCTTTGCACTTACAACTTTCAGTATTTTGCCTTCTTGAGCAACTAGCCACAGCACCTTCTTATGGGTATCATAAAGCACCATACCAAAACCCTTCCATTGATGCTTTGTACATCAAACCAGCACCCTCTCATTGTTTCATGAGCACCTAAAATGTTTAAACTGTAATGAACAAATTAAGACCACAAATTGCAACAACACACTATTTTACAATACCTGTCGTCCTTCCAACTCAATTTGGAAGTTTTTTGCTGACTCTTGTGTCACTCTTCCTCCAAAGTCCAACTGATATACTTGTGTTGCCTCATTCCAGAGTGGCTGCTTGTTAGCCATTATATACACAAATCCTTGATTCCCCAACTTCCCGTCCTCTTTTTCATTTGCCCTTCGACATTTCAGCTCATCAGTTTCATTTGTTGTCCTTAAGTTTCTTTTTGTTTTCCAAACCTTTTTGGTGCTCTGGCTCTGATTCATGAACTCATCTCCACTGATGAATAACTCTGGCTCACTTTCTGAACTGTCTTGAAACTCACTCATTTTATTCAGCTTTTTGGATTTTATCAGGTCTTTTTGGCTTTTGATTTTTTTCTTTTCTCTTCCTAGTCTAGGGCTGGAAATGAGAGAATTGAAGTCTGTAAGCGCCTTTGCCTCTTTTTTCATTTTTCCTTCTGTTACAGCTCGCATATTTGCCTCCTCCGGTCTGTTGTCCAACCGTTTATGGCTTTTCTTGTCATATCTATCTGTTCGCAGAGGCACAGGAGATTCTGTCAGAGACAGGACTTCTTGGAAGTTATCTGCTGTTTCTGTAATTGCTTCAGTTCCTGTGTGTTGAAACTCTGATGAAAAAGGAGGCATTCCAGCTTTCTCAACAAGTGAGTCTGTTTTTGAGCTCAACATCCCCTGTGAACTATGCATTAGAGAACAAGCACTGTAATTATTCCATTGATGTAATGTAATCGGAGAAAGCTGTAAACCAGAAAATGTATTATTAGTTGGATACATTGGTGGCAATGGGCAACAGCCAATGCTGGCTGGACAACCCGATTGGACAACTACAGGAGAGTCTTGCTGTGGGTATTGTGGTGGGATTAGAGCTTCCGAAGAAGGAAATGAAGCCTGAAAAGCTGCTACAGGAGATGCACTGTAACTTACTGGATATGGTAAAGTGAATCCAAAGTTCGACTGGAAAGTGACTGTTGGCCTGTTAGGAGATTTAATAGGAATGATTGGTACATGAGGTATTTCCACATGTGATTGCTCCAGAATGAGAACTGGTGGTTTATGACACCCTGTTGCAGAAATCTGAGCTGGTTGTTCTTGTGGAATCCAAATTTCCTCACTTGCTGCATGGTCCCACTGATATGGGAGTGGTTGCTTCATGCTTATGTTGATCTCATTATTTAACGCAATATGTCTAATGGATTTCTCAATTTGGTAATGTTGCAAAATAGGTTCATCCTCACTGAAAGCATTATTAACATATTCAGTTCTATCATGACAGTTGTCTGGAGCACTTAACAGATTATAGGATGACTGAGAAGAGAGGGGTGATGTACTAGATGAGTGGACAATTACAGTGCTGAGCTGAGAGCCAATCCCAGTAGGCAGTTCTGATCTAGTAATAATGTTACTATTGTCGCTTCCATTGTTGATGCACTGAGTGCAAGTGTAGCGAGCAGGGGGAGATCTGAGAGAGTTTTGCTGGCATTGTGCAGATACAGAATTGTTTTTTGGTTTGTGGCCATGTTGAACAACCCTATGTGAATCCAACAGCTGAGACACCTTTGCCATGGCATCTTTGCTGTCACGTCGCAATGGCACTTGTATAGTGTTACTATCAACATGCTGATTTCTATTGATTGTATCAGGATAAGGTGGTGGATCCCCACTCGGAATAACACAGTGAGCAACACTCAGCCTATTTAGTGTGCCATATACCTGTTGTACCTTTTTAGCATCTGCTGAAGGCAACTGTAAAGGTGATTGGCCCAGGCCTGGAAGTGTATACATATTTTGACTGCTTGATATTCTCATGCGAGGCCTACACACTTCTTCGACATTTCCACTGCTATCAAATGTTGTGATTCTTTCATAGCCTAGAGGGGTTTGAAGATGTCCAGTAGGAAAGAGGGAGAAATCTGCTTTTTTCAGACAAATGTTTACTGGTGGAGTAGTAGTAGAAGTGGCTGCAGAAGCTGCTGTAGTCCCTGGATATGGAGGAGGTGGATGTGCATTTATATTCGCTAATTGCACTTCGGGAGTTGTACAAAATGCCATCATATTGCCTTCCTGCAACTGTGGCACTGTTCGTATTGACTTGATTTTCTGAGAGTGGTCAGGTTCTCGTTCGACATGCTCCATATTGGAAATCTGCACAATCCCCGCAAGCTGCGGTGATTGCTGTTGTAATCCACCAGTCATTCGGTTCATTTCCAAACTTCCAAAAATTGCTTGTCCTGGATTTGAAAGCCTGTTAGAAATTTCACACTGGCTGGAACTGTCCAAACCTTGTTCTGTTGCACCTGCAACAGCTGTTTGATTTGTTAAAATATCAAGTTGCACATTCTGATTGGCGAGTAAAGACTGAACTAGTCCAATACTCTGGGTAGGGGACATTGCTTGAGCAGAACTATGGATTGGTGCAATGGGAATGTTAACAGTGCAAGGAGGATTGTTTTCTGGAACTCCAGTTGTTCCATTCACTGTGTGGAGAGAAGAAAAAGAAAAAAAGTTCTTGAAAATAGGCAAAATATTTGCTTGACCCAATGAAAAGCATATACTGCCATTTTTCTAACAACATTCAATTGTATTGTTTGCAGCACATACTTTGTACAGTTTTGAGAAAATTTAATCAAGCTTTTTAGTTTGTCTATGTATTTCTATACTCAATAAAAGTGAATATTTGAAGAGGAGGTATAATAAGCAGCACAATACAGTGGATACAATATTAATCAGAAGGAAATTTGAATAGATAATATGAAAGGCATAGTAGGAATATGAGAAAAGACTAGAAGTCAACATTACACTTAATTGAATCGTAAAACATTGTATAACCATAAAAATTGCATGAGGTTAGCTCAGGAAATTTGTTAGGTCTGTGTAGGAATCAAGGGGACATTTTCATGGAGAGGAGAAGGAAAAGATTAAACTAAATATGTCTTTGTATCTGCCTTCACAGGTTGGTACAGGTTACATTTACGCAGGAAAGGGAAGTTATGGATGGGATAATAGAAGATGTCTTGTACTAAAAAGTGTCATTGAAAGTCAACTGCTCTGAACTGTTCCTGAGAGAAGTGAGATAGAAATAGACACACATTGCTCATAACTTTTAATCATCACTGGATATGGAAAACTGTAGGGTTGCAAATGTTGTATCACTACTAAAGGGATTGTTAGTTAAGGGTTAAAGCTTTAGCCATATAGTCTGTCCTAAGTGAAGTTAGAATTAACAAACAAGGAATCCAGATTGCCAAGGTTAACAACTATCAGAAGCAGTAGGTGCGGAACAGACAAAGCCTACAGTGGCTATGGGAAAAAAAGATAATATGAGCATTGTGTTGAAGTTTGGGAAATATAACTGTGATTGTAATGTGCATGCTGTAATCTGTGTAAAGCTTGAAGCAGGTCTGTAATTCAGCAGAGCAAGCTTGAACCTCTGTCAAAACTTCTTTCCAACTGTTCTTATGAATATATCACTACATTTAAAAAAAATGCAACCAAACCAAGAAATTATTGTCAGTCAGCTTAACATCAGTAGATGGGCAGAAATTGGAAACCATTATCTAGGCCAGACATTGTCTAATGGCAAATCATGCCTGGCTAATGCGATTGAATTCCGTGATGAAGTTGCAGAGATTAATCTAAGAAGTGCATAAATTGGACATAATTACTTTCAGAACACTTTTTGCAAAAATTATTAAAAATAAAAAAACTATTAGATGGGCATGATTGTCAGATTAGATCTGGTGTGACGTGGAATTCCTCAAGCATCAGTTTTCTGTCCATTTTAGAAATAACTTCTGCGAAAATGGAAGAATATGCCACCGAAATCAGAGAAGTAGCACTAGTTAAATTGCTCTGAGAATCAGCACGGACATGTTGGGCAAACAGCCACCTTCTATGCTTGTAACAATTCAGCGCTCATGACTTGAACTTGATAGGAGAATAATAGAAATGAGTGTTATTATTGACTTCAGGACAACATAGACAAGTTGATGATGTGTGAAGAAGCATGGCAGACGAAATTCAATGCAGCAATGTTCATGAGGAGCTATTATTGAAAGACAGTAAACTGTAAATGTCATAATTATCAAAAATGTGGATTCATGGGAAGAACTTGGTGTCCACATACAAAATCCTTAAAAGATGGCAGGACATGTTGATAAAATTGTTATAAAGAGGTTTAGGGTGATGCAGAATTTAACAAACACATCTTTACAAATCACTGATTAGGACTAGAGTGTCATGGAAAATTATGAATACCCTTTTAAAAAAAAAATGTAAAGGCAGGGTGGGATCAACTAATGGTTGATCTCAAATGGTTGCTGAAAATGTGCCTGATGTAACAGTCACAAATACTTTTTATTGTAATCCATAATCCCACTTGAATGGAGCCAGAGGGACCTATTAGCTGCATACACTGCTCAATTCACTAAACACACTGCAAACTATAATGCCAGTATATCACAAACAACATCTAACATTCATAAAAATTAGAAATTGAATGCACTGGAAAAATTCAGTAGGTTTGGTAATATTTGAGGAGAGAGTTAATGGCTCTTTTGATGCTGCCTGGCCTGCTGTGTTCCTCCAGCTCCATAGTCTGTTATCTTGGACTCCAGCATTTGCAATTCTTGCTATCTCCACCTGAAAGGTTCTGGGAACCTAATCGCAAAACCTCAATCCACATCAAGAAACTCTACTTCTGCACCACATCCTGTCTGAAAATTTTCACCCACTGATACACTTCTTTCTCTCTTGCAGGACAAAGTAGCACATAACCCTAGGGCAACACAGGCAACTAATCAGTGAGGCTGCATTTTTTCAGCCGCATGGAGGAGATAGTGCTCACCATTTAGGCTATGTGCTGCAAGCAAAGCTGACAGAATATAATGCTAACACAGAAAATGCCAGAGAAACTTTGCAGTCTGGCAGTATCAGCGGGGAGAGAAATATCATTAATATTTCAAGTCTGGCATGAACAAGAATGATATAGTCTGTATCTAATCTATCTTTTCAAATTTTACTTATCCCTTATCCTTCAATCTCTTCAGATATACAAGCTCCAAAGGGTACAACAACCAGGGATCCTCTGCTTTGTAACAACACCACGTCTATAACCACAATCTTATCTTTTTATCTTTCTACTTTTGGATTCCCAAGAAATACCCTAGAAGGTCAAGAAGTGCAGGACATTAATGATGAAAGAAAGATGATCTCGTACTTGCAGCAGTTACAAATAACATTAGCAATTTCAAGAGAAGGCTCCTCCTGGCTCCCAGTGGTCAAGGAAAACATGATGAATACATAGTTAAGAAAGAAATCACAGATTAAATTGAGGTAAAAGTAATAGTTCTGAAGAATGCTACCTAACAAAGGCTTTGGTAGAGACTCATTGTCACATTCTTCTTTAACTGAGAGTGGCCTGGTCTCCTCTTTGCTGCCACAACGGCTGTAGTGCATCTCCCTCTCATTTTGCAACCACAAGAAAGTGTAGCCATGATCGAAAGCAAGAAGGATCATTAAAGTCACAACTCGCCACATGCAGCACAACTTCCTGCAGCCTTCAGAAACTTTAGCCAATTCCTCAAAACATTAAGCATTTCTACAAAATCAAACATAGCTAATGCTTAGCAAGTCACCTGCAAATGGCTGATGACCCTTGTGAATAGCACTAATCAAGGTTCTTTTCTGCTGCTGAAAGCATGTTCAGCTGTCTGGAGTTAAGAGGGCATTAGCAAGAATGACGAGGTTGAAAACAGGCTTTTGTCAGCATAATACATTGACTTATTTCAGAATTGACTTATTCTGTATGTTTATGTTGCATACTTGAAATGCTCACATCAAATGGCATCCTTCGAGGACATGATCAGAAATGTTGAGGTTCTTCTGCGCTGCACTATTAGCCTTGCCCTACCCAGGCACAGTAGGCCCCTAGAACCCTGGTTCTGGTTGGTGGGGCCTGATGCACCAATATACAGGTGCTGGCACGCATCAAAGTGTGCTGTGGAGTTTAGCTTAGATTCCCTACAGTGTGGAAACAGGCCCTTCAGCCGAACAAGTCCACACCGCCTCTTGAAGCATCCTACCCAGACCCATCCCCCAATAACCCACACACCTCTGAACACTATGGGCAATTTAGCACGGCCGATCCACCTAGCCTGCACATCTTTGGACTGTGGGAGGAAACCGGAGCACCCGGAGGAAACCCACGCAGACACAGGGAGAATGTGCAAACTCCACACAGTTACCCAAGGCTGGAATCGAACTCAGGTCCCTGGTGCTGGGAGGCTGCAGTGCTAACCACTGAGCCACCATGCCATGTTTTGTTATCTGCACCAGAGTAAGAGGGCAGCATGGTGGCTCAGTGATTAGTACTGTTGCTTTGCAGCGGCAGGGGCTCAGGTTTGATTCTAGCCTCGGGTGACTGTCTGTGTGGAATTTGCACATTCTCCCAGTTTCTGCGTGGGGTTTCTTCCAGGTGCTCCAGTTTCCTCCCACAGTCCAAAGATGTGCGGTTTAGATGGATTGGCCGCACTAAATTGCCTGTACTGTTCAGGGTAGTTGGATTTGCCACGGGAAATAAAGGGTTACAGGGATATGGTAGAGGGTGGGTGGGGTGGGAGGCTTTTCGGAGAGTCGGTGTGGACACAATGGGCCAATTGTCTGTTTCTATGATTTCTAAGGATTCTATGATTATTTTATGATAAGAGGTAATACTGCACAGAGGGTTACTTGACCCATCAAGTTTAGCTGGTTTTCTGTAGACCTACCCAGTTTGCCACTTTCAGCCATGGTATATGTGTAGCCCTCCAATTTATGTCCCTTGTGTGCCAGTCCAATCTTTTTTCAAAATCATTGATTATCTCCATTTTCACTGCTGTCATAGGTAGGGAGTTGCCGGTTATTAGCATTCAGAACTTAAAAAATATTTTTGCACATTATCTCTTGTACCTTTTGCCCAAACCCCTAAGTCTATGACCTCCAGCCCTGGTGTTATCTGCTATTTGGAACAGTTTTCCTCCGTTTACTTTATCCAAATCTGTTGTAATGAAATACATCTATAAGATCTCTTCCTCCCTCCCCGTGCCAACATCCTTTGCTCCAATGAGAATAACTCCACCTTCTAAATTTTCTTTTACATAGAATTATTCTGATAAATATTCACTCTCCCAAGGACCCTCTCATCCTTTCTGTAGTGTTGTCATGAGAAATGTATGGGGAATTGAAGAGAAGAAATCAAATGGCTTAGTCAACAGGTTAACTGTTCACTTCCGTATGTCCTGCCAAATTCAAAAATTCATTCACATAAACCCCAAGATTCCTTTATGCCTACACATTCTATCAAATTGTTCTTAATTATACATTATTGCGAAGTTGGGTAGAGTATTGGTAGATTAGAAGGCAGGACATTAGAATTTGTTTGTATAATGACGCTGTGGTGGTGGTGGGGGGGGGAAGTGGGGTTCCATGGTCCCTTTAAAATATGACATGTTTTTTCTGCTTGGAGGTTTAAAGAAATATCTGTAAGAAGCAGTAGGCACACAGCTCCCAAAATTGGAACATTTGTATCAAAAGGCCATATAGTTAGCAACACAGGCTTGTTCTATTATTCAGCAACTAGTTTGAATTAGCCAATTAATTTAAACCAGGCACTTAGATTTAAATTTAATTGGTTTTTTTTGTCTCTAAAGTCTCTTTTGACAACCTGAGACCAATCCTATTGTAAGAAATTGATAGGTCACCAAGGGTATAAAAGAGGAAAGTATTTGAAAATTGGTGTGAGAGCAACTGACATAGAATAGGTTCACTACAGTGTGGAAACAAGCCCTTCAGCCCAATGAGTCTACAGCAACCCACAGAGCATCTCACCCAGACCCATTCCCCTGTTACCCACCTAATCTATACATCCCTGAACACTATGGGCAATTTAGAATAGCCAATCCACCTAGCCTGCGCATCTTCAAATTGTGGGAAGAAACTGTTGCACATGGAGGAAACCTACATAGACACGGGGAGAACATGCAAACTCCACACAGACAGTTGCCCAAGGGTGGAATGAAACCTGGGTCCCCGGCACTGTAAGGCAACAGTGCTAACCATTGAGCAACCGTGCTGCCCACAACATCTGTTCAAGTTACAACCAGCAGCCTTAAAGAGAAAATTATTGGCTCTCATAGAATTCTTGACATTCTCAGAAAACCATCATGTGACTAAAGGTACCGTGGCACTCTTAGCTAATGTTTCTGACACAAGAATTTAGCGGCAAAAGATGTTCCTGACTGAAGAACAGCAACAATGCACAGAGCATTCCGGAAGACGTATCCTGGCTGTAATTTTGAGAAACTAAGCTTTAAGTTTTTTTTATTAATTTGGTTTATATAAATGGGACTTGTATTTATCACAAATAAGTATCTTAGAATTTAGCTTTATTTGGGAATACTTAGTAGTTGAAGGGAATTGATGGGTTTGTTAATAGTTCTGTTAATTTGTTCATTGTTAGAGAAGGATAAATAAATTGTTAATTGGTGATTGGTGATTGTGGGGCGACTGTCAAGAGTTCATTTCATTTCACTTCCCCTTTATAACAGATTGAGGATGAGATGCAGGTTATACCACTTTTCACATTTATTTTAACAGGTTACGGGGTGCATTGCTCTGGGCATTTCGGTTTTAGTTATCAGGGAGGGTCAACCTCCGCCTATTATAATATCACCATTCCCTATTTCTTCTGCCAAAAAACACATCTTGCACCTCTCTTTACTAAATTTCCAACTGTCACATATCTACTCATTCTATCAGGCTATCCTCTGTCTAATTTGTATCATCCTCACTGTTTGCCGCACCTTATTAATTTGGTATTAATTATTTACTCTGTTTTCCAACATACAAGTTTTTTTAATATAGAATCTCTACAGTGTAGAAGCACGCCCTTGGCCCAAAAGGTCTTCACCAACCCTCACAGCATCCCACCCAGACTCTTTCCCCAAACCAACCTAATCTACACACCCCTGAACACTGTGGGCAATTTAGCCTGGCCAATCCACCTAGCTTGCATATCTTTGGACAGTGGCAAGAAACTGGTGCACCTGGAGGAAACCGACGCAGATACGGGGAGAATGAGCAAACTCCACACAGACAGTTGCCCAAGGGGGAATTGAATCCAGGCTCCTGGTGCTGTGAGGCAGCAATGCTAACCACTGAGCCACTATTTACTGTTATTTACAGTATGTTATTTACCTGCAATTAAAAATGTAGCACTCCAAGGCTAACCTTTGTAAAACATCATTGTTTACCACCCGCCTTTCTGAAAAACAATAATTCACCATATGTAATGATGGGCTTAAAACTGATATTTCCAAACTAGACCATTAAAGGTTAATGGATAATTGGATATGACAATGAGTAACTGAGGCAAAGTGAAAACATACTTGGAGTAAAAATAAACAGCTCGGTTTGATTCAGATGTAACTGCATAACCTTAATTGTTCTGAGAACCATTTTTTGTTTGTTAACAAGGAGCCATCTGTACATGTACTACAAAATGGCAATACAGCACATAATCAGAATAATATTTATGTCAAAGACTTTATCCCTCTTGACTTTCTCCTCAGACTAGGTTTGAGAGACCGGGGGCATGAACTTCATCATTAGACTGGGATTTGTGACAGTAGCACTGTGGAATGAGCTCCAACTACCAGCTGTCCAAAGTCCTTGGCATGAAGACAAGGCAGTGAGACTCATTAGTTTGTGTATGCATAAAATAGTTTCAGGTAATAGATTTGCTCATTGTTTATGATTTACATAAATAATTTGAAGTTGGAGACCATGTGTAGCGTGTCAAAATTTGCAGATGACAGTAACATGGGTGCGCAGAGGACTCAAAGTTTATAGAGGGATATAGATAGATTAAGTGAGTGGGTGAAGATCTGGCAGATGGAATTCCATGTTGATAAATGTGAAGTCATCCATTTTGGTAGGAATGGCAGTAAAAGGGACTATTACTTAAATGGTAAAAAATTGCAGCATGCTGCTGGGAAGAAGGACCCAGGTGTCCTTGTGCATGAATTGCAGAAGGTTGGTTTTGCAGGTACAGCAGGTAATTAAGAAGGCAAATGGAATTTTGTCCTTCATTGCTCGAGGGATTTAGTTTAAAAGCAGGGAGGTTATGTTGCAGCTGTATAGCGTGCTGGTGAGGCCACACCTAGAGTACTGCATGCAGTTTTTATCTCCTTACTTGAGGAAGGATGTACTGGTACTGAAGGGAATGCAAAGGAGATTCACTAGGTCAATTCCAGAGATGAAAGAGTTGGTTTATGAAGAGAGGCTGAATAGACTGGGATCATATTCATTGGAATTTAGAAGAATGAGGGAATATTTTATAGAAACATATGAAATTATGAAGGGAATAGATAAAATAGAAGCAGGGAGGTTGTTTCCACTGGCGGGTGAAACTAGAACAAGATGACATCGCCTCAAAATTAGGATTGAATTGAGGAGAGGTGTCTTCACCCAAAGGATTGTGAATTGGTGGAATTCCCTGCCCAGTGAAGTAGTTGAGGCTTCCTCATTGCATATTTTTAAAGATAAGATAGATAGTTTCTTGAATATTAAAGGAATTAAGGGTTATGGTGAGACGGCGGGTAAATGAAAATGAGGCCATAAAAAGATCAACCATTATCTTGCTGAATGTTGGAGCAGGCTTTAAGGGCCAGGTGGCCTACTACTGATCCTGGGTCTAACGTTCATTGTTTTGTATATATGTATACATAAAGTAGAATAAGCTTTTATATTGGATGTGTACTGAAGAGCTCATGTTTGTTTGTGTTCCTATTAATCAGACCTGAAAGAATCCATTAGATACTTTCAGCCTAACAATGCACCATGGCACATAGTTTTCGGTCCTTAAGTAATTTATCTTCTGAATACAACTACCCAGGTTCAATTTTGTTAATTCACCTTTATATGCCACTTCATCAAACACATCTTTAAAATCCGTTCGGACAACATCCGTTGCACCCCCGATCATAGCAAACAAAAAAATTGAAATGGATTGGTCAAACACAGTCTGCCTATTACAAAACCACACTGCCTCTTTTGATTAACTCAAACCTCTTCAAGTGCTTGTTACTATTTTCCTCCATTAACTGTTTGTAAAATCTTGCCTACAATTGAAATAAAATCATTGGGAATATCTTGAATATGGGCGTCACATCCATACTTTTCAATGCTCTGTACCCAACCCATAACAAGGGTGATTCGACAATTATGATAAATCCTTTTGCTATTTTCATCTTCCATTTCCCTTGGCAATCTGGGTTGCAAACCAGGTTGCAAACTCAACAGGGATTAAGAGCCACCCTTAAAAATAGACATCTTTTCCACTACATTCTGTCTCTTCATTTTCATCTCATCCATCCTTCTACCATAACTACTTCCTCAAGAATGCTGGAATTGAGAAAGTGCAACTTCTTTCTTTAAACAGCATCTGTTAGTTCCTACCTTAGAATTAACTGAGGCTCTGAAAAAAAAAGTAGTGTTGGAGGTAACATAGTGTGGAGCTGGAGGAATACAGCAGACCAGGCAGTAACAGAGGAGCAGTAAAGTTAATGTTCAAGAAGGGTCTTGACCCGAAATGTCAATTTACCTGCTCCTCTGATGCTACCTGGCTTGCTGTGTTCCTCTAGCTCCACACTGTTATCTCTGATTCCAGCACTGGCAGTTCTCACTATCTCAAAGTGGTGTAGGAAACTGAAATTTCCTTGTATTTAATGTGCAGCATGAAATTTGACTTAATTGCAGTTACAGAAGTAACCAGCTTGCTAAATTTCTAGCATATCAAAACAATAGAAAAGGTCACAAGGGACTGCACTTATCCTAGCATTTTGAAGGCAGCATGATGGCTCAGTGGTTACTACTGCTGCCTTACAGCGTTAGGGACCTGGGTTTGATTCCAGCCTTGGGTGACTGTCTGTGTGGAACTTGCATATTCTCCATGCATTTGTGTGTGTGGGTTTCCTCCCACAGTCCAAAGATGTGCAGGTAAGATGGATTGATCTTTGCTAAATTGTCCATAGATTCCAGGGATGTGCAGGCTAGGTAGATTAGCCATGGGGAAACGTCGGGTACAAGTGGGATGCTGCTCGGGGTGGACTCGATAGGTCAAATGGCTTCCTTCCACACTGTAGGGGTTGAGTAGTTAGCTGCAGTCATTGGCTGCAAGGTTTTAGACAGGTGAATTGTTCCACCATAGATTATCAGCCTCCAAAATAAGGTATTTTTGCATTGGGGAGATGGGAATTGAGTTGCAGAGGAAGAAGATCCAAGCAAATGAGTAACTACCTTCTTGAGAAATTACCAGGAGTTCCTCTACATCAGCCTGAGGGAAGAATAAAGACTGTTACTACCAAAAACTACAAAACATCAGGAATGAACACCCTATGACTTCAAACAGCAGGGATTTACCATTCTACAGAAAAGCTTCATGAGCAATAAACATTCTCATCATCAGGTGTATTTTTTTGTTTCAATAATTAATTATTTCAATTAATTAATTAATTAATTAATTAATAATTAATGTATCTCATCTAAACAGCTGTTTCTTACCAAACTCAAGCTGTATAAAAATTGCTTACAAATTTTCTCCTCTTTGCTAGTCTTGCAATTTCACCTGTCATCCATGGTTCCCTAATCTTGCCCTTTCTATCCCTCATTTTCACAGGGACATGTCTGTCTTGCACGCTAATCAACCTCTGATAAGGTTCCCCATGGTAGGCTGATGGAGAAAGTGAAGTTGCATGGGGTCCAGGGTGTACTAGCTAGATGGATAGAGAATTGGCTGGGCACCAGAGAGTTGTAGTGAAAGGGGGTTTCTCAAAATGGAGAACTGTGACCAATGATCTTCCACATGGATCCGTGTTGGGACCACTGTTGTTTGTGATATATATATAAATGATCTTGAGGAAGATACAGACAGTCAGATTATCAAGTTTGCAGGTGGCACTAAAATTGGCGGAGTAGCAGACAGTGAAGGGGGCTGTCGGAGAATGCAGAATATAGATAGATTGGAGAGTTGGGCTGAGAAGTGGTAGATGGAGTTCAATCCAGGCAAATGCGAGGTGATGCATTTTGGAAGATCTAATTCAAGAGCGATCTGTATGGTAAATGGAAATTAGGGGCAGCACGGTGGCTCAGCGGTTAGCACTGCCGCCTCAGAGCACCAGGGACCTGGGTTCAATTCCAGCCTCGGGAACTGTCTGTGCAGAGATTGCACATTCTCCCAGTGTCTGTGTGGGTTTGCTCCGGTTTCCTCCCACAGTCCAAAGATGTGCAGGCTAGGTGGATCGGCCATGCTAAATTGCCCGTAGTGTTCAGGGGTGTGTGAGTTACAGGGGGATGGGTCTGGGTGGAATGTTCCAAGGGGCAGCGTGGACTTGTTGGGCCAGAGGGCCTGCTTCCTCACTGTAGGGAATCTAATCTAATCCCCCAACCCCTTCCCATCCATGTACCCATCCAAATGATTTTTAAAGGTTGCTATTGTACCTGCCTCAACCACTTTCTCTGGCAGCCCATTCTGTACAGGCACTACTCTTGGCGTGAAGAAGTTTCCCCTCAGGTCCTTCTTAAATCTTACCCCTCTACCTTAAACCTATTTTCAATTCCCCATCCATGGGAAAAAGACTATATGCATTAATCCTACCTATGCCCCTCATGATTTTATACACCTCAATAAGGCCACCCCTCAATCTTCTACATTCCAAGGAATTACGCCCTATCCTGGCCAACCTCTCCCTATAGCTTAACCCTACTAATCCCGGCAAAGTCGTCATCAATATTCTTTACACACTTTCCAGTTTAACTATGTCTTTCCTATGACAAGGTGACCAAAATTGTACACAATACTCCACGTGCGGCCTCACCAACATCCTATACAACAGTAACATAATATATTCAATACCTCCACTGATGAAGGCCAGCATGCCAAATGCCTTTTTCACCATCCTGTCTACCTGTGACTGAGATGTTAATGTGATAACATCCCATTGATTTATATACTTCCATAAATTAAAGTCTTTTATCTGCATTTGATTCCTATACAGAGACTTTAATTTATAGAAGTAAACTCTTATCTACCTACACATAGGTATGCAGACACTGCCTTGAAGCTTCCTGCCCAGCTAGGAATTCAGTGCAAAGTTTTTGTAACTCCTTTTCTTCTCACACATCGGTATGCAGGCACTGTCTTAAGCTTCCTGACTGAATTAAAATTAGAATCAAACTGTTTCAAATAGGGTTAGGTGGGGAAAATTTGTAAAGGTGTGAAACCTCTAAAGCATATAACTTCTGTCGCTGGCAAAGGGGCCAGGGCACTGACTTTGTTCTAGCCAGACAAACTGGCAACTTGGAATCTCAATCTGTCCCGGACAACAACTCGAAATCGCCTCCTGCCATTAGTAGCTACTTCACTAGCAATCGATACTATATCCTGGTCTTTTATGTTGTTGATGTAATAATTGCTTGGTATCATGTTTTCGTCTGTTGTAGTAATTCTTTTATGTATCACGCCATTGTAAGTTGTGAAATCGTTTTATGTATCATGTCTTTTGTAAAGTATAAAAAGCGGGGACTGTCTGCTGCTCGGGGAGAATTACTTGCGAGACTCTGCACTCTGTGCCGGGTTGAGTACAGTGATTCTCCACAGCTAGTACTTGCTTGGTAATAAAAGGATTTGTGTTTTTCTAAACAGGTCAGTGTCTTGTTATTGCAGCAGGTCCGTGAGGGTCTTCGAAAATGAACTTGACATGACATTGCTTTCAACAAACTATGTCCTTGAACTTCTCGGTCCCACTGTTCCACAATACTCCTTGCTCATAACAAAACCACACTAGCTGTTCTTGACTAATCTCTGCCTCTCCAAATTCAGACTGATTCTGTCCCTCCAATAGTTTTAGCTGACTAACTGACCTGGTTTATCACTTTCTCCCTTCTTGAATGATGGTGCTATATTGGCTTTCCCCACGTCCATTGGTACCTCTCTGGTGGCCAGGGAGGAATTGAAAATTATTGCCAATGCCTCTACTATTTCTTATTTGCCTCGCTCAACAGCCTGCGATATACTTCATCCAGCCCTGGAGATTTATCTATATTTAAATTTACCAGCCCACTCAGAGCCTCCTGTTGGTCTATGTTAAATCATTTTTAAGTACATCATAGTCATTCTCCCTGATTTCTGGGCCCATAATGTCCCTCTCACTCGTGAATACTGTCACAAAATATTCATTTAAAGCCCTATCTACGTCTTCTGGCTCCATGCACAACTGAAAAGGCACTCTGTGGTAGGGCATTCGCTGCTGCTGTGACTTCTTTTAGACCTTTAGATTTACCTTTTTAAAATATTATTTATACTTCCACAAGAATACTATTGACAAACTTCCGTCAGCTTTTTTTGTTTACTTATATAGCTTTAGTATATTGGTCCCTACTTTTACTTATTCCTATCATTCCTTAGTTTATCGCTTCTTCCAAAACATACACTTTTTAAAATCCTGAACCAATCAATACACCACTTTCCTGCAATGTCAGCATTTGACTTATTTTCCCAATCAGCAGATACTTGAAGCTGTAGATGTTAAACTCAGACTCCCCTTACCCATCTCAATTGAAGCTGAAGAATCTCACCTTACAAACTATTATTAAGGGACCATTTGGTTATGACATGAGTTGTAGCTGTAAATTCACATGAAATTCTAACTGGGATTAGAATGAGGTAGAATGTTTTGGTTAACTGCTTAGCAATAATCACATACATAATTTAAGAATCATTTTCATTTATTCTTATTCAAGAAAGTAGCCAGGTTTGAAAATAAAATGACTTAAACTGCACAATCATGCTCAGATAAAGAGAATTTCTTTGAAAATGCAAATTGCTGAACCAGCATAACACAGCAAGAAAGATACAATAATAGGATTTAATCAATGATGGGAATGAAGCATAGGCTTCGGAGAGAAGATTGGATGGCGCTTGGAAAGATTGCGTACGGTGAACCAGGGAACAGGTGCCTTGCCACTTTTGAGAAGTATGAAAAACAGACCATTTCAGAATTGGTGTAATGTACTATCTTGTAACATACAATCTGATGTATCCTTGTTGCGTTTACAGTGCTACCCAACATTGCCTGAATAAACAATCATTGATCTGTTTCTTGAGGCTCCTGAGATTATTTTGTAAAATAATCTACCACAACACAACGAAAAAAAGCAAAACATATCTTGTCCCCTCTGCTCTGAATTCCCATGGTGCTCTAAATTCCTCAAAACACACTTAGTTGGGCTGTCTCTCTACTTTCCCCCAACTGCTCATGTGAAGCTTTTGCACTTTCAACAGTCCCAGTCTTAAACAGAGCTGAAGTGAACTGAGGAAGACTCACACTTGTTAAGCTTCGATAGTAAACTATACCTGCTGGGGCTTCAGGTGATTGACTGATAACTGGCCCTCAGTCAGCCTATCTAGTAATCAGGAGTTGGAAGTGAGAGCAGAATGTGGCAAAGATACAATCAATAGGAATCTAGAACAGTACAGCACAGTATAGGCCCTTCGGACCACCATGTTGTGCCAACCTATTATCCTACTAAGATCAAACTACCCTGCACACCCTACATTATACTACCATCTCTATGTGCCTATCCAAGAGTCACTTATATGTCTCTGATGTATCTGACTCCACTACCACTGCTGACAGTGCATTCCATGTGCCCACTCCTCTCTATGTAAAGAATTTCCCTCTGACATCTCCCCTATACTTTCCTCCAATCACCTTAAAATTATACTCCTTTGGAATCGTCATTTCCACCCTGGGAAAAAGTCTCTGGGTATCCACTCGATCTATGTCTTTCATCATCTTGTACATCTGCTAAGCAAACTGATAGAGCTGCAGGTTAACAAGTTCTGAATTGACCTTGTCCTAGGACCTTAAATGAGATGACTAACAAAGTGATAGATGCGTTAGTATTAATTTTCCAATTGTAAAATTTACCAGATATTGGAAAGATTCCATCAGACACAGAAAACAGGAAAATATAAATGAGTTAGCTTGACATCTGTGAAAGGTATTAGAATTGATCATTAAAGACATTATAGCTGCACCCTTAGAAAAATCCCATGTAACTAGGAAAGGTTAGTATGACATTATGAAAAGAAAATCAGATTTAACCAACTTTGTTTGCAGCAGCAGAAGTGACGTGACCAACATTGGCGGAAATGATAAGACCGGTGATATCAGTGGATGAGGCTGGGGGGACCACATGGTCAATGGAGACAGGCATATTGTGGGAGGGTTGACAACTTGGGGGTGGAAGAGGCCTTAATTTGGTGGCAAACACGGGTACTTTTAGTGTGCTTACAGTGTTTTTGTGTGTGTGTGTGTGTGTGTGTGTGTGTGTGTGTGTGTGTGTGTGTGTGTGTTTTTGTGTACGTGTGTGTACGCGTGCACATGTTGTGCGTGGAGGCAAGTCGGGCTTCAGTATATCTTTATACAACTATTTTCAGCCAGCAACAGCAAATGGGTCAGCTATCGTGGTCTCAAGATCCCTAGCATTACAGATGCTAGTCTTCAGTCAATTCAGTTCTCTCCATTTGATATTAAGGGTTATGTGCTTGATAAACATCTGGCATTAGTATTGAAGCCCTCCTCCAGGATGAGCTACACTGTAGCCAAGCTATCTCAATGTAACTGTTGCCCAAATTGGAAAATTGCCCTACTCACAATCTGATCTGGACAATTACCAACCACTGCATCAACTCTTAAATAATAGGAAAATGATGGAAATTTTAATCAACAGTCATTTCATGCCACAATTGCACAGCAAACCATGATGACCTATAGGTTCTGCCAGGGACACCTACCTCCTGATCTTATTAAAGCCGTGGTCCAAACATGAATAATAGAGTTGAACTCATGGGGCAAGGTGAGAGTGACAGTCTTTGTCATCAAGTAGCTACCTGACTAAGCATGGCATTAAGGGGCACTTAAAAAATTAAATTCACAGGAATAAGGGGAAAACTCTCCATCAGTGAAAGCCATGCATAGCACAAGGGTGATAGCCATCCCCCGGCCACAGGTGTATGTGTTCCAAGTTTGGGCTTCCAAGTGGCAAGTGGCAGTTACTCAATGGCCACCTCCAATAACAGAATCTAACCATCTCCCCATGACATCCAATGGCACGAACAATGGTGAAACTTTCACATCCTGGGCTTACCAGTGGCAGAAAACTTAAATGAACTGAACAGATGTTCTGAGGAAGGGTCACCAATCCAAAATGTTAACTCTGATTTCGCTTCACAGATGCTGCCAGGCCTGTTGAAAGTTTCCAGCAACACATGTTTTTGTTCCTGATTTACAGCATCTGCTGTTCTTTGGACTTTTATTTGCCCACTTAAGGGCTTCACCTAGCAGTAGGGTAGGAATGGCATTTATGGCCTTCCCACCAGGGACTTAACAAATTTGGAGATGACAATGTGCCAGGATCCCTATTTGCCAATCCTCCCATCTATTTAAATGACTCCTTCACTGCTCAGTACATCATGGGTGAAGGCACAACACTTCATCTTATATTACTGATACTTCATTGTAGCTGGACTACTAGACCTTCCATCTTCATAGCACTCTAGATGTATCTACAACAGATGGTCTGCAGCAGCTGAAGAATCACTTCACAGAAAGCACAGAATGTCTACAGGCCATCCAACCCAACACATCCATACCACCCCTCCAAAGAGCATCCCAGCCTGACTCATCCCCTACCCCTATGTTTCTCCATTTCTAATCCATCTAACCTAAACATCTCTGGGCTTTACATCTATAGGCAATTTAGCATGGTCAATCCACCTACCCTGCACATCTTTGGACTTTGGGAGGAAACCAGAGCACCTGGAGGAAACTCACACAGACATGGGGAGAATGCGCAAACTCTACAGACAGTCACCCAAGTGTGGAATCGAACCTGGGTCCCTGGCGCTGTGAAGCAGCAGTGCTAACCAGTGAGCCACCGTGCTAAATGTGTACTTATCCTGACCTTGCTAGAGGTTCCCACATCCCCTGAAGTAATGTTTTAAAAAATTAACACTACTTTCACAATGTGCTATGAAGACACATTTAAAGACTAAAGGCCAAAAAATCCCTGAGACTGTATTCTAGGCCCTGAAAAGAAACAGCTGCATTGGCTGTAATCTTGCAAAATTTTCCAAAAGTCCTGGCAGATTGGACAAATTGGAAATGTAATGGTTCTATTCAAAATAAGGGTAAGATACAAAGTAGGAAACTGTAAGCTTGTTAGATTGACATCTGTAATTGGGTTGTTCCTAGAAACAGAAAATCAGTACGTGATTAAAGCAGAGTCAACATGGCTTTGTGAAAGGAAAATTGTGTATGGCAAATTTACTAGAGTTGACAACAAGGTTGACAAACTGTAAATAGTGCAGTATCACATAAGGGACAGTGCTGGGGCATCAACAATCTGTAATGATGTGGACCAAGGGACTAAGCGTCTGGTAGCCGAATTTGAACATAGGGTTGTGAGCGTAACACAAAGAGTCTGTAAAGGAATATAGTTAGATTAAGTGAATGGGAAAAGATTTGCCAGAAGGTTTATCTTCCAAAAACTTTAGTGGGAAGAAAAGCAGAATATTTTGTAAGAACGAGACTACTGAATGCTGCCACAAAGATAGATCTGGTTGTCTCTGTACATGAAATGCAGGGGCAGCAAATGGTTAACAAAGTACAGTGTTTGTTAGCCTTTATTAAAAGGAGGAGAAAATAACGAAGTGGGAAAGTCTTGCTGCAGCTATAGAGTGGGTTGTTCAGACCATATCTAGAGTACAGAGCGTGTTTGGCCTCTTCATTTATAGAGGAATTTAATTGGATTGGACATAGCTCAGAGAAGGTTTACTAGTTTGATTCCCTGGGATGGAGGGTTTCCTTCTTATAAAAAATGGAATGAGAGGTAATTTTGTTGAAACATGAAAGATTCTGAGGCATCTAAGGTTTTTGAGTAGATTTGTAGCTTGGAGTATGGATGCTGTGGTTGGTTTGCTTGCTGAGCTGGTTCATTACCCTGCAGGGTAACATCATCAGTGTAGCCTCCATTGAAGTGCTGTTGCGTTTTCCCGCCTGGTATTTAAACTCTGGGGTCTTTTGGAACTGGTTACCTCATTTCCAGTTTTTCTTCTCAGTGGTGTATATATAGGGTCTAATCATAGAATAGAATCCCTGTAGTATGGAAACAGGCCCTTCAGCCCAACAAGTCCACACTGACCCTAACAGCATCCCACACAGACGCATCCCCCTATAATCAAACTAAACTACATATCCCTGAACACTACGGGAAATGTAGCATGGCTAATCAACCTAACCTGCATACCTTTGGATTTGGGAGGAAACCGGAGCACCCAGAGGAGACCCACACAGACACAGAGAGAATATGCAAACTCCACACAGACAGTGGAATTGAACCCGGATTCCTGGCGCTGTGAGGCAGCAGTGCTAACCACTGAGCCACCCTGCCGCCCCTTAACTCTACATATTTGTTGATGGCCTTCTTGATGGAGAATCAAGACTCTAGAAATTCCCATGCTTATCTCTGTTTGGCTTGTCCTAGGATCCCGATGTTGGCCCAATCGAACTGGTGGTTCTCCACGTGAATGGAGATGAGTGAGTACTGGTCATGTCTTTTTGTTACTAGTTGGTGTTCATGTATTCTTGTGGCCAGCTTCCTTCCTGTCTGTCCAATGTAATATTTGTCAGATTCTTTACATAGCATCATGTATATCACGTTGGTTCTGTCCATCATGGGTAAGGAGTCTTTGGTCTGAGTTTGCAGTTAGCAGAGTGTTAACTTAGGTTTGTGTGCCACTCTGATGCCCAATGGCCATGGGAATTTTGTGGTCAGTTCACTACTGCGCAGAAAAACCAGAAATGAGGTAACCAATTCCAATGGACCCCAGAGTTTAAATACCAGGCAGGAAAATACAACATTGGAGGCTACACTGATGACGGCTCATATGGACAAAAATTGACTGAAGCTGTAAATTCAGTGGCTGCTTGGGAAGAGGGGGTGGTTGGGGGTGTGGAGAGAGAGAGAGAGAGAGAGAGAGAGAGAGAGAGAGAGAGAGAGAGAGAGAGAGAGAGAGAGAGAGAGAAGAAAGTTAATCTCTGGAATGTCTTATGATGAAAAGTGGTTAGCACTGCTGTGTCATGACACACGGGACCGGGGTTCAATTCCAACCTCGGGTGACTGTCTGTGTGGAGTTTACACATTCTCATCCACTGACACTTCCGCTGTCTACAATCAGACCCCACCACCAAACACATTTTTCCCACCCCACCCTTGTTCCATGTCCGCTCCACACTCCCCTCCAACCCCACCACACCCGGCACTTTCCCCTGCAACCGCAGCAAGTGCTACACTTTCCCCCACATCTCCTCCCTCACCCCCATCCCAGGCCCCAAGATGACTTTCCACATCAAGCAGATGTTCACCTGCACATAGACCAATGTGTTATACTGCATCCGCTGTACCCGGTGTGGTTTCCTCTACATTGGGGAAACCAAGCGGAGGCTTGGGGACCGCTTTGCAGAACACCTACGCTCGGTTCGCAGTAAACAACTGCACCTCCCAGTTGCAAACCATTTCAACTCCCCCTCCCATTCCTTAGATGACATGTCCATCCTGGGCCTCCTGCAGTGCCATAATGATGCCACTCGTAGGTTGCAGGAGCAGCAACTCATATTCCGCATGGGAACCCTGCAGCCCAATGGTATCAATGTGCATTTCACCAGCTTCAAAATCTCCCCTCCGTCCACTGCATCCCAAAACCAGCCCAGCTTGTCCCCGCCTGCCTACCCTGTTCTTTCTCTCACCTATCCCCACCTCCCACCTCAAGCCACACCTCCATTTCCTAACTACTAACCTCATCCCGCTCCCTTAACCTCTCCGTCCTCCCTGGACTGACCTATCCCCTCCCAACCCCTCCACCAATACTCTCCTCTGCACCTATCTTCTCCTCTATCCATCTTCAGTCCGCCTCCCCCTCTCTCCCTATTTATTTCAGAATCCTCTCCTATCCCCCTTTTCTGATGAAGGGTCTTGGCCCGAAACGTCAGCTTTTGTGCTCCTGAGATGCTGCTTGGCCTGCTGTGTTCATCCAGCTTCACACTTTGTTATCTTGGATTCTCCAGCATCTGCAATTCCCATTATTACTGATGATGTTACCCAGCATCGTAATGTAACATCTGTGAACTAATGAACCAGCTTGGCGAGTGAATCAACCACAGATTCTGAGGGGGTTTGATACATTACATACAAAGAGAATGGTACCCCTCATAGGCAAGTCTCAAACTCAGGAACACAGTTTCAGCATAAGCAATCTCTGCCATTTAAGAAAAAGGCAAGTTTTAATGTCAAAGGGTCATTATCATTGAACTCCCCAAAGAGTAATGGTGGATGAGGCACTGAATATTTTCAACTGAGTTGGAAAGTTTTAGTGTAGAAACAGAGAAAATAGGAAGAGGAGTAGGGCATTTGGCCCTTTGAACCTGCTCCACTAATCAATGTAATCATGCTGATCACCCCATTCAGTACCCCCTTCCTGCTTTCTACCCATACCCTTAGATCCTTTCCATAGAATCATAGAAATTACATTACAGGAGGAGGCCATTTGACCCATTGCATCTGTACTGGCTCCTGAAATAGACATGTCTCTGCCGATCATGATGCCATTCTAAATTAACCCATCTGCTTAAGCTTGGTCCATTTCTCTCTATTTCCTGCCTGTTCATGCGTCTAAATGCCTCTTCAACTATGCTATCATATTTTCTCCACCCACCCTCTGTCTTAAAAAAATTGCCTCACACATCTCCATTAAATTTCCCCCCTCACTTTAAACCTATGCAACGGGAACAGTCCCTTCGGCCCACAATGTTGTAATGAACATGATGCCAAATTAAACTAATGTCTTCTGCCTGCCCATTGTCCATTCCATGCTTATTTGCGTGCCTATCTAAATGCCCCTTAACATGCCGCCACCACTGTTCTGGCAGCGCGTTTCAGGCATCCACCACTTTCAGTGTAAAAAACACGTTTTCACATTTTATTTGAATTTTCCCCTTCTCACCTTAAATACACACCCTCTAGTCTTAGACATTTCAACTCTGGGAAAATGATTCTGACTGTCAACCCTGTCTATGCCTGTCATAATTCTGTACACTTTTTTCAAGTCTCCTCTCAGCCTATGCCGCTCTAGAGAAAACAACCCTAGTCTGTCCAGCCTTTCATTATAGCTCATACCCTCTAATCCAAGCAGCATCCTGGTAAAGTCTGTAGGTGTGAGGCTGGAAAAGCACAGCAGATCAGACAGCATCCAAGGAGCAGGTAAGTTAACATTTTGGGCCAAAACCCTTCATCAGGATTGGGGATGAGGAGGGGAGCCCAGAAATAAATAGAGGGAGGAGATGGGGCTGGGGGAAGGGTAGCAGAAATGATGATAGGTGGATGCAGGCAAGGGGTTATTGTGATTGGTTTGCGGGAAGGATGGAGTTGATAGGTGAGTAGGAAGATGGACTGGTTGTATGGGTCAAGTCAGGAAGGGGAGGGCTGGATATAGGATAAGGCTGGGGGTGGAGGGACTTTGAAGCTGGTGAAGCCAATGTGAAGGCCATTGGGCAGTAAGCTTCCAAGGCAAAATATCAGGTGTTGTTCCTCCAGTTTACTTTTGGCCTTAGTCTGATGGTGGAGAAGACAAGGAAGGACATGTCATCAGGAGAGTGGAAGGGAGAATTAAAATGGATGGCAATTGTAAGGTCAGGTTGGTTGTCGCATGCAGACCACAGATGCTCCGTGAACCAGTCCCTGAGGCTGCCCAGTATAGAGGGGACCACATCAGGAGCAACAGATAAGGTTGGGTGAAGTGCAGGTGAATTCTGGTAAACCTCTTCTGCACCCTCTTCACATCTTTCCTGTCATGTGGTGACCGGAACTGAACACAATAAGTGCACTCTAAAGGCAGCCTAACCAAAGTTTCACAAAGCTGCAATATTATTTCCTGACTCTTGTGCTCAATGCCCCAATCATTAAAGGCAAGCATTCCATACACCTTCTTTACCTCATTATCTATGTGTGTGGCCACTTTCAAGGAACTATGGAGTAGGACACCAAGATCCCTCTGTATATCAAGACTGTTAAAGGTCCTACCACTAACTGTATACTGCCCCATAATATTTGATCTCTTAAAGTCTAACACCTCACATTTTCCCTGATTAAACTCCATCTGCCATTTCTCTGCCCATATCTGCAACTGATCTATATCCTGCTGTATTCTTTGACAATCTTCTACACTATCCACAACTGTCCCAATATCTTCAAACATACTAACTCACTCAACTAAGTTTTCATTCAAGTCATTTAATAAAAATCACAAACAGCAAAGGTCTCAGTATGGATCCCTGTGGAATAGCACTAGTCACAGATCTGCAGCTAGAAAAATACCCTTCCACCAGTACCCTCTTTCTTCAATAGGCAAGCCAATTCTGAATCCAAACAGCCAAGTCACCAAGAATCCCATGCATCTTAATCTTCTGGATGAGCTTACTATGAAGGATCTTATTGAAAGCCTTACTAAAATCCACATAACCAACATCCACTGCTCTACTTTCATGAATTATCCTTGTCACCACCTCAAAAAAATCAATCAAGTTAGTAAGACATGATTAAATAGAGAAACAACATTAGTTACTTGCTAGTCCTGCAGGACCTCACCAATGGCTAGACAGGATACAAAGATATTGGTCACAGCCCAGCAACCTCCTCTCTTGCCTCTCTGAATAACATGGGGTAGATCCCATCGAGATCTGGTGACGTATCCACCTCAAAGCTCTTCAAGAGACCTAACACCACTTCTTCCTTGGTCTCAAAATACCTTAACATATTAGCATGCCCCACACGAATCTCACTATCCTCCATGTCCTTTTCTTTACTGAATATTGTTGCAGAGTACTCATTTAGGATCTCATCCTTATTCTCCGTCTCCAAGCACAAGTTCCTTCCTTTATCTTTCAGTGATCCTACCCTCTCTCTGGTTATCCTCTTGCTTTTAATGTATGTAAATAATGCCTTAGGATTCTCTTTGACCCTACTTGCCAAGAACATTTCATGTTCCCTCCTTTCCCTCCTAATTTTCTGCTTGAGTTATTTCTTGCTTTCTTTACATCCATCATGGGCCCTGTCCAATTTTTGCTTTCTAAACCTTACATATGCTTCCTTTTACTTTTTGCCTAAATTCACAAACTCCCTCATCATCCAAAGGTCCCATACCATGCCATCTTTTTCTTTCCTCCTTACTGAAACATGCTGGTCATGAACTCTGATTAGTAGACCTTTAAACAACTCATAAATATCAGCTGAGGACTTGCCTGATACCAGCTATGTCCCAATTAACTCTCCCCTGCTCCTGCTTAATTCAGTCGTAATTCGCCCTCCCCCAATTTAGTACCATCCTGCAAGGTCCTGATTTATCCTTATTCATAGCTATCTTATAACTTAACGACTTGCTTGCACAGTTTTAATTGCTTCTATCAGTCATCCCCTTTGCGCTAGCAAAAACAATCCAAGTTCATCCAAACTCTTCTTATAGCTAACATACTCTAATCCAGGCACATCTTGGCAAACCTCTTTTGTACCCTCTCCAAAATTCCACATCATATCTATCATGGTGACCAGAACTGCACACAATACTCTAAATGTGGCCTAATTAAAGTTTAATGCAGCTGCAACATGACTAGCCAATTTTATACTTAATGCTCCGACTGATGAAGGCAAGCATGTCATATGCTTTCTTTACCACCATATCCACTTGTGTTGCCACTTGACTGGAGCTGTGGGCTTTGACCCAAGTCCTTCTGTATATTGATGCTGCTAATAGTCCAGCCATTTCTTTAAACTAAGACAAAAGAATCATGAGTGGTTGGAGTAAGGCTCACATAGACCCACAGGATTCCAGTCTTGTTTCCACTTAGTTCAGTAGATTGTGTTGGCTGCTGGAGCGAAAGCATGGCTTTCATGAGAGGGAAATCATATCTTACTAATTTATTACAGGTTTTCAAAGAATTATCAATCAATGGGTAAAAGGGGACCAGTAGATGCTTGTATTTGGACTTACAAAAAGGCATTCGACAAGGTACCTCACAAAAGGTTAAGTTGTAAGATAAGAGCCCCTGGTGTTTGAGATTGGTTGGAGAGTTGGGCAGAGAAATGGCAGTATATTGGCATGGACAGAAAAATGGCTAATAGACAGGGATAAGGAGTTCTTTTCAGGTTGGCAATATGTAACCGGTGGGGTTCAGAGCTGGGACTGCAATTGTTTACAATATATATCAATGACTGGGAGGAAGGAAGCAAATGTACTAAAGCCAAACACAAAATAGGTGGAAATGCAAATTGTGAAGTGGATACATATAGTTGACAGAGAGATACTGATGGATTAGTGAGTTGGCAAATGTTTGGCAAATGGAGTATATAACAAAGAAGAACAAAGAACAAAGAAAATTACAGCACAGGAACAGGACCTTCGGCCTTCCAAGCCTGCGTCGATCAAGATCCTCTGTCTAAACCTGTCATCTATTTTTTAAGGGTCTGTATCCCTTTGCTCCCTGCCCATCCATGTACCTACCCAGATATATCTTAAAAGACGTTAATGTGTCTGCGTCCACCACCTCCGCTGGCAATATGTTCCAAACACCCACGACCCTCTGCGTAAAGAACTTTCCACGCATATCTCCCTTAAACTTTCCTTCTCTTACTTTGAACTCCTGACCCCTAGTAATTGAGTCCTCCACGCTGGGAAAAAGTTTCTTGCTATCCAAATTGTCTATACCCCTCATGATTTTGTAGACCTCAATCAGGTCCCCCCTCAATCTCCGGCTTTCTAATGAAAATAATCCTGATCAACTTAATCTTTCTTCATAGCTAGCGCCCTCTATACCAGCCAACATCCTGGTGAACCTCCTCTGCACCCTCTCCAAAGCATCCACATCCTTTTGGTAATGTGGCGACCAGAACTGTACACATTCTAAATGTGGCTGAACCAAAGTCTTATACAATTGCAACATCACCTGCCAACTCTTGGGCTCAATACCCTGTTTGATGAAGGAAGGCATGCCATCTGCCTTCTTGGCCACTCTATTGACCTGTGTTGCCACCTTCAGGGAACAATGGGCCTGAACACCCAGATCGTGCTGAACAACAATTTTCCCCAGGACTTTTCCATTTACTGTATAGTTCGCTCTTGAATTAGATCTTCCAAAATCATCACCTCGCATTTGCCCGGATTGAACTTCATCTGCTGTTTATCTGACCAACTCTCCAATCTATCTATATTCTGCTATAAAATGTAGGAAAATGTGAAGGGAGATCAAAAAGACAGTATTATTTATATAGAGAAAAGCTGCAGGAAGCTGAAACACGAAAGGATTTCGTGGTACTTGTGCTTGAAACACAGAAAACTAACACACAGGTGCAGCAGATTCAGAAAGGCTAATGGAATGTTGGCCCTATTTCAAGAGAGTTGGAATATGAGACTAAGGAAGATTCCATAAGGTTAAGTCACATGGGATCCATAGTGAGTTGATAAGTTGGATACAAAGGAAGAAAGACAGAAGGTAGTTGTCGAGAGGTATATTTCTGACTGGGGATCAGTGAATAGTGGTGTTAAACAAGGATCAGTGCTAGGATCTCTGTTGATTGCATTTTATGTAAACAATTTCAATAAAAATGTGGGTGGTCTAATTAGTAAGTTTTCAGGCAAGACAAAAATTGATTAAGCTGTGGATAGTGAGGAAGATTGTCAAAGAACTGGGTGGAGAAATGGCAGATGGCATTTGATCCAAACAAGTGTCAGGTAATGCATTTTGGGAGGTCAAATGCAAGAGGAACATTTACAGTAAATGGCAGAACCATTCGCAGCATCAATATAGAGGGTTTTGGGGTCAAATTTCATAGTTCCATTCATATGGCAACACAAGTGGATAAGGTAGCAAAGAAAGCGTGCAGCATGCTTGCCCTCATTGGTCAGAGCACGAAGTATAAAAAGGCTGTTACCAACTGCCTGTCTGAAGGACAAATTTTGACACCGCTATGGCAACACCCCTCTGCAAGTGAAACACAGTCTCTTAAAGGCACAGTATCATCACAATATGAGCAAGCAACCATATTGTGATGATACTGTGCCTTTAAGAGATGTGTACTATCTTGTTCCTCTTGCAGAGCGGTATTGTCACAGTGGAGTCCAAAGGCATCCTTCAGAGAGGCAATTGGTAAACACCTTGTCTGAGGTGGTTTAAACTGAGGGTCACCACACCTCAGATGAGGGGATAGGTTAAGAAGGAATATCCTTCATGATAACCTCAGTCAATGCAGGAATTGAACCCCTGCTGTTAGCATCACTGTGTAACAGCTAACCAATCCCCTTACCATGTGAAAATGAATATCATAATCAGCAAAGTCATTGAATCATACAGTATACAGCATGGAAACTGTCCCTTCAACCTAAAATGGTTCATGCTGACCATAGTGCCCTCTCAGCTAGCCTGCATTTGTTCATATGAAGTATTTGCCTGCACTTGGCTCAGAAATGAAGAAGGATCTCGACACGAAATGTCAACTTTCCTGCTCATCTGATGCTGCCTGGCCTGCTGTGTTCCTCCAGCTCCATGCTGTGTTATCACAATACTCCAAGTGTGGCCTCATCAACGACTTACACAACTGCAACATAAAATCCCAACTCCTATACTCAATGCCTCGACTAAGGAAGGTCAGCATGCTAAATGCCTTCTTCACCATCCTGTCCACCTGTGACGCCGCATTCAACGAACTATGTATTTGTACTCCTAGGTCCCTCTGTTCAACAACACTCCTCAGGACTTTACAATTTACTATATAAGTCCTACCTTGGTTTGACTTTCCAAAGGGCAACACCATCTGTATTGAGAGAGAGAGATAATGGGAACTGCAGATGCTGGAGATTCCAAGATAATAAAATGTGAGGCTGGATGAACACAGCAGGCCAAGCAGCATCTCAGGAGCACAAAAGCTGACGTTTCGGGCCTAGACCCTTCATCAGAGAGCACCATCTGTATTGAATTGTATTTGCCAATCCTCAGCCCACTTTCCCATCCGATCAAGACCCCTCTGTAACTTTTGATAACCTTCTTTGCTGTCAACCATACCTCCTAATTTTGTATCATCCACAAACTTACTAATCATGCCTTCTACATTTACATTGAGATAATTTATGTAAAAAAACCAAGTCTTTTGTTAAACTACATAATTGCATTTAACCTGTATGCTGCTAATTCAAAATTTAGTCTCTATTTCTGGCAAATTTAAAGATGTCTGTCTTTATGTGTGTTAACCATTATTTGAATTATTTCTAAAGATGTTGCAAGTATACTGGAGAAAGATTATCTAAGCCAGCATTGTAAATGGAAGGCAGCAGCCTGTCCACACATCCTGGTATATTGTCCAACCATTAAGACATTCAATAAAGGATCACAAGCAGCTGTTTTAATCTGTGAAATAGGTTGAGCTGGATCTTAGTTTAAATAAATTCAAATGAACACTGGTAAGACTTACCTGCAAGATCATCCTCATCTTCACTGAAAACACTGGGATTGAATATAGACATATTGATGAAGTCCATAGATAGTTTGCGTACTTCGGGTAGATAAATAGTCATTTGTCTGGGCTGAAGATGGAGCAAGCTGGTTTTGTAGATGACTAAGAATGACAAGACGATTGATGTTAATTATATACACCCTAAATACAATAGAACAAAGAATAAATTATACTGAAGCTGAAAACAAGCAAGAAATTAATCAATAATTGTCCAAATTCATCAAAGACAATAATTTAAATTGCTATTTTGAGAATTCCTTTTGGAATTTGCCCAATGAGTCATAAAATCTACATTTTACTGGGATGTGGCGGATGCGAAGGAATAGGGGATGGCATTTTTGCAGGAAGGTGGGTGGGAGGACAAGTATTCCAGGTAGCTGTGGGAGTTGGTGGGCTTGAAATAAATATCAGTGCCCGAGATAGAGACAGAGAGGTCCAGGAAGGTGAGAGAGGTGTTAGAGATGGCCCAGGTGAACTTAAGGTTGGGGTGGAAGATGTTGGTGAAGTGGATGAACTGTTTGAGCTCCTCATGGGATCACGAGGTGGCACCAATACAGTCATCAATGTAACGGAGGAAGAAGTGGGTTTAGGGCCAGTGTAGGTACAGAACAGGGATTGTTCCATGTATCGGAGGCTGCACTGAAGATGTTACTTAGCATGGTAACGAAATGTCTGTGAAACAACAAACTAGCTCGGCAAGCCGACCAACCTCAAAAAATAGGCTTAATTTGTATAAACTTTCCTCATAACTTTACCCCTTAAGTCCAGGTATCTTCCTTGTATCCTTTCTAATGTATCTTTCCATATCCAGATCTGCTCACATTATTCCAAGTGGAGTCTAACTGGGGTTTTGTAAAGCTGAAGCATAACATTTGCATCCTTATATTCCAGTCTTTTAGGTGTAAAGGAAAGTATTCCAATAATGGTTATTTTCTGCACCTGTTCATGACATGTTAATGATCTATATACCTGAACTCCCAAGTCTCTTTGGACATCTACTGCATTTAACTTCACAGCATCTAGGACGTTCCCTAATGTGTCTATTCTCAGTCCAAAATTGTTAATATTTTATTTATTTACATTGAACTCCATTTGCCACAATTTTGTGCACTCACTATTTTTATTCATAGAATCCCAACAGTGTGGAAAAGGTAATTCGGCCCAACATGTCCACATTGTCCTTCCAACCCACACAGACCCACTTCCCTATCGCTGCATTTCCCATTTCTAACCCTGGCAATTTAGCATGGTCAATCCACCTAGCCTGCACATCTTTCGACCGTGGGAGGAAACGGAAGCACACAGAGGAAACCCACACAGGCACAGGGAGACCATGCAAACTGACAGCTGCCCGAGAGTGAAACTGAACCTGGGTCCCTGTAACTGTAAGGCAGCAGTGCTAACCACTGAACCACTGAGACACCGTGCCACCCAACAGTCTACCACTATCCCTTTAATGCTATAGCTAACATCGTCTACAATGCTGCATAACTTTGCGTCATCAGCAAACTTAGATAATAGCATAGAAAATTATATATCTAAGTCATTCATAAATAATGTGAATAATTGAGGCTCTAACATAGATCCTCATGGGACACCACTGATCACATCCTGCTAATTTGAGTACCTACTCATTATCCCCATTTTGAGTTGCCTGCCACTCAACCAATTTCCCAGCCATATCAGTAATTTGCCCTCATTTCCATGGACTTCAACCTTACTTAACAGTCTGTTATGAGAGAATTTATCAAATGACTTTTGAAATCCATATAAGCAATATCCATAGACATTATCCTGTTCACTATCTTAGACACCTCCTCAAAAAGTTCAATGAGGTTTGTCAGGCAAAACTTACCTGTCACAAATCCACGCTAGCTCTCATTGATTAATTCAAAATTTTCAAGGTATGGTTACTCTACCCTTTATTATAGAATCTGACAAATTCCCCACTACAGATATTAAGCTAATTGGTCTGTAATTCCTTGAATTTCGTCCTTGACAGTTCTTAAAAAGCAGAGTAATGTGCAAATTTCCAAAACTGAAGAATGACTTCCATATCCAGGGATAATACTGTTAATTTCATCCTTACCTACGTTTTATTGGTGTTAATTTTACTCAGATCCTGTTACCAATCTACTATTAATATACTCGGGACTTAGAACATAGAACAGAAAAGTACAGCACAGTACAGGCCCTTCGGCCCACGATGCTGTGCCGTGGAATAATCCTAATCCAAAAATAAAATAACCTAACCTACATTCCCCTCAATTCACTGCTGTCCATGTGCATGTCCAGCAGTCACTTAAATGTCACTAATGACTCTGCTTCCACGACTACCACTGGCAAAGTATTCCATGCGCTCACAACTCTCTGGAGGAATACCCTCCCTCTGACATCTCCTCTATACCTTCCTCCTAACAAGTTAAAATTACGACCCCTCGTGGCACTCAATCCTGCCCTGGGGAAAAGTCTCTGGCTATCAACTCTATCCATGCCTCTCATTACCTTGTACACCTCAATCACGCCACCTCTCTTCCTCCTTCTCTCCAGAGAGAAAAGTCTGAGCTCAGTCAACCTCTCCTCATAAGACAAGCCCCCCAGTCCAGGCAGCATCCTGGTAAACCTCCTTTGCACCCTCTCCAAAGCCTCCACATTTTTCCTATAATAGGGCGACCAGAACTGGACACAATATTCCAAGTGTGGTCTCACCAGGGTTTTGTAGAGCTGCAGCAAAGCCTTGCGGCTCTTAAACGCGATCCCCCTGTTAATGAAAGCCAAAACACCATATGCTTTCTTAACAACCTTATCCACTTGGGTGGCAACTTTGAGGGAGCTATGCACTTGAACACCAAGATTCTGCTGTTCCTCTGCTGTTCTGGCAAGCTATCCTCCTTTTCTACTGTAAATATGGAGGCACAGTAATTAGTCAACTGTCTGCCATTTCTGTATAATTGCTGACATTGTAACGGAAGGTGAGCCTCAGGTGGACACAGGACCCTCAAGGCCTCACTAGCGAAGTGCGGCATTTCCTCGGATACCTGGGAATCACTGGTCCAAGACCATTCAAAGTGGAAGAGCAGATTCCCAGAAAGGGTTGAGCACCCTGAGACTTGCCAACAGAAAGAAATGGAAGCCAAGTGAAAACAGCGAAATGGGTGTGCTGCCACGCCAATGCCCCACCCACCCGTTTCTACGACCAGCACCTGCCCTAAATGTAACAGAGCCTGCGAAAGCCACATCAGTCTATACAACCACCTACGGCCTCATCCTGAGAGTGAAAGACAGACAGCCTCATCTGACAGTGATCAATGATGATGATGTTGATGATGTAATCATTGACAATATCTCACTTTCTTTAATAGGCCGACACTGCTCTTGATCACTGGCTTTCCTTTTATGTAATTATAAGATTCCTCATTGATTTTGATATATTTTACAGTTTCCTGTTGTAACCCATTTTAGTAGCTCTGATAAGTTTCTTTGTGGTCCTTTGCTGGTCTTTGTATCTTTCCCATTCAGCAAGATCTGTGCTGTGCTTTGCATTTTGTAAGTTTTTAAAAATGTTTTGTGCTGTTCCTTATCTCTTTATTTTTCCATGGCTCCTTTTCCTGTGAAGTGGAAATTTGCCCTCTCAAAGGTATAAACTTCTTTCGTATTGTGTTAAATATTTCTTTAATAAGTCTCCACTGTTCTTCAGTTATTTAACCCATTAGCAGATTTTCCCAGACAGTCTCTGCCTCAAATCATTAAGTGCGCTTTTCCTAAACCTAAAACTCGAGTAGTTGATTCATGCTTTTCGTTTTCAAACGTAACATTGAACTCGATCATGTCATGATCACTATTTGATAAATGTTTATAGGCTATTATGGACACACCATAGAAATTCACTACATTACTGACAGGACGTTGTCTACCTCTCCCAATCAATGTTAAAGTTAAAATCCCCCATGTTGTCTACATGGACTTTAGCAAGGCCATCGACAAAGTTCCACACAGTAGACTAGTTAGTAAAGTGGATCATGTAGGATCCAGGTACAGCTAGCAATTGGATATAAAATTGGCTTTACAGTAGGAGTTAGAGGGTTGTGGTAGTGAGCTGTTTTTCAGACTGGAAGCCTGTGACCAGCAGTATTCTGCAAGGATTGGTAGTGGGTCCACTGTCCATTTCTATAAATGATCTGGATTAGAAGATGGGAGGCATGGTTAGTAAATTTGTAGGTGATACCAAAATTGATGGTATAGTTGACAGTGAAGCTGGTTATCTAAGAGATATGGATCGTGATCCCAATGGGCCAAGGAGTGACAGATGGAGATTAATTTAGATAAATGCAAGGTATTGCATTTTGGCAAGACAAACCAGGGTAGGACTTATATACAGTTAATTGTAGGCCCTAGGGAGTATTTTTTGAACAGGAGTTCAGGTACATAGTTTCTTGACAGTAACGTCAAAGATGGACAAGCTGTTGAAGTAGGCACTTTACCTACTTCACGCTAGCCTTCATTGGTCACAGCATTGAGTATAGGAATTGGACTGTCATGTTACGGCTGTATAGGACATTGGTGAGGCCACTTTTAGAGTTCTGGATACCCTACGAAGGATATTATTAAATTGGAAAGGGTACAGAAAAGCTTTACAAGGATGTTACTGGACTGGAGGGTTTAAGTTATAAGGACAGGCTGCATAGGCTGGGATGTTTTTCCATGGAACATGGCAAGTTGAGGGGTGGCCCTAGACTTATAAAATCATGAGGGACATAGCTAAGGTGAATAGCCAAGATCTTTTCTTTAGGGTAGGGGAATTCAAAACTAGACGGCATATATTTAAGGTGACAAGCATAAGTTTAAAAGGGGCCTGAGATGCAACATTTTCCACACAGAGTGTGGTACTATATGGAATGAACTGCCAGAGAAAGTGGTAGAACCAGGTAAACTTCCAACATTTCATAGAATCGTAGAGTCCCTACAGCACAGGAAGCAGGTCATTGGCTCATTGAGTCCACACGAACCCTCCAAAGAGCATCCCAATTAAACTATTCCCCCCCACCAATCCCTGTAACCCTGCATTATCTCCACTTTGGCTGCACATCCCTAGATACTATGGGAAACTTTGTATGGCCAATCCACCTAACCTAAACATCTTTGGACATCATTTAAAAGACGTTTGGACAAGTACATGAATAGGAAAGATTTACAGAGATGTGGGTCCAACACAGGCAAATGGCACTAGTTAGTTTGGAAAACCTGATCAGCATGGATGAGTTGGACTAAAGGATCTGTTTCATGCTGTATGACTCTATTAATACTACTCTACCTTTACCAAACACTTGCCTAATTTCTACATTTACACAATGTAGCTTTCGAGAGTGGGTCTGCACACAACACCTCTTGCAGTTTTAGATCATTAATGTTCTTCAGTTCTACATCGTGTCTACTGAATGGGTGGTTCCTGTTAGCAAAGCTGGTGCCAACTTCTTCTCAGATATCCTGTTTGGAACTGTACAGCAAGACACTGTGAAGAGCAACGTTCAGCTTGCAGTATTCGAAACAATGTGATGCTAGAGTTCAAATATGACACCATCAGTGTGAATGCCAGAATATATCAACACGAGTGAGCATAACAGCAGGACCATAGAGGCAGGGTGCATAATTAATGAGGAGCAGCAGAGAATTGTTTAAGAAAAATCACCAGAACACAGAAGACCCCCTCCTTCAACCTCCCTGACATTGACATTTCGTCAAAATATGGTACAGTACAGCTCGTAGTGTCAGCTCATTAACAATCGTACAGGAAATGAGAGTACAATTCTACATTCACCTGAAACCTCCTGCACATGTCACCCCAACTTTTCATTCTCAAGCCTAGAACAAAACAAAATCCATTACATCCTCCCTCACATACTTACTTGTTAGATGCTCAGACAAATTCCCTTTATGCATTTCCTCACATTTTTTTCCCTCGAAGGATACCAAGAAAAGAAATTTGTGGAATGTCTATGAGATTTATTTTTGGAGCAGCATGTGGTAGAGCCCATACAATGTGGAGCTGGAGGAACACAGCAGGTCAGGCAGCATCTTAGTAGTAGAAGAGTCAATGTTTTGGGCCTAGCTCCTTCATCAGGACTTTTTGGAGAATTTGGTGATGTGTAATGCCAGCATTTGTTGCCCTTAATAAGTAGTGGTAGTGAGCTGCCTCTTTGAACTGCCTCAATCTATTTACTGTACTGTCCAATGCTGATAGGCCTTTGTTCTTCTAGATGGTAGTGGTACTGGTTGTGGGTTTGGAAGGTGTTATCCAAGTAGCCTTGGCGAATTTCTGCAATGCAGCTTCTCAGTGGGCCATATTACAGCTCCTGAGCATCAGTAGTGGAAACAGTGAATGTTTGCGGATAAAGTGCCAATCAAAAGGCTACTTTGTCCTAGATGGTGTCAAGCTACGTCAGTGTTATTGGAGTTGCAGTCATTCAGACAAGTGGTGCATTTTCCATCAGTCTTGGCTTGTACCTTTTAGAAGTTGGATTGGCTTTGGGGAGTCAGGAGGTGACTTGCTCACTGCAGAACTCTTAGCCTGTGATCTTCTCTATAGCCATAGTACTTATATAGCTAATCCAGATCTATTTCTAGCAATGGTAATGCACAAGATATTGATAGTGAAGAATTCAGTAATGGTAATTTCATTGAAGGTCAAAGACCGATAGTTAGATTCTTTCTGGTTGAAGTGTGTACTACCTAATACGGTTACAGATGTAGTTACAGGATTTTGAGCCAGCTGCACTGAAGGAACAGCGATGTACCTCCAAGCCAAGATGCTGAGTGGCTTGAAGGGAACAATGCAGGGACGTTGCTACCATGCATCTGCTACATTTGTCTTTCTAGATGGTAGTTGCCATGGGTTTGGTTGTGAACATTGGTGAACAAGTCCAATTATGACCTTATGACAGAAGTAAGGTCATTGATAAAGTAGCTGAAGATGATAAAGCCGAGAACACTATCCTGAGGAACTCCTGCAGAGGTGTCCTTCAGTTGAGATGATTAACCTCGAACAATCATAGCTATATTCTTTTGTTATAGGCATTATTCCAACGAGTAGAGTGTTTTTCTTTCTGATTTCCAGTGTTGCTCAGGCTCTTTGATGCCACACTTGGGTAAATATGACCTTCTAAACATTCCATACTATTCATTTACAATTCACAGCAACCCTTATCCCATACAATTTAACAGCTCACCTTCACAGCTACTCTAACAAAACTGACTCCATTTGGCTATAGATATGGCATTACAGAAGAGCACAGGGAAAGGCAGATGAAAAGTGGTCCTCTACATATTAATCAAGTTATACACACAGAGGAGGTGGCAGCATAAATCAATAGTCTGGACATGTCTGTCTGTGGGATACAGGGTTTGTGCCTGTATGTAGGTTGGATTAAAAGAAAGCTGAATAGACGTAGATAGAAATTAGTGATAAATTGATATAGATCTACTTACGAATCTGTATTGGGACCGGAAATACACATACTTAACTAATGACAAAGATGCAGGTGTTTTGGCATGATTTTAAAATTAGCAAATTATGTTAAATGATGTCAAGTGTTAGGACTGTAAAGGATACTCTACTGCTTCAAGCTTACTTCATGGTGTTGGGAAAATTGTATTTAATAATTAACTTTTAGTTTAGTTATCAAATAATCAAACTGTGTTCAGCAGTTGACTAAATATTATGATATTCTGTTTAATTGTAGTCAATGTAGGAAACTTATAGTCATAGAGGCATACAGCATGGAAATAGACCCTTTGGTCCAATGATAAACACGGACCATGTTCCCAAAATAAACTAAGCCCACCTGTCTGCACGTGGCCTACATCCCTCCAAACCTTTCTGATTCATGAACTTATCTAAATGTCTTTTAAATGTTGTAACTGTACCCACATCCACCATTTTCTCTGGCAGTTCATTTCACACACAAACTGCTCTCTATGTAAAACAGTTGTCCCTCATGTCCTTTTTAGATCTGGTTTTGAACTCTCCCACCATACAGAGAAGACCTTTCATGATTTTATAAACCTCAATAACCTCAAACTCCAATGCTCCAGTGAAACAAGTCCCAGCCTTTCCAGCTTTCCTGCTCAGCCTGCTGTGTTCATCCAGCTTCACACCTTGTTACCCTAGCCTTTCCAGTCTGTTTTTATACCTCAAACCCTTCATTTCTGGCAACATCTTGGTAAATCTTTCTGAACCCTCTCCAGTTTAATGGTATCCTTCCTATAACAGGGTGAACAGCACACAGTGCTCCAGAAGAGGCCTCATTAACTTATACATTTAATGGTAAGTCCCTGGGTAGTTTTGTAGAATGGAGCAACCTATGGGTTTGGGTACATAGTTCTTTGAAATTTGTGTAATTGGCAGACAGGGTAGTTAAGGAAGTGTTTAGCAAATTTGCCTTCATTGCTCAGACTGAGTATAGAAGTTGAGGCATCATGTTGGGTTATGATGATTTATACAATATGTGATTACTAGTTTAGTCTGTAACCCATCCTTTCTGAAAAGAGGGGAGCCCCTGCTGCGCATTTTTAGTAACACAGAACAAGATCCTGCAGTCTTTTGAAGTTGAATGAGCAAGCACACACAATTAGATCCTGATCACTTATCTGACTTTGCCACTATCAAAAGAAGTTCAAAGGGTTTATTGGGTAAGCGGGGAGTGTGGGTGTGGGGGTGTGTAGGAGAGAGAAGAGGTGGCAAATTAAATAACTGCTGTGTTTTCTTAGTTTAATCTGTACTGTTTTGGAAGGACGAAAGCTATCATGTTTTTATAATTTTTTTTAATGTGTCAGAGTTAAGTTCTGCCAGAGTACGTGATTACTTTTGTGACTAAACAAGCATTGAATTTTACAGTGCAGTAGGCAGCCATTTGGCTCATTAGATGTGTACTGGTTCTTGAAAACAGCTACCCAGCCATTCTCATTCTTCGCTATCTCTGTATCCCTCTAAATTAATCACTTTCAAATATATACCCAATTCTCTTTGAAACTACCAGTTCTCTCCCAGGCAGCACATTGCAAAGCCTAAAAACTTTATGAGTACCAAGGTTTCTCCTCGTCTCACTCCTAGCTCTCTTGCTGACAATCTTGAAATTGTGACCCCAGTTACTGACAATCTGACCAGTGGAAACAGAATTTCCTTCATTACCCTGTCAAAACGATTAACAATTTTGAACATCTTAATAAGGTTATCTCTTAATCTTCTCCATTTAAGGAGAATAAGCCCAATTTCTCCGCTCTTTTCTTGTATCTAAAATCCCTCATTCCCAGCATTATTCTAGAGAGGAGTGTAAAAGAGGTAGGGAAGTTCCATTATTAATTAAGCAGAATGTCACAGCTGTACTAAAAGAGGAAGATTCATCCAGCGTGTAGAACATAGGGACAAGAAAGATGGAATCACTGTAATCGGTTATACTATAGGCCTCCCAATTGTCAGCAGGAGACAGAGAAAAAGATATATAAATAGTACATGGAAAAATGTAAACAGGGTTGTCGTAGGGAGCGATTTTAACTTCCCCAATATTGACCAGGACTCCCTTAGCATGATGACAGGATATATGGTGGGTCAAAATTTGTTAGGTGCATCCAGAAGGGTTACTTGATAACAATATATCGATAGTCCAACGAGAGAAGGTGCCATACTAGACCCATTCAGGTGTTCAAATGTTCAGTGGGGGATCATTTTTGGAACAGTGATCATAATTCTGTAAGTTTGAAGATAATTATGGAAGAGGATTAGACTGGTCTTCAGGTGAAAGTGTACCATTGTGGATAGACTAATCAAAAGTATCCCATGCAGATCCAATTTATCCCTCTAATCCCATGTTCTCTGTGGCTAATTCACCTAGCCCACATGTCCGTGGGCACTGGGGCAATTTAGCATGCCAAACCATCAAACTGGCATATCTTTAGACTGTGGGGTTAACCACAGTACCTAGTAGAAACCCATGCAGACATGGGGAGAACATGCAAATTCCGCACACACTGGAACAAACTCAGGTCCCTGGGCTCTATGAGACAGAAGTGTTAACCATTGTGCAACCTGAAATAATTTCACAGCAGTTGGAGTCCTGTCAGCAAGTTATCCTTTATTTATTCATGAACAGTCCATTACTTTAGTACTGCCTCAGTCAGTGTCAGCTATCAAAGTTGGAATATGTCTGACACTCCCTTTTTACCTGTCAGCCAAGGGTCACTGGTTGGGCCAGATTAACAGCCCTGATCATTGAAATCATATTCTATGAGGTCTAAGACAACAAGGTGTAGAGCTGAATGAACACAGCAGGCTAAGCAGCATCAGAGGGGCAGGAAAGCTGATGTTTCGGATCAGGACCCTTCTTCAGAAATGGGGGCAGGGAAGGGGATTCTAAAATAAATAGAGAGGCGGAAGCGGATGGAAGAGGGATAAAGGAGCAGATAGGTGGAGAGAAGACGGACAGTTCAAGGAAGCAGGGATGGAGCGTGGGGATGAGGCTGGTAGGTAGGATGTGGGGTTGGGGGTTGAGGTGGGAGGAGTGGATAGGTGGGAGAAAGGGCGAACAAGTTAGGGAGGCGGGGATGAGTTAGACTTGTTTTGGTATGCGGTCAGGTGCAGGGAGATTTTGAAGCATGTGAAGTCCACACTGATACCATTGGGCTGCAGGGCTCCTGAGTGGGTTCCCAAGATTCATCCAGCATGTAGAACATAGAAATATGAGATACTGTTCCTGCAGCCTTTGAGTGGCATCATTGTAGCACTGGAGGAGGCCCAGGATTGGCCAGTTATGCACCTCTCAGTCGGGTACCACTTCAACTCCCCCTCCCACTCCTTGGATGACATGTCCATCCTGGGCCACCTCCAGTGCCACAACGTTGCCACTCGAAGGCTGCAGGAACAGCACCTCATATTTCACTTGGGAACCCTGCAGCCCAATGGTATCAATGTGGACTTCACAAGCTTTAAAATCTCCCCGCCCCCACTGCATCCCAAAACCAGCCTAGCTCATCCCTGCCTCCCTAACTTGTCCATCCTTTCTCCCACCTATCCACTCCTCCCACCTCAAACCCCACCCCACCTCCCACCTACCAGCCTCATCCCCGTCTCCTTGACTTGTCTGTCTTCCCTGGACTACCAATTCCTGACTCTATCTCCCCACCTACACTCACCTCTACTGGCTCCATCCCTGCCTTCTTGATCTGAGCATCTTCTTTCCACCTACCTGCACCTTTATCCATCTTCCATCTGCTTCTCCCCCCTCTCTATTTATTTCAGAATCTCCTTGCCCTCCCCCATTTCTGACGAAGGATCCAGACCGGAACATCAGCTCTCCTGTTCGTCTGATGCTCCTTGGCCTGTTGTGTTCATCCAGGTCTACACCGTGTTATCTCAGATTCTCCAGAATCAGCAGTTCCTACTATATCTTCTATGAGGTCTAGCTGGCCAACCTCATTACAATCACTACATCGCTCCCTCTCTGAGTCAGAGGACATATGCCCATCCTTGTTCTTGGAGAGCCTCATTGGTCATTTTAGCACCGGGTCAGTTTCCTGTGACTTGGCATCCTATATGGGCAGCTCTTGCGCAAGGAGTGGATCGACAGAATTTCATTCTTATCTTCTGGCAGTATCGGCATTCAGGGTGCTACATCTGTCATGTTGATCTCTGATTCTGAGGATTCATCAACGTTTGATGGAGAGGATGAACCCACTGGTTTTGGCAACATTTCCAACTGTCCCGAGGGGCAAGGCAGGTTTTGCTCCTGCAGCATTTGTGAAATTCATATGGTCCATTTGCTTGTTCAGGACTGTCGCACTACTCGAACTTTATATGTCACTTGTCCTAACCTCGCATTGACCATGCCTCTTACCCATATGTGACCATTTATGTGATTCTTACAACAAACTTTGTTCATTATATCAAACTCTCTTGCTTGCTGGGGCCATGTATTTGGCATTGACATTCCTGATGCATTTCGTTCCCCCCCCCCCCCTCAAGGTCTGGGAAGATCACACTTAACCTGGTGTGGAGTCTTCTAATCATTAACAATCTGCTGATCCTATCCCTGAAGTGGGATGGTTCTATAATCAAATAAGAACTGTGACAGATTAGTATTTAGCAAGGCTTCAAGCCAGCCTTCAAAGTTTGGACTACTCTTTCTGTCAGGCCATTGGATGATGGGTGGTATGGAGTTGTCCTTACCATGTCTACTCTCATTCAACTTTAGGAAATACCCAAATTACCTGCTGGCAAACAATGGGTCATTATCAATGATTAACACTTCCAGGACTCTGTGTACTGAAAAAGATGCGTGCAGTTTTTCTATCGTTGTCACCATGTTTGAGGAATGGACCTTTTGCACATCCAATCACTTTGTGTGGGCATCTATGATGACTAAGAATATTGAACCCAAAAAAGAACTTGCATTGTCGAGGTGCAATCAAGTCCAAGGTTTATTTAACCACTCCCACGGATATGGGGGGGCCTGCTGGCAGTAATTTTTAGCCTTACTCTGTCCACTGCCCCACCAATGCAGCCATGTCTGCATCCAGGCCTGGCCACCAGGCATAACTCCTCACCACCATCAGCATTTTGGAAACCCCGGATGATCCTAATGGAGTTCAGCCAGTATTTGGTGGCGACATCCACTCAGGACAATCTTGCTCCCCATAACAGTACGTCATTACTCTCCAGTGACCTGGTCTTTCTAGGTCCAAAAAGGTTTCAGTTCAAGTTGTGAGGGCCCTTTGGTTTCCCCAATCACCATCAATTGTTTCAGTTTTCAAAGGATTTGATCTTCTCATGTCCAAAGTCTGATATTGTCAGCTGTGACTGGGAGCACGTCCAGAAAATTTTATGGCATTGCAAGCTCTTTAAGTAGGGGGTACCACCAGTAGTGTGCTAATGGGAGGTGATTCAATGCATCTACATTTACTATTCTGACTCGTGGATGGTATTCTAACTTGTATTTATAAGCACTTAGTGTTAGAATGTGACTCAAAGCTATGTATAACACTGCCTTGTCCTCTTTAAGCAGACCAAGTAGGGGTTTCTCATCCGTAACTATCACAAATTTTCAACCAAAGATACTGGTGGAACTTCCTGACTCCAAATATGACTGCCAATCCTTCTTTCTTTATCTGGGTCTATTTTGGCTCTGCATTAGCCAAAGTACTGGATGCATATGCTACTGGGTGTGCCTCTCTATTGGATCACCTATGAGCTAATACCAACCCAATTCATGTTAATATCAGATCTTTCTTGGGATCATAGTATGCCAACACCTTAGAGGATGATAGCTGTTTCTTTACTTCACTGAAAGCTAGGTCTTGTCTTTGCTTGTCTGTTTCCAACCGCAGACCCTTTTTTAGGAATCGATGAAAAGGTGCCAGGATGGAGACCAGCTTATGCCTGAACTTCCCATAATAATTTTCCATCCCAAGAAATGATCTAAGCTCCTGGATAGACATGGAAGCTGGGGTACCTTTGACCACCCTCACTTTATCGTCTGACCGGTGTAACCTAGTCTTGTCTATTCTGTAGTCCAAGTGAGATAACATCCCATTGATTTCTATAGTTGTATAAATTAATGTCCTTTATCTGCCTACACATAGGTATGCAGGCACTGCCCTAAAGCTTCCTGCCCAGCTAGGAATTCGTTGTAAGACTTTGTAACTCCTTATCTTCCTACTCATCGGTAAGCAGGCACTGCCTTAAGCTTCCTGACTGAATAAAATTAGAGTTAAATTGTCTCAAATAAGGTTAAGTGAGGAACATTTGTAAAGGTGTGAGACTTCTGAAGCATGTAACTTCTGTCACTGACAAAGAGGCCAGGGCACTGACTTTGTTCCAGCCAGACACATCAGGAACTTGAAATTACAATGTCTCGTTAACAACTTGAAATTGCCTCCTGCCATTAGCAGCCACTTCACAAATGATCAATACTATATCCTGGTCTTTTATGTTCTTGATGTAATAATTGTTTTGTGTCCTGTCTTTGTCTGTTATAATAATTGTTTCATGGATCACGTCATTGTGAGATGTGAAATTGTTTTATGTATTACGTAGGGGACTGTCCGCTGCTCGGGGAAAATTACTTATGCGACTCTGCATTCTGTGCCGGGTTAAGTACAGTGATTCTCCACAGCACGTACTTGCTCACTAATAAAAGGATTTGTGTTCTTCTAAACAGGTCAGTGTCTTGTTATTGCATCAAGTCTGTGAGCATCTCTGAAAACGAACCTAACACAAGTAGGCCCCATGAGGGGGACTGGAACACACATTTTAGCCTTCTTAGGTGTAGGTTCGCCTTGGGAAAATTGCCTTTGAATATATCAAAGTTCTCTAAGTGTTCCTTATTAATTTTCCCCATTATTAGAAAGTCACCTTGGTAAATGGTGACCTGAGGTAGGCTTTGCAAAATGCTCTTCAATATCTTCTGAAAAATTGAGCAGGCTGATGATACTCAAAATGGAAACCTTGTATACTAGTACAAGCCCATATGGGTATTAATTATAGCATAACTCTGGGAATCCTCATCTAAATACAATTGTAAATAAACATGGCTTATGTTCAACTTTGGGGGCGGCCCGGTAGCTCAGTGGTTAGTACTGTAGCCTCACAGCACCAGGGACCTGGGTTCAATTCCAGCCTCAGGCAACTGTCTGTGCGGAGTTTGCACGTTCTCCCCGTGTCTGCGTGGGTTTCCTCTGGGTGCTCCGGTTCCCTCCCATAGTCCAAAGATGCGCAGGCTAGGTGGATCAGCCATGTTAAATTGCCCGTAGTGTTCAGGGGTGTGTGGGTTATAGGGGGATGGGTCTGGGTGGGATGCTTCAAGGGGTGGTGTGGACTTGTTGAGCTGAAGAGCCTGTTTCCACACTGTAGGGAATCTAATCTAAAAAAAATTCCTGATGAACAACACTCCCTGTCAGCTTTGCATACAAGTCCTCTATTTGAAGAACTGGGTATTTATCCAGCTGTGAAAAGTGGTTTACCCATTGTTTGGAATCCCCACAAAGGCAAACCAATTTGTTGAACTTCAGGATAACAAAGTGTGAAGCTGGATGAACACAGCATCTCAGGAGCACAAAAGCTGATGTTTCGGGCCTAGACCCTTCATCCAAATCAGCACAACCAGTGCTAACCGTACAACAAATTAGACTGATTTGATGGTTCCTTCATTTTTCAGCCTTCTGATTTCTGCCTCTACTGTTTCCCATAAAGCAAATGGTCTGGCCTTGCAGAATCATGGAGTGGCTTCCTGGCAAACATGCAAACTGGCCTTGTCTCCTCTGACAGTCCATACATCATTCTGGAAGATTTCTAGGAATGTAATTAGAACCTCATTCAGGCAGCCATTTTCTAATTGAAAAACATTGAGCCAATCCAAGTGAGCTACTTGCATCCCCAATTTCATCCTAACAAGCTTGGGCCCAAGCCAATCACTGGTAATTGAATACATCTGTGTTTTTTAGACAGCGGCGACTGTTGTAAGCGAGTTTCATCAGAAACATCTTTTTAGCTGTCATCACCACTGAAATAACACCACAGAGGCCAGTATCCCATCACCAAGTCACCGTGTATTTACACATGAACAGTCCTTGATTTTAATACTGTCTCAGATTAATAGTTCCAATCAGGGAACTCATATTCTATGAGGTCCAGCTGGCTGACCTCATAACAATCACTATGCCACCATGCTACTCCAACAACAACATTAGGCAGGAACTGGAAAAGTTAGATTTGGAGTAGTGGTTTGAGGTAAATCTACATCTGACATGTGGGAATCTTTTAAAGGCCAGTTGGTTAGAGTTCAGGACTAGCATGTTCCTGAGAGGATAAAAGATGAAGATGGCAAGATTCAGGAACCTTAGATGACGAGATGTTGAAAGTCTGGTGAAAAAAAGGAAGCACATATAAGGTTTAGGTAACTGAAATCGAACTAAACCCTTGAGGATTATGAAGGAAGCAGAAAAGAACTGAAGCAAGAAATTAGGAGGGCTAACAGGGGCCACAAAATGTCATTGGCAAGAAGGATTAAGGGGAAACCCCAAGGCATTTTGCTCATGTTTTAGGAGCAAGAGGGTAATTAGTGAAAGGGTAGGTCCACTCAAGGACAAAAGAAGGAATTTATGTGTGGAATCAGATGAGTTATGTGATGCTGTATGTAAGTACTTTGCATCAGTATTTACCAAGGAGAAAATCATCATTGATGGTAAAATTACAGAGGGATATGTTGATATTTTAGGATAAATTGATATTCAAGAGGAAGAGTTGGTGTTGGGTGACTTGAAAAATATTAAGGTAGGTAAGTCCCGAGGGCCAAATGGAATCTATCCATGGATTCTAAAGGAGGCAAGGAAGGAGATTGCTGAGAAATTGAGAGAGATCTTTGCTCCTCTTTAGGCTCAGGCGAGGTCCAGCAATCAGCCAGGGTAACAGGGACAATCTTGGAAATTACAGGACATTAAGCCATACATCAGAAACTTTTGAAGACAAGATTTGCTTGCATTTGGAGATGTTCATAGAATCCCTAGTGTGGAAGCAGGCCATTTGGCCCATTGAGTCCACATCACCTCTCTGAAGAGCATCCCACCCAGACACACCCCCTATCCTATCCCTGCATTTCTCATCCTAGACACTATGGGCAATTTATCAGAGTCAATCCACCTCACCTGCACATCTTTGGACTGTGGGAGGCAACCCACACAGACACAGGGAGAATATGCAAATTCCAAACAGACCTCGCCCAAGGCTGGAACTGAACCCACGTCCTTTGTTCTGAGAGAGCAGGAGTGGTCTTATTTCACAAACTTAAAGATTGAGTTTTTTGAGGAAGTAACAAAGATGATTGATGAGTGTAGGGCAATGGACGTTGAAAGCACTTGAGAGGGACCCTCACTTTAGACTGGTAAAGCAGATTAAGCTACATGACATCCATGGTGATTTGGCAAGTTGGACACAAATTTGGCTCTTTCATAGAAGACATAAGGGTAAGTGAAGGGGAGTGTTTTTTTGACAGGAAGTCTGTGATCGATGCTATTCCATAAGGATCAGTGCCTGGACCCCTGTTGTTTGTGATATATATATGAGGCAGTCTGATTAGTCAATTTGCAGACATGAAAATTGGAGTTGTGGATAGTGAAGAAGGTTACCAATGGTACAGCTGGGCACAGGCCTGGCAAATGATGTTTAATCTGGACAAGTGTGAGGTGCTGCATCTTGCAAGGCCAGATGCAAGGGAAAAGTATCAGTAAATACCCATACCCTTAGGTGCATTGAAGGATCCTGGGGTCCAAGTCCATGGCTCCTTGGAAATCTTTGACGATAAAAGTTGGCAAGACATGTTGCAGCATTAGAAGGATACAGAGGGTTTTAAAAGGATGCAGAAGAGATTTATCGGGATGTTGCCCGGATTGGAGCATATTAGCTATAAGAAGAGTTGTACAAATATGGATTGTTTACATTGGAGCTTCGGAAGTTGAGGGGGCAATCTGGCAGAGGTAGAACAAATCCTAACTGCACCTGCGGGACCAGGAGCGTGCTAGTTGATGATCCGCATAATCAATGTAAAAACACACACTAAGTAATGGAAACGTAATGCACTGGTATACACATGACTGTTATACTTTACTTACAGCATAAGCAACTTAAATAATAATGTCAATTTGCCTTAAATAAAAATTATTGGTAGAGAGCGTTCTTACTTACATCCTTAACTGACTACTCGCATATCATGGTAGATAACAGCATTTGAGGATAAATTGGCTCAAAACTGAATCAACTGTTGATATTTTGTCTGGCCATTTTATTGAACAACATATTTACACAGGCAAATAAATTGAAAACTATAATAATTAGACCGAATAATACAGCAAACTTTACGGTTGTTGAGTTATTTAGTTCTTGCCAGTTTACCAGGAGTGTGTCCATAAGGTACCGGTTAAAACAAATTTTGCACATCTGCCAATGTGGTATACTGCATCCACTGTACACGGTGTGGCTTCCTCTACATTGGGGAAACCAAGCGGAGGCTTGGGGACCACTTTGCAGAACACCTCCGCTCGGTTCGCAACAAACAACTGCATCTCCCAGTCGCAAACCATTTCCACTCCACCTCCCATTCTTTAGATGACATGTCCATCATGGGCCTCCTGCAGTGCCACAATGATGCCACCCGAAGGTTGCAGGAACAGCAACTCATATTCCGCTTGGGAACCCTGCAGCCTAATGGTATCAATGTGGACTTCACCAGCTTCAAAATCTCCCCTTCCCCCACCGCATCCCTAAACCAGCCCAGCTCTTCCCCTCCACCCACTGCATCCCAAAACCAGTCCAACCTGTCTCTGCCTCCCTAACCGGCTCTTCCTCTCACCCATCCCTTCCTCCCACCCCAAGCCGCACCCCCATCTCCTACCTACTAACCTCATCCCACCTCCTTGACCTGTCCGTCTTCCCTGGACTGACCTATCCCCTCCCTACCTCCCCACCTATACTCTCTCCTCCTATCTTCTTTTCTCTCCATCTTCGGTCCGCCTCCCCCTCCCTCCCTATTTATTCCAGAACCCTCACCCCATCCCCCTCTCTGATAAAGGGTCTAGGCCCGAAACGTCAGCTTTTGTGCTCCTAAGATGCTGCTTGGCCTGCTGTGTTCATCCGGCCTCACATTTTATTATCTTGCTATATATACGACAGGCGCAGATACTCTGAGTCTTATTCTCATGGTGGAAATGTCAAATACTTGGGAATAGGCTTAAGGTGAGAGGAACAAAATTTAAAGGAGATGTTTGAGCAACTGATTTTATACTGAGGGTGGTAGGTGCTTAGAATTCCCTGCTCAGAGAAGTGGTAGAACCTGGCCAGTTCAGCAACTAATTAGGGAAGCAAATACATGCTATTGCTTACCACAAATAGATTGGAATACAAGGAACATAGATGGCTTAGTGGTATTACTGCTGGACTAGTAATCTAGAGACTCAGGGAATGTTCTGGGGTTATAGGTAAGAATCCCAGCATGGGAAACAGTGGAATTTGAATTCAGTAAAATACCTGGAAATAAAAGTCTAATGATGAAACCATTGTGATTTACACAAAAACTCATCTGGGAATTTGATACAGTCCATGTCATGTCAAGAAATAGCCGGAGTCACTGGATTCTGCAAGGGCTCTGACAACATTCTAGCAATTGTATTGAAAGCATGTGCCTCCAGAACTTGCTGGACCACTTGCTAAGCTCCTCCAATACAGATACAAAACTTACATCAATCCGGCAAATTGGAAAATTACCCAGGCATGCCCCGCTCATAAAAAGCAGGCCAAATTCAATCCAGCCAATCTGATCAATTTTCTTTCAATGATCAGCAAAGTGAGAGACAGTGTCATCAATAATACTATTAAGCAGTTTTTTTTATTCATTTGCTGAATGATTGCATCACTGGCTAGGCCAACATTTACTGTCCATCCTAGAGGGCAGTTCAGAGTCAGTCACATTGCTGTGGGTCTGGCATCACATGTAGGGAAGACCAGGTAAGGACAGCAGCTTCCTTCCCCAAAGGACGTTAGTGAACCAAACTGGCTTTTTCTGACAATCGACAATGGCTTCACAGCCAACATACTTTTAATTCCAGATTTTTGTTCAACTGCAATTTCACCATTTGCCATGGTGGGATTTGAATCTAGATCTCCAGAACACTACCTCAGTCTCTGGATTAATAGTTCAGCAGTAATACCACAAGGCTTCCCCCCCCCCACCCCCATTTGATGGGCAATAACCTGCTCATTCCGCTCAGTTTAGAATCGGCCAGGACCAAACAGCTCCTGACTTCTCTGCAGGCTTGCTTAAAATATGGACAGAAGAGCAGAATTCCAGAGTTGCGGTGCGAATGACTGCCCTTTACATCAAGGCTACATTTCACTGAGTGTTGCATTAAAGAAAAAAGTTGGACTCAATGGGAATTTGTGGAAAACTCTCCGTTGCATAGAGTCATACCTGGCACAAAGAAAGATGTGTGTGGATGAGGGCAATGCATGTAATGTACTATACCTGGGCTTCTGCAAAGTTTTTGATAAAGTCCAATATGGGAAACAGATAGCAAAGGTAAGAGCCCACGGGAACCAAGGACGTTTGCCTAATTACATTCAGAATTGGCTGAGTGGCAGGAAGCGGAGGGTAGAGTTTGAGGGATGTTTGTGTGACTGGAAGCCTCTGTTCACTGAGATTCCACAGGGGTCAGTGTTGGTGTTTTGTTGTTTGTAATTTGGACTTGAATTTAGGAGTGTTGATCAGTAAGTTTGTGAATGATACAAAAAATGGTAGGGTATGAAACAATGAGGAGGATAGCCTTAGATCAACAAAAGGATATGGAAGGGCTGGTCAAATAGGCTGATGAGTTGAAAAAAGAATTCCATCCAGATTAAGTTTTAGGTGATTCACTTGGGCAGGACAAACAAACCAAAGGAATATATGATGAAGGGAGGACACTATGGAGGATCAGAGGGACTTTGATGTATAAGTACACCAGTTCCTTAAGGTTTTAGGACAGGTGATAAAGTAGTTAAGAAGGCATTTCAGATATTTGCCTTTATTAGCCAAGGCATGCAGTTTAAGTGTAGGATGGCTATGCTGAGAGCACATAAAACGTTGGTTAGGCCACAGCTAGGGTACTGTGTGCAGTTCAGGAATCCACATTGTTAGAGGGATGTGATTGCACTGAACAGTGTGCAGAGGAAATTTACCAGGATATTGATTGAACTAAACAGATAAAAGAACAGAAATTGCTGGAGAAACTCAGTAGATCTGGCAGCATCTGTGAACAGGAAACTGTGGTAATGTTTCAAGTCCAGTAACTATTCTTCAGAACTGTCAGCAGCTAGGAAAAGGTGGAATTCAAGCTGATGACTTGGGAGTGATGGTGGGTGTTTGGGGTGGGCGGAGCGTGGTTTGATGTTGCTGATAGTAAATAGGTTATGAGGGAGGGCACGCAGAGCAGGACAGAGAGAATGCAGGATGCAGCCAAAAAGATTGTTGATAGAAAACCAGGGAAGAGAAGCTAAATTGGTGGATAATGCAAGCTATAAATAGGTGATAATGGATTGGCTGTACCGAAAACAATCTATTTTGTGACAAGACCTGGGGTGTGGGGTGGTTAACAGACAATGTAAGGATGTGGTCATGTTCTAAAATTGTTAAACTTGATATGGACAGCTGAAAGCCGATGGTGATCAAGTGGAAGATGAGATGTTCTTCAAAATTACATTGAGCTTCACTGGAACTATTCAACAGAACAGAGACAGAAATATTGCCATGGGAACACAGTGGTATGTTGAAATGGTAGAGAACTGGATGTGCCTACATTACAGGAGGAATGTAATTGCATTCATGCGTGTGCAGAGGAAATTTCCAGGATGTTGTCTGGGCTAGAGAGTTTCAGTTATGAAGAGAGATTGGACAGATTGAGATCATTTTCCTTGGAGTAAAAGAGATTGAAAGGGGATACAGGGATCTCTGCTGGGTCCCCTATTATTTGTCATTTATATAAATGGCATAGATGGCTTTGTATATGATATAGATGACTTAGTAAGTTTGTGGATGACACAAAAATTGATTGGTTAATAGTGAAGCGACTGAGGAGGATTCTGGGAGGAGCTGGCTCAGCCACCATGACTGCAGAGGGGAGCACAAAAGAGCTGGTGTCAATTAACAGTGCACACGCATCCAGCAGGGGGTGCTGCTGAAGAGTAACTGAAGAGGATTCTGGGAGGAATGCAGAACATAAAACAAAGAACTGTCCAGTACAGTACAGTACAGGCCCTTTGGCCCACGATGTTGTGCCCAACTTTTACCCTAATCCTATAGTCTATCTAACGTACCAGCGACTGCCAGGAACGAATAGTAAAGGGAGGCAAGCTATAGCAGAGTGGCCATTTTGAGAAGGGTTGCTTTGTGGGTGAAGTACTTCTACAGTTTTAAATATGGGCTTTGGTGAATATCGGGCTTTGGTGAGAAGGGCAATCAGCAAAGAGATAAGGGTAAGGTAAGATTCTCTTCGTTGTCTTAATGTTCAGGAGTCGACATGGCAATAAGGGCCGTGGTGCACTCTTCCTGCCAGACGTGGAAGATCAGGGAGCAATCTTGTGTCCCTGCTGTCTACATCTGTAGGAAGGGTGACCAGTTGCAGCACCTCATAGACCGTGATGTTCAATTGGAGAGGCAGTCAGACACACTGAGGAGCATACAGGGGGCTGAGAGTGCCCTGTGAAATGGTCACTCCACAGGTTCTGTCAGATAAATGGGTGACTGCCAGTAGAGGTAGGCAGGTACTGCAGGAGTCTCCTGTGGCTATTCCCTTCTTCATCAGGTATACCATTTTGGATACTGTTGGGGGGCAGGGACGGAGTAATCTCTCAGGGGAGTACAATAGCCGTAGCAGGCATGTAACACCACCACTGGATCTGCTGTAGAGCAGGGTCAGGCAAAATCCAAACGAGCATTAGTAGAAAGGAATTCACTAGTCAGGAGCACACACAAGAATTCTGTGGCTGCAATTGAGGCTCTAGGATGCTGTGTTGCCTCCCTGGTGCCAGGGTCCAGGATGTCTCTGAACAGGCAGATAGCATTCTGAAAGGAGAGGGTGAAAAGCCAGAGGTTGCGGTATATATTGGAATGAACGACATAGGTAGGATGAGGGACAACGTCCTGTAGCAGCAGTTCAGGGAGTTAGGTAGAAAGTTAAAAATCAGGACCTTCAAGGTTATAATCTCAGGATTGCTCCCTGTACCACGTGCCAGTGAGGTTAGAAATAGGAAGATAGTACAGCTCAACACTTGGCTAAACAGATGGTGTAGAAGTGAGGGTTTCAGATATCTGGGCCACTGGGATCTCTTCCAGGGCAGGTGGGACCTGTACATGAAGGACGAGTTGCATCTCAGCTGGAGGGGCACAAATATTCTGGCTGGGAGGTTTGCTGATGTCCCTTGGGAGGATTTAAACCAGCTTGGCAGGGGGATGGGAGCCAACGTGAAGGTGAATGGACTAAAAAGGAACTACAGAATAGGGCCAGTAAGACTCAGAGGAAGAGCAGGCAGGGTATGGTTGCTGATCAAAGTGGATCTAGTGGACTGAAGTGCATCTGTTTCAATGCAACAAGTGTAACAGGTAAGGCGGATGAATTCAGGCTTGGATTAGTACTTGGAACTATGATGTTGCTGCCATTACAGAGACTTGGTTAAGGGAGGGCCAGGATTTGCAGCTTAACGTTCCAGGATAAAGATGTTTCAGGCAGGATACTGGGGGACAGAAAAGCGGTGGGGGAATTGCACTACTTGTTAAGGAAAATATCACAGCTGTACTGTGGGAGAAAAACTTGGATGGGTCATACATCAAGGCAATATGGGTAGAGCTCAGGAACAGGAAGGGTGCAATCACAATGTTTGGGGTTTACTATAGGCCTCCCAACAGCCAACGGGAGATAGAAGAACAGATATGCAGGCAGAGATAATGGGAACTGCAGATGCTGGAGAATCCAAGGTAACAAAGTGTGAAAGCTGGATGAACACAGCAGGCCAAGCAGCATCTCAGGAGCACAAAAGCTGATGTTTCGGGCCTAGACCCTTCATCAGAGAGATGGGGATGGGGAGAGGGTTCTGAAATAAATAGGGAGAGAGGGGGAGGCGGACCGAAGATGGATAGAGGAGAAGATAGGGTGGATAGGGAGAGCCTTTTTCCTAGGATGGTGACGGCGAGCACGAGGGGGCATAGCTTTAAATTGAGGGGTGAAAGATATAGGACAGATGTCAGAGGTAGTTTCTTTACTCAGAGAGTAGTAAGGGAATGGAACGCTTTGCCTGCAATGGTAATCGATTCGCCAACTTTAGGTACATTTAAGTCGACATTGGATAAGCATATGGACGTACATGGAATAGTGTAGGTTAGATGGGCTAGAGATCGGTATGACAGGTCGGCACAACATTGAGGGCCGACAGGCCTGTACTGTGCTGTAATGTTCTATGTTCTAAGATAGGTGGAGAGGAGAGTGTAGGTGGGGAGGTAGGGAGGAGGTAGGTCTGTCCGGGGAGGACGGACAGATCAAGGAGGCATATCTGTTCTTCTATCTCCCGCTGGCTGTTGGGAGGCCTATAGTAAACCCCAAACACTGCGATTGCAACCTTCCTGTTCCTGAGCTCTACCCATATTGCCTTGATGTATGACCCATCCAAGGTGGGAAATGGAGGTGCGGCTTGAGGTGGGAGGAGGGGATAGGTGAGAAGAAGAACAGGTTAGGGAGGCGGGGACATGTTGGGGTGGTTTTGGGATGCAGTGGGGGGAGGGGATAAGCTGGACTGGTTTTGGGATGCAGTGGGGGAAGGGGAGATTTTGAAGCTTGTGAAGTCCACATTGATACCATTGGGCTGCAGGGTTCCCAAGCGGAATATGAGTTGCTGTTCCTGCAACCTTTGGGTGGTATCATTGTGGCACTGCAGGAGGCCCATGATGGACATGTTGTCTGAGGAATGGGAGGGGGAGTTGAAATGGTTCGTGACTGGGAGGTGCAGTTGTTTATTTCTGCAAAGCAGTCCCCAAGCCGCCACTTGGTTTCCCCAATGTAGAGGAAGCCACAACAGGTGCAGTGGATACAGTATACCACATTGGCAGATGTGCAGGTGAACATCTGCTTAATATGGAAAGTCATCTTGGGGCCTGGGATGGGGGTGAGGGAGGAGGTGTGGGGGCAAGTGTAGCACTTCCTGCGGTTGCAGGGGAAGGTGCGGGTGTGGTGGGGTTGGTGGGGAGTGTGGAGCGGACAAAGGAGTCACGGAGAGAGTGGTCTCTCTGGAAGGCAGACTAGAGTGGGGTTGGAAAAATGACTTGGGTGGTGGGGTCGGATTGTAGATGGCAGAAGTGTCGGAGGATGATGCGTTGTATCTGGAGGTTGGTGGGGTGGTATGTGAGGACGAGGGGGATTCCCTTAAGGCGGTTATTGCAGGGGCAGGGTGTGAGGGATGTGTTGTGGGAAATATGGGAGACACGGGCAAGACATTCTCGACCACTGCGGGTGGGGGGGGGGAGTTGCGGTCCTCGAAGAATGTGGACGTCTGGGATGTGCGGGAGTGGAATGCCTCATCCTGGGAGCAGACATGGCGGAGGCGAAGGAATTGGGAATAGGCAAGATGTAGAAGTAACAGGGTTATTGTCGTGGGTGATTTTAACTTCCCATATATTGACTGGGACTCACTTAGTGCTTGGGGCTTGGATGGGGCAGAGTTTGTAAGGGGCATCCAGGAGGGCTTCTTGAAGCAGTATGTAGATAGTCCAACTAGGAAAGGGGCTGTACTGGGCCTGTATTGGGAAATGAGCCTGGCCAGGTGGTCGACATCTCGGGAACGGTGATCACAATTCACTAAGCTTTAAGGTACCGATAGATAAAGATAGGTGTAATTGTCAAGCGGAGGTGCGAAATTGGGGGAAGTCTAATTGCTACAATGTTAGGCAGGAACTGAAGAATGTAGATTGGAGGCAGATGTTTAAGGGCAAATCAACATATGGTATGTGGGAGACTTTCAAGTGTAAGTTGCTGGGAACTCAGGATCAGCAAGTTCCTTTAAGGATGAAGGATAAATATGGCATGTTTAGGGAACCTTGGATAGCGAGAGATATTGTGAGCCTAATCAAAAAGAGAAAGGAAGCATTTATCAAGGTTAGGAGGCTGGGAACAACATGAAGCAAGGGTGGAATACAAGGAAAGTGGAAAGAAACTTAAGCAAGGAGTCATGAAAGGGGTCATGAAAAGTCATTGGCCAACAGAATTAAGGAAGCTCCTAAGGTTTCTTATACATATATAAAGAACAAGAGGGTAGCCAGGGAGAGGGTTGTCCCACTCAAGAACAAAGAAGAGAATTTATGTGTGGAGCCAGAGGAAATAGGCGAAGTATTAAATGAGTACTTTGCGTTAGTATTAACCATATAGAAGGGCTTGGTGCATGATGAGTCTGGGGAAGGGTGTGTAGATAGTTTGGATCATGTTGAGATCAAAAAGGAGGAGGTATTGGGGGTCTTGAAAATCATTAAGGGAGTCAAGTCCCCAGGGCCTGATGGGATATACCCCAAAATACTCAGAGAGGCAAGGGAGGAAATTGCTGGGGCCTTGAGGGAAATCTTTGTATCCTCACTGCCTACAGAGGAGGTCCCAGAGGATTGGAGAATAGCTAATGTTGTTCCTTTGTTTAAGAAGGGTGGCAGGGATAATCCAGCTAATTACAGGCTGGTCGGCCTTACGTCAGTCGTAGGGAAATTACTGGAGAGGATTCTTTGAGACAGGATTTATTCCCACGTGGAAATTAATGGGCATATTAGTGAGAGGCAACATGGTTTTATGAATGGGAAGTCGTGTCTCACTAACTTAGTTGCGTCTTTTGAGGAAGTGACAAAGATGATCCATGAGGGTAGGGCAGTGGATATTGTCTATATGGACTTCAGTAAGGCCTTTGACAAGGTCCCTCATGGCAGGCTGATGCAGAAGATAAAGTCACACAAGGTCAGAGGTGAGCTTGCAAGATGGATAAAAAAAACTGGCACGGCCATAGATGACAGAGGATAGCAGTGGAACGGTGCATTTCTGAATGGAGGGCTGTGACTAATGGCATTCCTCGGGGATCAGTGTTGGTACCTTTGCTGATTGTAATATATATAAGTGATTTGGAGGAGAGTTTAACTGGTCTGTTAGTAAGTTTTCCGATGACACAAAGGTTGGTGGAATTGCGGATAGTGATTAGGACTGTCAAAGGATACAGCCAAATACAGATCAGTTGGTGACTTGGGCAGACAGATGGCAAGTGGAGCTTAATCTGAAAAATGTGAGGTAATGCATTTTGGAAGGTCTAATCCAGGTGGAAAATGTACAGTAAATGGCAGAACCCTTATGAGTGCTGATAGGCAAAGTGATCCGGGTGCACAGGTGCACAGGTCACTGAAAGTGGCAACGCAGGTAGAAAAGGTAGTCAACAAGGGATACGGCATGCTTGCCTTCATCAAACGGGGCATTCAGTTTTAAAATTGGCAGGTAATGTTGCAGCTTTACAGAAACTTAGTTAGGCCGCATTTGGAATATTGTGTTCAATTATGGTCGTCATGCTACCAGAAGGATGTGTTGGCTTTGGAGAGGGTACAGAAAAGATTTACCAGGATGTTGCCTGGTATGGAGGGCATTACCTATGAGGAGAGGTTGGAGAAACTTGGGTTGTTCTCACTGGAATGACGGAGGTTGAGGGGCAACCTGATAGAGGTCTACAAGATTATGAAGGGCATGGACAGATTGGACAGTCAGAAGCTTTTTCCCACCGTGGAAGAGTCAGTTATCAGAGGCCATGGGTTTTCGAAGCAAGGGGTGAGGTTTAAAGGTGATGTACAAGGCAAGTTTTTTTTTACACAGAGAGTGGTGGGTGCTTGAAACTTGCTGCCAGGGCAGGTAGTGGAAGCAGATACTATAGAGGTTTTTAAAGGGTGTCTTGACAAATATATGAATAGGATGGGAATAGAGGGATATAGTCTCCGGAAGGGTAGAGTGTTGTAGTTGTGATGGACAGCATGTTGATGCAGGCTTGGAGGGCAGAAAGGCCTATTTCTGTACTGTAATTTTCTTTGTTATTATTGCTTTGGTAGCACTGTACTATACGCCCTCCAACAGTCAGCGGGAGACTGAGGAGCAAATATGCAAGGAGACTGCAGATAGCTGCAAGACTATGGTTGTAATAGTAGGGGTTTTACCCTTCCTAACATTGACTGGGACTGCCATAGTGTCAAGAGCTTGGATGGACAGAAATTTGTTAATGTTTTCAGGAAAAATTTCTCATGCAGTATGTAGATGGCCCCAAGAGAGAAGGAGCAAAGCTTGACCTCTTCTTGGGAAATAATTCAGGGCAAGTGACCAAATTGTGAGTGAGGGAGCACTTTGGGATTAGTGAAAATAATTTTAGTTTTAAAATTGCTATGGAAAAAGATAGCCATGATTTGAAGTTTTAAACTACAGCGAGGTGAATTTTGATGGTCTTACACAGGAACTTACAACAGTTAACTGGGGAAGTCTGTTTGCAGGCAAAGGGATGTCTGATAAGTAGGAGGCTTTCAAAAGTGAGTTAATTAAGATTCAAGGCCAGAATGTTCCTGTTGGAATGAAGGGTAACGTTGGCAGGAGTAGGGAATCCTGCATGACTAGAGTTATTGAAGCCCTGGTTTTGAAAAAGAAAGAGTCACATGACATGTATAGACAACTGGGATCAAGCGAATTCCTTATGAAGTTTAGAGGGTGTTGGGCTAAGCTTTAGAAAGTAATCAGGAAGGCTAAAATGGGTTACAAGATGGCATTAGCAGATAAGGTAAAGAAGTACACAAAGGGCAAAAGAGTAACTAGGGAGAGAATAGGACCTCTTAAAGTTCAACAATGTCATGTACCTGCAGAACCACAAGAGATCAATGAGATCCTAAATGAATACTTCTTGTCAGTATTTACCATCAAGAAAAGCATGGACACTAGGGAACGTGGGGAAATAAATACTGGTGTCTTGAAGAGTGTCCACATTAAAGAAGAGGAGATGCTGGCAGTCTTAAAATGCATCAAGATAGATGAATCCCTGGGGCCTGATAAAGTGTATTTCTAGACATTGTGGGAGGCCAGGGATGACATAGTGGGGTCCCTCGTGGAGATCTTTATATCAGCGACAGCCACGGGTGAACTGTCCAAAGATTGAAGGGCGGCTAATGTTATGCCATTATTTAAGAAAGGTTTTAGAGAAATACCTGGGAATTACAGACTGGTGAGCCTAACGTCTGTGGTGGTTAAGTTGTTAGAAGAGATTCTGACAGACAGGATCTACAGGCAGTTGGAGAGCCATGGGCGGATTAGGGATAGCAGCATGGCTTTGTTCATGGAAAATCAAATTTGGTTGAGGTTTTTTAAAAAGGTGACCAAGAAAGTAGATGTCGACAGTGCGGTAGACGTTATCAATGTGGACTTTAGCAAGGCCTTTGACCAGGTACTGCACGGTAGATTGCTGAGTAAGGTTAAATCTCATGGGATCCAGTGAAAGCTAGTCGACTGGATATGAAGAGATAATGGGAACTGCAGATGCTGGAGATTCCAAGATAATAAAATGTGAGGCTGGATGAACACAGCAGGCCAAGCAGCATCTCAGGAGCACAAAAGCTGACGTTTCGGGCCTAGACCCTTCATCAGAGAGCTTTTTTAATAAATAGGGAGAGAGGGGGAGGCGGACCGAAGATGGAGAGCAAAGAAGATAGGTGGAGAGGGTGTAGGTGGGGAGGTAGGGAGGGGATAGGTCAGTCCAGGGAAGACGGACAGGTCAAGGAGGTGGGATGAGGTTAGTAGGTAGCTGAGGGTGCGGCTGGGGGTGGGAGGAAGGGATGGGTGAGAGGAAGAACCGGTTAGGGAGGCAGAGACAGGTTGGACTGGTTTTGGGATGCAGTGGGTGGGGGGGGAAGAGCTGGGCTGGTTGTGTGGTGCAGTGGGGGGAGGGGATGAACTGGGCTGGTTTAGGGATGCAGTGGGGGAAGGGGAGATTTTGAAACTGGTGAAGTCCACATTGATACCATATGGCTGCAGGGTTCCCAGGCGGAATATGAGTTGCTGTTCCTGCAACCTTCGGGTGGCATCATTGTGGCAGTGCAGGAGGCCCATGATGGACATGTCATCAAGAGAATGGGAGGGGGAGTGGAAATGGTTTGCGACTGGGAGGTGCAGTTGTTTGTTGCGAACTGAGCGGAGGTGTTCTGCAAAGCGGTCCCCAAGCCTCCGCTTGGTTTCCCCAATGTAGAGAAAGCCGCACCGGGTACAGTGGATGCAGTATACCACATTGGCAGATGTGCAGGTGAACCTCTGCTTAATGTGGAATGTCATCTTGGGGCCTGGGATGGGGGTGAGGGAGGAGGTGTGGGGACAAGTGTAGCATTTCCTGCGGTTGCAGGGGAAGGTGCCGGGTGTGGTGGGGTTGGAGGGCAGTGTGGAGCGAACAAGGGAGTCACGGAGAGAGTGGTCTCTCCGGAAAGCAGACAGGGGTGGGGATGGAAAAATTCTTGGGTGGTGGGGTCGGATTGTAAATGGCGGAAGTGTCGGAGGATAATGCGTTGTATCCGGAGGTTGGTAGGGTGGTGTGTGAGAACGAGGGGGATCCTCTTGGGGCGGTTGTGGCGGGGGCGGGGTGTGAGGGATGTGTCGCGGGAAATGCGGGAGACGCGGTCAAGGGCGTTCTCAATCACCGTGGGGGGGAAGTTGCGGTCCTTAAAGAACTTGGACATCTGGGATGTGCGGGAGTGGAATGTCTTATCGTGGGAGCAGATGCTCTCTGATGAAGGGTCTAGGCCCGAAACGTCAGCTTTTGTGCTCCTGAGATGCTGCTTGGCCTGCTGTGTTCATCCAGCCTCACATTTTATTATCATCGACTGGATATGAAATTAGCTTGACAGTGGTAGACAGATGGGGGTGGTAGAGGGTTGTTTTTTATACTGGAGGCCTGTGACTAGCAGTATACCACAAGGATTGGTGCTGGGTCCACTGTTATTTGTCAATTATGTAAATGATTTGGCTGAAAATTTAGGAGGTATAGTTACAGAGTTTGCACATGCTTGTTTTAATAGGTTGGAGCATTGTGTATAGAGGTTGGGACGACTTGTTGCATCTGTACAAGCTGTTGGTGAGGCCACATTTGGAATACTGCGTGCAGTTCTGGTTTCCCTACTATAAAAAGGACGTTATTAGACTAGAAAGAGTGCAGAAAAGGTTTACTGGGACGCTATCTGGCTGTCAGGTTTGAGTTATAAGGAGACATTGAATAGGCTGGGACTGTTTTCTCTTGAACGCAGGAGACTCAGGTGTAACCTCATAACCTTATAAAATCATGAGGCATAAATAAGGTAGATAGCAAACTGTTTTTCCCCATGGTAGGGGAGTCTTAAACTACAGGGCATAGGTTTAAGGTGACAGGGGTGAGATATAAAAGTGTTTAGGGAGTACTTTTTTCACAAAGAGGTAGTGGTGGAAGCAAATACAATTTTGTCATTTAAGAAACATTTAAACAGGTACATGGATGGTATGGGTATGGACGGATATGGACCAATTGCAGGCAGATGGGACTAGCTTAAATTGAGAAAATTGGACTGCGTGGGCAAGTTGGGCTGAAGAGCCTGTTTTCATGCTGTAAACCTCTATGATTCTCAACAGTTAGGTGGTTATTTTTGACTGGCACAGATGCAATGGACCAAAAAAAAACCTTTTTCTGTGTTGTAGATGCTGTAAAATTGTTCCACCTCATCCTTGATAGCAGTCTCATCCTTGTGTAAATTCTAATATAACTAATTAAAATAGGACCAATGTTTGCCAAAATTCTTGGTGTAGAATTATAATTGACTTAGCCTGCTTAATTTCCAAACCACCTTTTGAAATCCCAAAAGCTTGTCTGCCAATTTTAATATCCTTCTGAATTTGATTGATATTCTTTTCTTCAAAGTCATTTTGTATCCCATCAGAAAATTGTTGACATGCATCCTAAAGCATCCAAAAAATTTTCCATGGTGATGTCAATCAAACATCACTGTGTTTAACTCCAGTTGTGATTACCCGAAAGTTAAGCAAATTTCTTTACAGAAAAAAAATTTAGAAGTGTCATTTAACCCCTGAATGCATTCACGCAATACCAGAGGCTCAATCTATTCCCTGTGCTTCTATTGGGAGCTGTAAGAATATCTCCTTCTCGAGCAGGTTATCTTGAAGGAATAACACTTTGATGCCTATAGAAATATACCACATTAATATCCAAGTAAACGTTGTTAGGATGGCCAAGATAACTTTTGAAATTACATTCCCAGACATAGGAGTCTTCCAAAATGTCTTGCCCAAAAACATTCCTCAAAGCCTGCAGTTACCAATCTAACCTTGGTTTTATAGGTCTTACATTTGCTGTAAAAATCCACCTGGGTGACAAAGCAGGCTGACTGCTGTCATCAAGTTCAGAATATACTCCAAGTTCATTCGCAGGACATAGAACAGTACAGCACAGGAACAGGCCCTTTGGCCCACAATGATCCATCGAATATGATGCCAAATTAGACTAATCCCTTCTGCCTGTCCTTGATCCATATCCCTCCATTCTTTGCATATTCAGGTGCTTATCTAGAAGACCCTTAAGTGCCATTATTGTATATTTCTCCACCACCACTCCCGGCAGCGCATTCCAGACTCCTAAAACTCTGTGTAAAAAAAAGTGCCCCTCACATTTCCTTTGAACCCCCCCCAACCTCACCTTAAATTCATGCTTCCAGTACTATACATTTCAACTCTGGGAAAATAGATTCTGACCATTAACCCAATGCCTCTTATAATTTTATAAATTTCTATCAAATTTCCAAAACAACCTGGGTCTTTCTGGCCTCTCCTTTATAGCTCATGCCCTCTAATCCAGGCTGCATCCTGGTAAACCTCTTCTGTACCCTCTCCAAAGCCTCCACATCCTTCCTGTGGTAGTGGGCCAACCGGAACTGAACTCAATACTCTAAGTGTAGCCTAAGCAAAACCTTTTAAAGCTACCACATGACATCCTGACTTGTATACTCAATTCCCCAACCAATAAAGGCAAGCATACCATATGCCTTCTTTACTACCCCATCTACTTGTGTCACTTTCAGGCAACAATGGACTTGAACCCCAAGATCCAACTGTATATCAATTTTGCTCAAGGTCCTGCCATTAACAGCATACGTTTCCTTAACATTTGATCTCCAAAAGTGCAGCACCTCAAATTTACCTGAATTAAACGCAATCTGCCATTTCTCCGCCAGTATCTGCAACTGATCCATATTCCGCTGTATCCTTTGACAACCTTCTATGCCATTCATGACTCCACAGATCCTTGTATCATCTGCAAACTTATTAACATACCCACCTACGTTTTCATTCAAGTCATTTTTATATATCACAAACAGGTTCCCGAGGAATACCACTAATCACAGACCTCTAGCCAGAAAACACCCTTCCACCACTATCCGAGCCTTCAATGGGCAAGCCAATTCTGAATCCATTCAGTTCTATAACTTTTGGTTTGACATCTTATAGAATGTAGAATGGTACAGCACAGGAACAGGCAAACAATGTTGTGCCAAACATGATGCCAAGTAAAACTGATCCATTATGCCCGCCCTTGGTCCATATCCCTCTATTCCTTGCATATTCATGCGCTTATCTAGAAGTCCCTTAAAGGCCCTTATCATATCAATTTCTACCACCACTCCTGGTAGTGTGCTCCAGACACCTACCACACTCTTGTGTGAAAAAGGTTGCCCCTCACGTCTTCTTCGAACTTTCCCTCTCTCTCTTTAAATACACGTATTAAATGTTTCAACTCCAGGAAAAAGTTCTGACAGTCAACTCTTAATTTTATGAACTTCTATCAAGTCTCCCCTCAGCCTCCAGTGCCCAAGAGGATCTAACTTGCTAAGTCAGCCTTGATCCCACATGCTGCTATCTTTTTTAACAGCCTCCCACGTGGGACCCTGTTAAAAGCCTTGCTGAAGTCCATGTAAACTCCATCAACAGAACCAACATACATACTTGGTCACTTCCTGGAAAAATTTAACCAGATTTGTTAGGCATGATTATCCTCTGACAAAACTACACTGACTATCCCTGATTAAACCTTCTCCTTCTGAATGGAGATTCATTTTCTCCTTCGTTGTTTTCTCCAGTAGTTATCCCACCACTCATATGAAACTCACTGTTCTACAATTCTCTGGTTTATCTCTACCATACTTCTGATAAGTAGAACCATGTTAGCTTCCACCAGTCCTCTGGCACCTCCCTTAAGGTCAGAGAGGAAATAAAAATTTAGATCAGGGCACCGGTGGTTTCCTTCCTCCTCTCCCACAGCAGCCTAGGGAAACTCTGGTCTCCTTATAGTTCATTCCCACTAATCCAGGTAGCATCCTGGTAAACCTTTTCTGTACCCTCTCCAAAGCTTCCACATCCTTTCCGTAAAGTGGTGATCAGAAATGAATGCAATACCCTAAGCATGAAAAGTCTTACAACCTTTTATCACATTTTCTTCCATTCTATTAGCAGTCACCTCTTAATCATTGGTACTTCCGCTTTAATCTGATGTCTGAGAAGGGGAAATATTACAGGATCCAGCTCTGGCCCATTTTCTCATTTTGAGATTTCTCTCTCCATCAATGATAGAGGAAGTGAGGAGGTACTGAAAGAGACTTAAAAGTGGAAAAACCCCAATGGTCAATGAGCTGTATCCCAGGCTGCTATGGGAGAGGAGGAAAGAAATCACTGGTGCCCTGATCCAAATTTTTATTTCCTCTCTGGCCTAAAGGGAGGTGCGCGAGGATGGTGGAAGCTAACATGGTTCTACTTTTCAGAAGTATGGTAAAGATAAACCAGGAAATTATAGAACAGTGAGCATGATGGTAGGATGACTACTGGAGAAAACAGCAAAGGAGAAAATGAATCCCCATTCAGAGGGAGAACGTTTAATCAGCGTGGTTTTGTCAGAGGGTGATCATGCCTAACAAATCTGGTTAAATTTTTCTAGGAAGTGACCAAGTATGTATGTCAGGATAGTTCTGTTTATGAAGTTTACCTGAATTTCAGCAAGGCTTTTAACAGAGTCCCACATGGGAGGCTGTTAAAAAAGTTAGCAGCATATGGGATCAAGGCTAACTTAGCAAGTTAGTTCCAAAATTGGCTTATTGACAGGAGACAGAAAGTGGTGGTACAAGGTTGCTTGCATGACAAGGTGCCTGTGTCAAATGGCATACCAGAAGGATTACTGTTGGAACCCTTATTGTGTGTGATATCTATAAGTGACGTAGAAGAGAATGTAGGGAGTGATGAGAAGTAGGTTTGTAGGAAGAGAACAGGGAAGAGAGACTGGATAAGCTCAGATTGTTTTCTTTGGAGCAGAGAAGGTTCGAGGGGGCTGATTCAGTGTTATAAGATTATGAGCAGCATGGATAGGGTGTATAGAAAACAGCTGTTCACTTTGGTTGAAGGATCAATAACGATGAGGCACATTTTTAAGGTCAAAGGTAAAAGGACAGCATGGTGGCTCAGTGATTAGCACTGCTGCCTAGCAGTGCTGGGAACCTGAGTTCAATTCCAACCTCAGGTGACTATCTGTGTGGAGTCTGTACATTCTCCCGATGTCTGCATGGGTTTCCTCCCATAGTCCAAACATGTACAAGTTGAGTAGACTGGCCATGCAAAATTGTGTTCAGTGTGTGTAGGTTAGGTGCATTAGCCACAGGAAATGCAGGGTTACAGGGATAGGGTAGGGGAATGTGTGTGGGTGGGATGCTGTTCAAAGCGTTGCTGTGGACATGTTGGGCCAGATGGCTTGTTTCCACACTGTGGGAATTCAATGATGATTCTATGCTTAGTGGCCAGTTGAAAAAATATTTTTCATCCAGAGTGTGGTGGTGATCTGGAATGACTGCCTGAGACGGTAGTTGTGGCAGGTGGTTAGATTGTCTCTTATTGGATTTGTATAGTCCGAATATTACTTGCTAGTTGTCGACCCAAGCCTGGATATTGTCCAGTTCTTGTTGCATTTGAACCTGACTGCTTCAGTGTTTGAGGAGTCACAAATGATACTTGAACATTGCACAATGAATAGCAAACATCCTCACTTCTGACATTATGATGAGGGAAGGTCATTAATGAAGTAGCTGAAGATGGCTGGGCCTAGAACACTAACTTGAAGAGCTCATGCAGAGATGTCCTGCAGCCAAGATAACCAATTTCCAAAAAACACAGCCAAATTCACATATGCTGGGTATGACTCCAACCAGTGGAGAGTTTGTCCTCTGAGACTCATACTTTTGCTAGGGCCCCTTCATGTCACATTTGGTCAAATGCAGCCCTGAAGTCAAGGGCTGTCACTCTCACATCACCTCGGGAATTCAGCACTTTTGGTCATATTTGAATTAAATATGTGGGGTGCCAAGAGTTGAGGGGTCCTGGAGAACCCAAAATGGGGGCCACTGAACAGGTGGTGCTTAATATCACCGTTGATACACATTCAATCATTTTTCTGATAATTGAGAGTAGACAGATGAGGAGTAATTGGCCAGGTTGGATTTGTCCTGCTTTTTGTGTACAGGACATATCTGGGCAATTTTCCACATTGTCAGGTAAATGCTAATGTTGTAATTGTACTTGAAGCACTTGGCTGGGAAGCAGCAACTTCTGCAGCACAAGTCTTTAGTACTAATGCCAGAATGTTATCAGTGTCCATTGTGTTTGCAGTATCTAGTGCCTCCAATCTTTTCTTAATATCATGTGGTGTGAATTGAATGGGCTGAAGATTGGTATCTGGGGCTTCTGGTATCTGAATGCTGGCCAATATAGATCAATTGGCACTTCTGGCTGAAGATTGCTGAAAATGCTTCAGCCTTATCTTTTGCACTGATGTGTTGGGCTGTCACATCAGTAAGAATGGGGATATTCGTGCAGCCTATCCTCCAGTGAGCTGTTAACTGTCCACCATCATTCACGAGTCATTGTAATAGGCCTTCAGAGCTTAGAGCTGATCCATTGGTTGTGGAATCACTTAGCTCTGTCTTGCTGTTTACGCACATAGGTATTCTTATTTGGAACTTCACCAAGTTGACGCCTCATTTTTAGGTATGCTCGGTGCTGCTCCTAGCATGCCCTCCTGCACTCTCCTTTGAACCAGGGTTAATCCCCTGGCTTGCTAATAATGGTCGAGAGAGGAATATGCCAGGCCATGAGGTTGCATATCGTGCTAGAATACAATTATGCTGCTGTTGATGGCCCACAGTGCCTCACGGATGCACAGTTTTAGGTTGCTAGGTCTGTTCGAAATCTGTCCTATGTAGTACCTTGATAGTTCCACAAAATGTGAAGAAGAGGCCTCTACAAGGATGGCGCAGAGATCACTCTCAATGACACTGTCACAGACAGATGCATCTGCAGCCGGTAGCTTGCTAAGGATGAGATCAAATATGTTTTTCCCTCTTGCTCATTCCTTCACTACCTGCTGCAGATCCTGTCTAGCTGTTGTGTGTTTTAGGACTCGACCAACTCGATCAGTAGTGCTGCTATCAAGCTACTCTTAGTGGTGGACACTGAAATCCCCCACTCATAATACATTTTGCACTCTCACCACTCTCTGTGATTTCTCCAAGTGTTGTTCAAAATGATGGTGTCCTGATTCATCAGCTGAACGAGGACAATTTGTGAAAATCAGTAGGAAATTTCCTTGCCCACATTTAATCTGAATCCATAAGACTTCATGATATCCCAGCCAATGTTGTTGACTTCCTGGGCAACTGCGTCCTAACTGTGTGTGCAGCCACCACTGCCCGGTATGTCCTACCAGTGGGACAGGACGTATTTGGTGATGGTGATGGGGGTGTCCGTAAGGTACTGCTCCATGCTTTTGACTATGTCAGGCTGTTGTTTGACTCGTGTCTGACACAACTCTCCCAGCTTTGGCACTAGATGCCAGATATTGTAAGGAGGATTTTGCAGGGTCCACGGGGCTGTTTATGCCATTGTCTTTTCTGGTGCCTAGGTTGATGCGAGGTGGTCTATCCAGTTTCATTTCTTTGTTTAGACTTTGTAGCCATTTCAGAGGACAGCTGAGGGTCAGCTATATTGCTATGGTTTGGCTTGGACATTTAGCCAGTTCTTATTCTACTCAGTGGTTATCACTGTTGCCTCACAGTGCCAGGGACCTCCATTCGATTCCAATCTTGGATAGCCGTGTGGAGCTCTCCAGTGTTAGCGTGGGATTCCTCTGGGTGCTCCAGTTTCCTCCTACAGTCCAAAGATCTGCAGATTAAATGGATTGACCATGGTAAATGTGGCGTTACAGGATAGGGTGGGCGACAACGTCAAGGTGGGATGTTCTTCAGAGGGTCAGGGCAGATTCAATGGGCTAAATGGTCTCTTTCTGCCTGATAGGGATTTTATGATTCTATTCTATAATTCTGTTTCTTTCCCATCAACTTGCCTGCACGTCCCATTAATGTGGCCACCCATGAGTCATCTGCCACTGCTTATATCTGATTCCAATGTTCTAATATGCAAGTTTTGCTGTCAGATCCAATAACTTTTGTCCTTTTCCATTCTGTGTCCTTCTTTCTTGCCACAAACTGTCATCAGAACTGAAATCCCCCCAGATGGTCTGATGCAATACTTCAATGCTCTCCTAATTTTTTCTGATATCCCAGCTTTCATGCTCACTCTTCTACTGGTGTGTAAGGCATTTGAACAGTGCAAAAAAATTGAGCCGACTGTTGTTCTTTCCAGGGATGGAGCGATGAATACATCTTGGGTACCAACCACATTCTATCTGGTACAGGCTATATATACAGAAAGCTAAAAGGGGACAATCAAACGATACTGACAGGTAAAATTAGGGAAACTCCAAAGTTGTTTTACAAACACTTTAAAGGATAAATGGATAACGAGAAAGAGTATGGCACATAATTATAAGAACCACAGCAGTCATTTGTAAATAGGGCCAAAGCATGTAGGTAGGGTTCCAAATTGATTCTTTAGACCATTGTTCACTAGTGAAAGGGATCAAATGAGAATAGAAATCAGGATAGAGGTCGATGTTCCATTCAAGAAATTAGCATTGATAGAGAGGGCATTCTGAGTGGTTTGGCAGGCATAAAATTAGATAAATTTCCAGGGCTCAATAAAACGCATCAGGCTTGTTGACTGAAGTAAGGGAGGAAGTTAGCAGGTATGTTTACAAAAATTTTCAATTCCTCTCTGGCCACAGGAAAGGTGGTAGATGACAACAAAATGGTACCATTATTCAAGGAAGGAGCAAGAGACAAACTAGGAAACTACAGTGGAAGCAATTCGAAGGTTAAGATTAATTCGTGTTTGGAGAGGCAGGGATTAATCAAGAATAGTCAACATAGCTTTATTGAAGGGAGATCATGACTGTTCAAATTGATTGAAATTTTTGAAGAGGCATCTCGGTATATTAATGAAGACCATGTTTTTGATGTGGTCAACTTGGTCTTCAGGAAGGCTTTTGATAAGATACCACGTGGGAGACTGATAGCCAAGGTAAGAACACATGTGCTCTAAGAAAATTTGGCAAACTGGATCCAAAATTGGCTGAGTGGCAGGAAGCAGAAGGTGATGGTTGAAGGGCGTTTATCTGATTGATCGTCTGTGTCAAGTGGGGTCCCACACGGGTTAGTGTTGGGGCCCTTGCTGTTTGTGGTTTACATAACTGACAACTTGAATATAGGAGGGTTCATCAGTAAGTTCACAGATAATACAAAAACTGGTGGGTTGGGAAATAGTGAGGAAGGTAACCTTACAGTAGAGGAGGATACAGTGTGCTTAGCTTGGAGCAGCATCCAGGAGAAATTGGGAAACCCTACAGCAGCAGTCGGAAGATGGATAAACTGTAAGGGGTAGGTCATGCCTTACAAACCTTATCGAGTTTTTTGAGGATGTGACTAGAAAAGTTGATGAGGGTCGAGCTGTGGATGTGGTGTATATGGACTTCAGTAAGGCATTTGATAAGGTTCCCCATGGTAGGCTCATTCAGAAGGTCAGGAGGAATGGGATACAGGGGAACTTAGCTGCTTGGATACAGAATTGGCTGGCCAACAGAAGACAGCGAGTGGTAGTAGAAGGAAAATATTCTGCCTGGAAGTCAGTGGTGAGTGGAGTTCCACAGGGCTCTGTCCTTGGGCCTCTACTGTTTGTAATTTTTATTAATGACTTGGACGAGGGGATTGAAGGATGGGTCAGCAAGTTTGCAGACGACACAAAGGTCGGAGGTGTCGTTGACAGTGTAGAGGGCTGTTGTAGGCTGCAGCGGGACATTGACAGGATGCAGAGATGGGCTGAGAGGTGGCAGATGGAGTTCAACCTGGATAAATGCGAGGTGATGCATTTTGGAAGGTCGAATTTGAAAGCTGAGTACAGGATTAAGGATAGGATTCTTGGCCGCGTGGAGGAACAGAGGGATCTTGGTGTGCAGATACATAGATCCCTTAAAATGGCCACCCAAGTGGACAGGGTTGTTAAGAAAGCATATGGTGTTTTGGCTTTCATTAACAGGGGGATTGAGTTTAAGAGTCGTGAGATCTTGTTGCAGCTCTATAAAACTTTGGTTAGACCGCACTTGGAATACTGCGTCCAGTTCTGGGCGCCCTATTATCGGAAAGATGTGGATGCTTTGGAGAGGGTTCAGAGGAGGTTTACCAGGATGCTACCTGGTCTGGAGGGCTTATCTTATGAAGAGAGGTTGACTGAGCTCGGTCTCTTTTCATTGGAGAAAAGGAGGAGGAGAGGGGACCTAATTGAGGTATACAAGATAATGAGAGGCATAGATAGAGTTGATAGCCAGAGACTATTTCCCAGGGCAGAAATGGCTAGCACGAGGGGTCATAGTTTTAAGCTAGTTGGTGGAAAGTATAGAGGGGATGTCAGAGGCAGGTTCTTTACGCAGAGAGTTGTGAGAGCATGGAATGCGTTGCCAGCAGCAGTTGTGGAAGCAAGGTCATTGGGGTCATTTAAGAGACTGCTGGACATGTATATGGTCACAGAAATTTGAGGGTGCATACATGAGGATCAATGGTCAGCACAACATTGTGGGCTGAAGGGCCTGTTCTGTGCTGTACTGTTCTATGTTCTATGTAACCGGTAAGCCTATAAATTTACCGTGGTGCAGATTCGGATCTAATCTTTACAGAGGGCTTAGCTTAGAACAACAGCCAGGAGGTGGGAATATAGTAACGGGTAAATTGTTGCAGGAACACCAAGAGAATCTCCAGTGCGGCTCCTAATGAATGATAGTTTCAAAAGGTGCGCGAGGCTCTGGATTGGTTAGTACTGGTCGCCTGACAATTACTGGTTAACCCTTTCTTATCCCAACACATTTAGATTCCCTACAGTGTGGAAACAGGCCCTTCAGCCCAACAAGTCCACACCGCCCCTGAGGCATCCCACCCAGACCCATTCTCCTATAACCCACACACCCCTGAACACTACAGGCAATTTAGCATGGCCTATCCACCTAGCTTGCACATCTTTGGGCTATGGGAGGAAACTGGAGCACCTGGATGAAACCCATGCAGACACGGGGAGAGTGTGCAAACCCACACAGACAGTTGCCCGAGGCTGGAACTGAACCCGGGTCCCTGGCTCTGTGAGGCTGCAGTGCTAACCACTGAGCCACCGTGCCACCCCAACAGTGGGAATTCAGTTGTGGCTATCGCTTTCACAACCTGAGTAGGCAATCTGTTGGAGGGTCTAAGCCTGAAACGTCAGCTTTTGTGCTCCTAAGATGCTGCTTGACCTGCTGTGTTCATTCAGCTCCACACTTTGTTATCTAGGAAATCTGCTGTCTATTAAGGATTACTGGTTAGTGAAGATAAGTTTACTGAATTAGCTAAGACCTTATAATATTCTAACCCTTGAAGGTTAAGAATAGTGGGAACTTAGTTGAAAGAGAACTAGGACAGAAAAAATATTTTTTATAGGAAGGTGGTAAAAGGGGGAGGGGTGTGGCTTTCTTAGTCAAGGACAGTTTAAGGGTCGCTGAAAGAACTTTTGACGAGGACTCGTCTACTGAGGTGGTATGGGCTGAGGTCAGAAACGGGAGAGGAGAGGTCACACTACTCGGAGTTTTTTATAGGCCTCCGCAAAGTTCCAGGAATGTGGAGGAGAGGATTGGCAAAATGATTCTGGGCAGGAGTGAAAGGAACAGGGTGGTCATTATGGGAGGCTTTAACTTCCTTAACATTGACTGAAATTGCTATAACTCTAGTACGTTGGATGGATCAGTTTTTGTCCAATGTGTGCAGGACGGTTTCCTGACACAGTATGTCGAAGGGCCCACAAGATGGGAGGCCACACTGGATCTGGTACTTGGTAATGAACCAGGCCAGGTGTTTGATTTAGTGGTAGGTGAACACTTTGGAGAGAGTGACCATAATTCAGTTACGTTTAGTTTAGCGATGGAAAGGGATAGGAACATGCCACAGGGCAAGAGTTATAGATGGGGGAAGGGCATAATGTGATTAGGCAAGATCTTGGAGGCATAGAATGGGGTAGCAAAATGCAGGGGATGGAGGCAATCCAAATGTGGAGCCGGTTTAAGGAAAAGATATTGCGTATCCTCGATAGGTATGCCCCTGTCAGGCAGGGAGGAAGTGATAAGGTACGGGAACCGTGATTTACTAAAGAAATTGTATCTCTTGTTAAGCAGAAGAGCGAGGCTTATGTGACAATGAGACGAGATGGTTCAAATGAGGCGATGGCAAGTTACAGATTAGCTAGGAAGGATTTAAAGAGAGTTAAGAAGAGTAAGGAAGGAACATGAGCAGACATTAGCAGGTAGAATACAGGAGAACCCTAAAGCTTTCTATATGTATGTGAGGAATAAGAGGATGACTACGGTAGGAATAGGGCCAGTCAAAGACAGAAGTGGGAAGTTGTGTGCGGACCCCGTGGAGATCGGAGAGGTCCTAAATGAATATTTCTCATCTGTTTTCACTCAGAAAAAGGAGAATATTGTACAGGAGAAGACTGAGTTACGGGCTTCCAGAATTGAAAGGATTAAGGTTAGTAAGGAGGAGGTGTTATCAATTCTAGAAGGTGTGAAGGTAGATAAATCCCCTGGGCCGGACGGAATTTTTCTGAGGATTCTCTGGGAAGCTAGGGAGGAGGTGGCAGAGCCTTTGGCCTTGATCTTTGAGTCCTCATTGTCTACAGGTTTAGTGCCAGAGGACTAGAGGATTGCAAATGTTGTGTACTGGTTCATGAAGGGCAGTAGAGATGACCCAGGTAATTATACGCCTATGAGCCTTATGTCTGTTGTAGGAAAAGTTTTGGAAAGGATTATAAGAGATAGGATTTGTAATCATCTCGCAAGCAACAACTTGATTGGAGATAGTCAACTTGGATTCGTCAAGGGCAGGTCGTGTCTCGCAAACCTCATTGCGTTTTTTGAGAAGGTGACCAAGCATGTGGATGAAGGTACGGCAGTTGACGTGGTGTACATGGACTTCAGTAAAGCCTTTGATAAGGTTCCACATGGCAGGCTATTGGAGAAAGTACGGAGGCATGGGATTGAGGGAGATTTAGTAGTTTGGATTAGAAGCTAGCTTTCTGTATGAAGGCAATGAGTGGTGGTTGATGGAAAATATTCAGCCTGGAGTCTGGTTACTAGTGGTGTGCCTCAAGGATCTGTTTTGGGACCACTGCTGTTTGTCATTTTTATAAATGACTTGGACGCAGGCATAGGTGGATGGGTTAGTAAGTTTGCAGATGACACTGAAGTCGGTGGAGTGGTGGACAGTGTGGAAGAATGTTGCAGGTTGCAGGGAGATTTGGATAAACTGCAGAATTGGGCTGAAAGGTAGCAAATAGAGTTCAATGTGGATAAATGTGAGGTGATTCACTTTGGGAAGAATAATAGGAAGGAAGAATACTGGGTTAATGGCAAGACTCTTGGTAGTGTGGATGGGCAGAGGGATCATGGTGCACATGTACATAGATCCCTGAAAGTTGCCACCCAGGTTGATGGTACTGTTAAGAAGGCTTACGGTGGTTTTATTGATAGAGGGATTGAGTTCCAGAGCCGTGATGTCATGCTGCAACTGTACAAAACGCTAGTGCAGCCTCACTTGGAATACTGCATGCAGTTCTGGTCGCCCCATTACAGGAAGGATGTAGAAGCATTGGAAAAGGTACAAAGGAGATTTATCAGGATGTTGCCTGGTCTGCAGTAAAGGCCTTATGAAGAAAGGCTGAGGGACTTGGGTCTGTTCTCATTGGAGAGAAGAAGGCTAAGAGGGGATTGAATAGAGACATTCAAGATGATCAGAGGATTAGATAGGGTGGACAGTGAGAGTCTTTTTCTGAGGCTGATGACGTCAGCTTGTGCGAGGGGGCATAGCTACAAATTGAGGGGTGATAGATTTAAGACAGATGTCAGAGGCAGGTTCTTTACTCGGAGAGTGGTAAGGGCGTGGAATGCCCTGCCTGCCAATGTAGTTAACTCAGCCACATTAGGGGCATTTAAACAGTCCGTGGATAAGCATATGGATGATGATGGAATAGTGTTGGGGGTTGGACTTAGATTAGTTCACAGGTCGGTGCAGCATCAAGGGCCGAAGGGTCTGTTCTGCGCTGTATTGTTCTATGTTCTATGTTCTATACTATCCATGTGAAGTTGAGTGAGAAATTGCTCGTGACCACCTAATTAACTAAAACCAAATATAATATGTAAACATCGGAGATAGTAAGAACTGCCGATGCTGCCTGGCCTGCTGTGTTCCTCCAGCTGCACACTCTGTTATAATGTCTAAACATATGTACTTTTCTTTATTAAAAAGTAACTATAAGGTGAAAATGGTGGTCAGGAGTATCACGTGGTCGACCTATAACATGGGTCAACTCTGGGAGAGTTCAACAGTCCCACATGGCTTCATTTGCAGGAAGTGTGGAAAGTTGCAGCTCTTTGCTTTAATTGACTGGAGCTGCGGATGGGCACACATAGAAGAATGCAGGAGGCCGAATGGAATTTCAAGGAAGTGGCCACACCCAAGGTTGAGACAGATAGATGAGTGATGGTCAGAAGGGGCAAGCAGGTAGTGCAGGGCCCTCCTGTGACGGATCCCCTCAAACAAATATACCGCCTTGGTTGCTGTTCAAGGGGGCAATCTGTCAGGGGATGACAACAGCAACAGTTCTGTTGTACAGTAGGGCAGGTCGAAGTGCAGGCAAACAATGGTAGTTGGGGACTCAATAGTTAGAAGCACTGGGAAGGTGTTTCTGTGGCTGCAAATAAGGCTCCAAGATGTGATGCCTCCCTGGTGCCATGGTTAAGCATGTCTCTGAGCATGCTCAGGACACACTGAAGTGGGTAAATTGCCAGAAGTCGTGGTACCAATGGCATAGACAGTGAGAACGAGAATATCCTGCAAGGACAGCCCAGACAGCAAGGTAGTAAATTGAAAAGCTAGACCTCCAGGATTGTAATCTTGCAGTAACTCCCCATGTTACGTGGTTGTAAGGCAAAGAATAGAAAGATGGTACAGCTTAATACATGGCTAAAGATCTGATGCAGGGGAGAGGGTTTCAGATTTCTGGATCATTGGAATCTCTTCCAAGGCAAGTGGATCTATACAAATATACAGGTTGCATCTTACCTGGAGGGGCACCAACATCCTGGCGGGGAGGTTTACTAGTGCAACTTGGGTGGATTTAAACTAATAAGGCAGGGGATGGAAACCAAAAAAACGGGTCAGAAAGTGAGCAGCAGGTACAGGTTAATAGAATAAACAGGTAGGGCCAGTCTAACAACCATGGTGAGGGAAGTAATCATAAAAGACAAAATGTGGGTTGAAGGTTGGAGTAAATAATAGAGTTAAAGCTCAGTGTTGTTAGGGATTACGATAACAAATATAACTTATTTTAAAACCTTATACCTAAATGCAGGCAATAAATATTCAAAATAAAGTTGATGAGCTGATGGTATAAGTAGAGAAAAATGGGGACAACCTGGTCGGAATTACTGAAACATGGTTACAGGAAGATCAAGGCTGGGATCCAAATATCTAAGGGTATTCGATATTCTGAAAGGATAGACAAGAAGGAGTAGGAGGTGGAGTTGTTTGATTGGTAAAGGATGACATCAAGGCTGTATTAAGAAGTGATATTGGCACTAGAGACTAAAATGTTGAATCAGTCTGGATGGAAATAAAAAGCAAAGAAAGAAACCCCTTGGTAGGAGTAATTTACAGGCCCCGAACAGTATTTCCGAAATAGGGCATGTAAACCCGGAAATAAGACTTGTGAGAGGGCACAAGGGTAATGAAGAGTGATTTGAACTTGTCTATTGATTGGGATAATCGACATGGCAAGAGTAGCCACAAATAAAGGTTCATAGAATGTATGAGGGATTATTTCTCAGTACAACATGCCATGGAGCCAGCCAGAGACCCGGTGACTTCAGATTTGGGATTATGTAATGAGGAAGCATTGATAAATGGTTTTGTAGTTAAGGATCCTCTTGGAAGGAGTGACCACAAGAAGCTAAAATTTCAAATTCAGATTGAAAGAGTGAAGACACAGTCGCATATAAGAATTTTAGCACTGGGCAAAAGTAATCATGCAGGTCTGAGGAAGAGTTGGCCCAAGAGGATTGGGCAAATATGTTAAAAGGACAGGACAGTTTAGTACAATTTAGGGAGATACTAAATACCTCAGATTAAAGTCTATTTGTGAGAGGAAGAGGAATTGTAAAAAGGTGAAAAATCATCCATAGCTTAACAAGGTAGTCAAGGATAATGTAAAGGAAAAAACTAGGGCATGTCATACTGCAAAAGTTATTGGCACTCTGGAGGATTGGGAGAAATTTCAGCGTCAAGCAAAGTGTTACTAGAAGTAAAACCAAAAGAGCTAAAATGAACGATGAAAGGAAACTAGCAGAAAAAGTAAGCACTGATATCAAAAGCTTCTGTAAGTATGTAAAAGGAAGAAAACAGTGTAAGTAAATGCTGGCTTTTTACTGTATGCAATTGGCAAGGTAATAATTAGAAAATCAGAAATGGCAGAACTCTGTTTTCATGGTGGAACATAATAATTTCTTCCATAAAAATTGCAGTTACTACAGAGGAACTTGGTGAAATTACTGAACCAGGGAGAAGAACGAAGTAAACCGATAAAATTAATGGCAGCTTAGTCTCTGGGGCCTGATGGCCTGCACCCCAAGGTATTAAAGAAAGTGGTAGCAGAGATAGCAGATGCATTATGATTTTCCAAAATTTCCTGGATTCTGGAAAGGTACCATAGATTGGAAATATGCCGATGTGACACCCTTATTCTAAAAACATAGGCAAATACTGGAAAACTACAGACCAATTAGTTTGACCTCTGTAGTGGGGAAGTTGTGGGAGCTCAGGGACAGTGCTCTTGTTAGACTGCATGACGGCTCTGGAGCTGCGGATGGACTCACTTTGGAGCATACGCGATGCTGAGGGGGTCGTGGATAGCACGTTTAGCAATTTGGTCACACCGCAGATTACGATTGCTGAGGGAGATTGCGAATGGGTGACCAAAAGGCAGGGGAAGAGCAGGAGGCCAGTGCAGGTGTCCCCTGCGGTCATCTCCCTCCAAAACAGGTATTCCGTTTTGAACACTGTTGGGGGAGATGTCTCACCAGAGGAAGGCAGCAGTAGCCAGGTTCACGGCGCCATGGCTGGCTCTGCTGTACAGAAGGGCGGGAAGAAGAGTGGAAGGGCGATAGTCATTGGGGATTCAATTGTAAGGGGAGTAGATAGGCGGTTCTGCGGTCGAAAACGGGACTCCCGAATGGTATGTTGCCTCCCAGGTGTACGGGTCAGGGATGTCTCCGATCGGCTGCTGAACACTCTGAAGGGGGAGGGCAAACAGCCAGTTGTCGTGGTGCATATAGGCACCAATGATATAGGCAGAAAACGGGATGAGGTCCTACAAGCTGAATTTAGGGAGTTAGGAGCCAAGTTAAAAAGTAGGACCTCAAAGGTAGTAATCTCAGGATTGCTACCAGTGCCACGTGCTAGTCAGTGCAGAAATGAAAGAATAGCCAGGATGAATGCGTGGCTTGAGAGATGGTGGAGGAGGGAGGGTTTCAGATTTTTGCGACATTGGAACCGGTTCTGGGGAAGGTGGGACTATTACAAATTGGACGGTCTACACCTGAACCGGACTGGAACCAATGTCCTTGGGGGTGCTTTTGCTAATGCTGTGGGGGAGGGTTTAAACTAATGTGGCAGGGGGATGGGAACCAAATATTGGACAGAAAAGAGGTAGAATCGAAAGCCTGTAGGGAACTAGATAATGGAGTCAGAGTGACTAAAGGGAATAGTAGTCGGGGAGCAGATGATGAACACAAAGGGACAGGTGGTCTGAGGTGCATTTGTTTTAATGCAAGAAGTGTAGTAGACAAGGCAGATGAGCTTAGGGCTTGGATCGGTACCTGGAGGTATGATGTTATTGCTATTACTGAGACTTGATTGAGGGAAGGGTATGACTGGCAACTAGTTGTCCCAGGATATCGATGCTTCAGGCAGGATAGAGAGGGAGGGAAAAGAGGTGGAGGAGTTGCAGTAATGGTCAAAGACGATATCACAGCCGCACTGAAGCAGTGAGGTAATAAGGGTAGAACTCAGAAATAGGAAGGATGCAGTAACAATGCTGGGGCTGTACTACAGGCCTCCCAACAGCGAGCATGAGATACAGGTACAAATATGTAAACAGATAATGGAAAGGTGTAGGAGAAACAGGGTGGTGATGATGGGAGATTTTAATTTTCCCAACATTGACTGGGATTCACTCAGTGTTAGGGGTCAAGACGGAGCAGAATTTGTAAGGTGCGTCCAGGAGGGTTTTCTAGAGCAGTATGTATATAGTCCAACTCGGGAAAGGGCCATACTGGACCGGGTGCTGGGGAATTTACCCGGCCAGGTGGTTGATATTACAGTAGGGGACTACTTTGGAAATAGCAACCACAATTCCGTAAGTTTTACAATACTCATGGACAAGGAAAGGAGTGGTCCTAAAGGAAGAGTATTAAACTGGGGGAAGGCCAACTATACCAAGATTTGGCAGGATCTGAGGAATGTAGATTGGGAGAAACTGTTTGAAGGTAAATCCACATTTGATATGTGCGAGGCTTTTAAGGAGAGGTTGATTAGCGTGCAGGAGAGACATATTCCTGTGAAAATGAGGAACAGAAAAGGTAAGATTAGGGAGCCATGGATGACAGGTGAAATTGTGAGACTAGCTAAGAGAAAAAAGGAAGCATACATGAGGTCTAGGCAACTGAAGAACTTTGCAAGAATATCTGGAATGTAGAGCAAATCTGAAAAAAGGGATTAAGAGGGCTAAGAGAGCACATGAGATATTGCTGGCAAACCTGGTTAAGGAAAATCCCAAAGCCTTTTATTCATATATAAAGAGCAAGAGGGTAACTAGAAAAAGGATTGGCCCACTTAAGGACAAAGCAGGAAAGTTATGCGCTGAGTCAGAGAAAATGGGTGACATTCTTAACGAGTACTTTGCATCGGTATTCACCAAGGAGAGAGACATGATGGATGTTGAGGTTAGGGATAGATGTTTGCTTTGTCTAGGTCAAGTTGACATAAGGAAGGAGGAAGTGTTAGGTATCCTAAAAGACATTAAGGTGGACAAGTCCCCAGCTCCGGACGGGATCTATCCCAGGTTATTGAGGGAAGCAAGAGAGGCAATAGCTGGGGCCCTAACAGATATCTTTGCAGTGTCCTTAGACACGGGTGAGGTCCCAGAGGACTGGAGACTTGCTAACGTTGTCCCCTTGTTTAAAAAGGGAAGCAAGGATAATCCAGGTAATTATCGACCGGTGAGCCAGATGTCAGTGGTAGGGAAGTTACTGGAGAAGATACTGAGGGATAGGATCTATTCCCATTTGTAAGAAAATGGGCTTATCAGTGACAGGCAACATGGTTTTGTACAGGGAAGGTCATGTCTTACCAACTTAATAGAATTCTTTGAGGACGTGACAAAGTTGATTGATGAGGGGCAGGCTGTACATGTCATATACATGGACTTCAGTAAGGCGTTTGATAAGGTTCCCCATGGCAGGCTGATGGAGAAAGTGAAGTCACATGGGGTCCAGGGTGTGCTAGCTAGATGGATAAAAAACTGGCTGGGCAACTGGAGACAGAGGGTAGTAGTAGGGAGTTTCTCAAATTAGAGACCTGTAACCAGTAGTGTTCCACAGGGATCTGTGCTGGGACCACTGTTGTTTGTGATATATGTAAATGATCTGGAGGAAGGTGTAGGTGGTCTGATCAGCAAGTTTGCTGATGACACTAAGATTGGTGGAGTAGCTGATAGTGAAGAATATAGATAGACTGGAGAGTTGGGCAGATAAATGGCAGATGGAGTTCAATCCGGGAAAATGCGAGGTGATGTATTTTGGAAGATCAAATTCAAGGGCGAACTATACAGTAAATGGAAAAGTCCTCGGGAAAATTGATGAACAGAGAGATCTGGGTGTTCAGGTCCATTGTTCCCTGAAAGTGACAATGCAGGTTAATAGGGCAGTCAAGAAGGCATATGGCATGCTTTCCTTCACTGGGCGGGGTATTGAGTACAAGAGTTGGCAGGTCATGTTGTAGTTGTATCGGATTTTGGTTCGGCCACATTTGGAGTACTGTGTACAGTTCTGGTCGCCACATTACCAGAAGGATGTGGATGCTTTGTAGAGGGTGCAGAGGAGGTTCACCAGGATGTTGCCTGGTATGAAGGGTGCTAGCTATGAAGACAGGTTGAATAGATTAGGATTATTTTCATTAGAAAGACGGAGATTGAGGGGGGACCTGATTGAGGTGTACAAAATCATGAGGGGTACAGACAGGGTGGATAGCAAAAAGCTTTTTCCCCAGAGTGAGGGACTCAATTACTAGGGGTCATGAGTGAGAGGAGGGAAGTTTAAGGGAGATATGTGTGGAAAGTTCTTTACACAGAGGATGGTGGGCGCCTGGAACGCGTTGCCAGCGGAGGTGGTAGACGCAGACACGTTAGCGTCTTTTAAGATATATTTGGATAAGTACATGGATGGGCAGGGAGCAAATGGACACAGACGGTTGGAAAATAGATGACAGGTTAGACAGAGGATTTTGATCAGCGCAGGCTTGGAGGGCCAAAGGGCCTGTTCCTGTGCTGTAGGTTTCTTTGTTTCTTTGTTGCTGGAGCCAATCAGAAAGGAGATAACTAAACATTTAGTCATAGAGTCATACAGCATAGAAAGAGACCCTTTGGTCCATCTATCTATGCCAACAATAATCCCAAACTAAATTCGTCCCACCTGCCTTACCTGGCCTATATCTCTGTAAACACTTCTTACTCACGTACCTATCTCAATGTCTGTTAAACATTGTAACTGTACTCACATCCACCACTTCCTCTGGAAGTTCGTTCCACACACAAACCACTCACTGCATATAGAAAACTGGCCTTCTTGTCTTTTTTAAAAATCATTCTTCTCCGACTTTAAAAATATGACCCCAGTCTTGAAATCCCCCACCCCGGTGAAAAATACCTGCCATTCACCTTATCTATACCCCTCATAATTTTATAAGGTCAACTTTCAACCTCCTACACTCTAATGGAAATATGTCCCAGTCTATCCAGCCTCTCCCTACAACTCAAATCCTCCATTCCCAGCAATTTCCTGGTAAGTTTGTTCTGAACCCTCTCCAGCTCAATAATGTCCTTCCTATAACAGGACGGCAGAACTGGACAAAGTACTCAAGTAGAGGCCTCACCAATGTCTTGTATAACTTCACCATAATATCCCAACTCCTATACTCAAAGGTCAGAGCATTGAAGGCAAGCATGCTAAATGCCTTCTTAACCACTCTATCAATATGTGATGGAAACATCAAAGAATTATGTGCCTGAACCCCTCAGTATCTCTGTTCTACAACATTACCTAAGGCCTTACATTATATAAGTTCTGCCCTTGTTTGTTTTACCAAAAAAAACTTGGAAGAACAAAACTCAGTTCACCAATATCAGCACTGTTTCATAAAGGACAAGTTATGTTTGACAAACTTGCTGGAGTTCTTTTAGGATGTAACCAGCAAGGTGGATAATGGGGTCCAGTGGATATGGTATATCTACACCTCCAGGAGACATTTGACAAGGTACCGCATAAAAGACCAATCCAAAAAATTAGATTGCTGTGGGTTAAGGGTGGAGTATTGATTTGGATGGAGGATTGGCTGACTGACAGAAAGCAGAGTGTTGGGATAAATGGTTCCTTCTGTGGTTGCGAAAAGTAACTAGTAGAGTGCTGAAAGGCACAGTTCTCAGACTACAACTATTTACAATCTACATAAATGATCTGCAAGCAGGGATAGAGTGTAACATAGTAAAGTTCACAGATGATACTAACATAGGTGGGAAAGCAGGCAGTAATGAGGCAATAAAGAGTTTACAGATGGATATTGATAGACTAGGAGAATGAACCAAAATTTAACAGTTTAATGCAGGTAAGTGCCAGATTGTCCATTTTGGCCGGAAAATTAAAACGGCAAATGATTATTTAAATGGGAAGCAGATTCAAAGTGTGTCAGTGTAGAGAGTTCTAGACATCTTTGTGCATGAATCACAGTGAGTGGGTATGCAAGTACAGCATATCATAAGAAAGGCCAATGGCATCCTGGCATTTATTGCAAAAGGAGTGGATTATAAAAGTATAGAAGTGTTCTTACAATTATATAAGGCATTGGTGCGACCACATCTGGAATATTACGTCCAGTTTTGAGGAAGGATGTGGTGGTACTGGAAGCATTTCAGAAGAGATTCACCAAGGTAGTTACAGGAATGAAAAGAACAAGGAGCAGTTGAAAAGCTTAGGCTTGTACTTGCCGGATTCAGAAGCATGAGGGTGGACCTGAGTGAGACATGTAAAATGCTAAAAAGAATTGATAAAATGGATGATGAACAGCTGTTCCCCCTTGTGGGACATCTGGACAAGAGGTCATAGATACAGAGAGACAGAAGGTAGGAATTACTACTCACAGAGGACTGTGAATCTGTGGAATTCACTGCCCCAGATTGCAATGGAGGCAGAATCAAAGGTTCAAGAAAGAAATAGATATGTATCTGATGAAAAACAGGGTGTAGGGCTGTGGGGAGCAGGCAGAAAGTGAAATTGAGACCAGGATGAGATCAGCCATGATCGTGTTAACTGATGGAATGGTGGTGAAGGGCTGAATTGCCTGCTCCTGCTCCTAATTGCTATATTCCTATGATAAGATCATGCTTAGCATAAGATTATGCTAAATCGAGGCAAATGAAATTTAATCCAGATAAATGGTGAGGTGATACACTTGGGCAGACAAACAAGCCAAAGGTTGATGAACATGAAGCCAAACATGATGAACATCAGCACCCTGCAAAGCATCAAGAATCAGAGGTACTAGGGTGCGCACGTACATTGGCCCTTTAAGACTGGTGGATAAGGAAGGCATTTGGTACACTTGCCTTTATCTGTTGAGCCAGAAAGTTTATCAGCAGGGAGACTGTGCTGGAACTGGATAAAATGTTGGTTAGGCTTGAGTTCGAGTACTGAATGCAGTCTGGAATTCACAATATAAGAGGATATTATAGCAATGTCGAAGATGCAGAGATTTACCTGGATTTGTCTAGGCTGAAGCATTTCAGTTATGACGAGAGATTGGGCAGACTGGGGTTGTTTACCTTAAAGCAGAGGAGATTGAGAGGGAATATCCTTCATATGTATAAAATTATGATGGATATAGGGTAGACAGGAAAAACCTTTTCTACTTGATGCAAGGTTTAATGACCGGGGGCATTGGTTCAAAATATAAGGGCAGAAGGTTTAGAAGAGATGTGAAGAAGAACCTTTTTACTTAGAGGGTGGTAGGAATGTACAAGTCACTAACTGAAAGAGGCAGAAATAACCATAACATTTAACAGGTGTTAGGCAGCGGTGACTGCCTCACAGCATTATTGATAGGCTATTAATCCAGAGACCCTCATAATGTTCTGGGGACTGGGATTCGAATCCTACTATGGCAGATGGTAGAATCTGAATTCAAAAACATCTGGAGCTAGGAATCTAATGGTGACAGTGCAACCATTGTTGATTGTTGGAAAAGTTCATCTGGTTCACTAATGACCTTTATAGAAGGAAACTGTCAGCCTTACCTGATATGGCCTATAAGTGACTCCAGATCATGGCAGTGTAGTTGACACTTAACTGCCTGCTGGGTAACTAGAGATGGGTAATAAATGCTGGTCTGGTTGATAATGCCCACATCTTGTGAATAGAAAAAAGATGTGCACTTGTAATGCCAAAGCTAAATACCAAGTGCTAGAAAATAGTCTTGGAGTATTTTGGTGGTTGTTTCTGAATGGCGTGGATGCAATTGGCTTAAGGAACTTTTTCTGTCAAGTAGCTCTCTAACTCTATGAACCCCAACCATCTATAATGATTTTTTGCATATACTGCATATGCCAGTGCCATTTGAGCTTACAGTTCAGCTGATTTGCCAGTATATTGCATAAGGTCTCATCAAATATTGCATGGTTTATTTCACATAAGGCATTGCTTAAAGGATTTTCTGCAACGGTTCGCACACATATTCTGAAATTCGATACCCTGCATTAAGAATTTTATTGCTGATTCATTGCCTGCACTGACCCTCATTTCCATGTCTTTGTCCACTATAATACATCATGTATTTTAATCACTGTGAAAATGTTAAACCAGGCCACCATATCGACAAAATTCTGAACCTCATCCCATATTTTCCGATCTATGATTGTTTCATCATTAAATTCTCAGGCTAAAGAAACACTTTCAATAGGGCTTGGTGTCTTACAACATTCATTGCATACATCACATTGCGATGTGATTTGTATTACCAGGATCCTTCTATTGAAAACTCCAGTTCCCTTTAACAGTAATTTTAACAGCAAATTGTTTGTGATTTCAATTTTCTAATCTTATCAACTAGACTCATGTCTGTAGAGGCCAGTAACACTTCTTGGATTATTGACAGGAAACTGTCCTCAATGGAACACAATGATGTCCAGATACCAAAAATTGCAAGCTTAGCACTTTACCAGACATAAATGCCTTATCATTCTTTGACTCCAAATACATTTCCACTTTTTCCATTGAAAGTTTATTCAGTGTAATGGCATGTCAAGCTGGATGATTTCAGTACTTGTGAAATAAGGCTGTTTCGCAACTTCATGGGGGAAATCTATTTGCTTTAAAGATGGTAATGAATTACCATCCTTGAATTGAGAACAACTTTCATATTCTCTGACCCTGTTTTTGTTTGCTTTGCCCAGGGGTTCAAAATAACAGTTTAGCCAATCAATGTCACGCTCTGTCAAGGTACAGCCATGACCTAATACATCAACTGAATGATGCAAAAGCTAAGATACTTAGTCATCTACTTAAGTCTTTGGCCATGAACACAATATTTTCACCCTCAAAACTACCTGTTTCACGAGTTGCTTCAAATACTTGATGCTTATTCTTGGACATTTCCTGGTAGTAATAAGTCATTGTGGAAATCCTGCGGATTTCTGGGATTCATCCGTTATTGGCTATCATACCAATTTCGCTTGATTTAAAATCTAGTAAAAGTCTTTCAGCGATGCTATTCATATACAGGTGTTTGCAACCAGGGCTATTTGACTTTGAAAGTCAGTAACCATACAATTTTCCATTTTCTGAATCACGTAGTTGGAAATGATTTTCTCCCTACAAATCTTAATCTTTCATTCAGCAGCCATTTGTTCAAAAAGATGGTCCTTACCATGAAATTGAACATCTGTCAAAAATAAAGGTGCACAAAACTAATAGTTTAAGCTCCAGTACAGACCAGAAGTTCTAGAATTTTTAGTCTTTAGCCTTTTATATAACCATGATATTTTCTTCAATGGACTAATTGTCCACGTTATTAACTTTATGTAAGATTGACTCAACAAGTCTTCCTTTTTGTAAACTCTGTCCATAAGTTGTATTAAAATTACAAATTCTTTTCAGCAACCAGCTGTTTCATTCAGTTTCGAAAATATTTTTATTTTGCTCCTTTGTGTTAGGGATAAAGCGAAAGCCATGTTTTTCTTTTCTGCAATGGAAGTGGCCACAATCTCCACCTCATTCCTCTACTGCTTGTATGTCCCCAATTATGAAAACACTGTTGGATAATCTTAACTTGTGATTATACAGCATGAATCAACCATTTAATTCTAGAAAAAAAGCACTGGGAGCTTTGTTTCTGCCAGAAACAGGAATGCAAGGTTAATCCTCTGCTACCACGTTTAACACATAAATATTCTTATGTTGCATGGAACAGTTAAGAGTCTGAGATTTACAATGGTTTTATTCTAAGTCTATGGCTTAGCACAAACATTGGTTTCCAACTTTTGCTGTCCAGAAGTCAGCACCTCACTGGGGAGAACTGAGTTTATTTTTAAATCAACCTGTTCCTAGGTGTTAGATACTTTCAGGATCTTCAGCAGATAGGATTTAAACTCAAGCCTTCTGGATCAGAGGCAGGGATACAAGGTAGGGACTTTGCACCACAAGAGCCCTGAAGAATGAAATTCTTTTTAAAATATATTTTCCAATCAACCTGTTCAGAGTTGCACCTGAGTCTTTGGCTCAGAGGTAGGGGCAGTAATGATACGGCACAAGAACCTTCAAAGAACTGGGCTCTTTATTTTACAAACACAAGTTTTTGAACTGAACACAACTGAATGTTTTCCTTCTCCCATCACCAAATCACCTGAACTCTTAATTAATCAAGTTACTTGCAGTGCCCAGCAAGGGCAATTGATGGAACTGAACTCTTAAAAACTAAGTCCACGGAGCATCTCTTACTTTCAATCAATGATGGAGATGATCTGTTTGAACCTTAAAGGGGCTTGCGTTTCAAACTCTGACAGCACCTCTCTCGATTATCTCTTTTTTCCTGACCTGCATATGTCACAGAGCAAGGTGCTTTGCAACTATCACCCTCAGTTTCATCAAAAGTGAAACAGCCATTGGCATGTTAACTCTACCAGTATGTCTACATGGCATCGTTAGAGTCAACATTACAAGAATAAAAGTTTGATACCAACTGGGTCTAACTTGTTATATTTTAAGATATGTAATTCATTATTCATACCATTAAAAGGGTGAATTTTACAGGGCCATTGACTGAACCTGTTACTAAGCAGCATAACAATTTTTGAATTCCTACCTGCACCCAGATTACTTGGTAGAAATGGAGCCAGTCCCACAATCTTGAACTTTGTTCCCCAGATGTTAGATGTGACTTGAGCAAGATAGTTGTGCTGTAACAACAGGTATATTTTCTCTCAAAATGCTATGTTATATTGTTATTAAATTTAATGTTTATCTGTAGAAAAAGGCACCAATTTGAACTTGATATTAGTTGACCTAAGTCAAGCTTACAATTAACCCAATCATTAACATGCATACTGCATTTAAAGAGACTAATGCTCATTCTCTAACAAGAACAGCTATGGATCTGAACACATGTTCCAAAATTTAAGACTAGGCAATTATTCAATTTACAGTTTTTAATATTTTATTTTAATAATTCAAGTAAGCATTCGTTCTTCAGCCCTTCATTTTTTGTTCATCTGCCCTTGATATATGTACTTACTAAAGTAGATTTTGAAAGTCAAATTGCACTCAATATTTAGCTTTAATAAATTAAGAATCATTCTAGTAAAGAATCAAACAAACCCAACCAGTTTCATACCTGAGTGACATCTTCTAAAGGAAATTCTTTCCGAGTTAAGCTTGGGGATCCGATAGAAGGTCTCCTAATTGGTAATCGTGGAGACTTTGATATCTCCTGACTAGGTCGAGAAAGTTTGGGTGATTTTCTAGAATCGAGATTAATTCTGGTGAAAAATGTAAATAGATTAGCATTTCAAACGTGACAGTTGTAAAGTTATCACATTCCTCACCCACCACGGTTAATTTTAACTTGCTGCTGTCCTGGCTGAAATGAAATTTAGAATCACACTTGGGGCATAGCTTGATAGCCAAAAAGTACGAAGAATCATGGCTTTTCAAGTTATCAGGAGGCCGTATGAAGTGCTTTCAAAAATGTTACATGCATTCATTTTTGGTACACAATCAATTTACTGAAAACTGGCACTGAATCTCACTCCCTTTAAGGGGACCACCTGTTAAAAAAATTCATCTTGACACGCCTGAGTTTATTCTCACAACAACTGTTATTGATCACTCTACTTGATTTTTCTTCCAACATCCATGGCATCCACTATCAAATATGCAGAAATTTCCTACAACTAAATATGTGCAGGACCAAAACTTTTGATTAGGACTAAAATCTGTGTTCCATCTGCTCCAGAATAAGTCCCAGTAAGTCTAAATCCCTTCCTCCTACATCATTTCTCCAGTCATGCATTTGTCTGATCTATTCTCCTGTTTCAGTGAAACAGGAGAATAGATCAGACAAATGCATGACTGGAGAAATGATGTAGGAGGAAGGGATTTAGACTTACTGGGACTTATTCTGGAGCAGATGAAATGTATGTACATAGCAACACCAAAAATCCTTGTAAGGACATTCATTGGTACTGTGGAGGAGGGTTAAAACTAGATCTGCAGGGAGAGGGGAGACACAAGAAAATGAAGCATATCGAGAAATGAAAGAGAGATAGAACTTCAGTAAAGTCGAATGGAGAAGATGACAGGAGAAAAATGTGTAAAAATGTTAAAAAGACAAATTTAAAAGGTACCATATCTGGAAGCATGGAACATCTGCATGAAGATAGATGAGTTTATAATATAAATAGTTGTAAATGAATACAAAATCATTGCAATTACAGAGACAAGGACGGAGGGTAAGAAGGCTGGGAACTGAATATCCAAGGATATTCAATATTTTATAAGTGCAGTCAAAAAGGAAAGGGAGGCGGGTAGCTTTGTTGATGAGATCAGAGGAATGTTGGTTTGGATAATCTAGATGTGAAATTAGTGTTGTGGAGGTATAAAGCAACAAAAGGTGCAAAACACTGAACTGGTGTTGTTTATAGGCCTCCAAACAGTGGCAGCAAGGTAGGAGGCATTATTAAACAGGAACTGAGATATAGGCAACAAGGGTGCTACTGTTATCATGTGACTTTAATTTAGACATAGATTAAGCAAACAACATGCACGTAATAAGATGACAAAGTGTGTAGCTGGATGAACACAACAGGCCAAGCAGCATCTCAGGAGCACAAAAGCTGACGTTTCGGGCCTAGACCCTTCATCAGAGAGCATGCACATAATAATAGCTGTGGATGGACTTCCGGAATATGTGTATAAGTTTTTTTTCAGATGAGTATGTTGTGAGACCAACTGCAGATCTGGTATCGTGCAATGAGAAGGGAGTTTATTAATACTCATGTTTTGCATGATGTGGAAGTGCCAGTGTTGGACAGGGGTGGACAAGGTCAAAAGTTATAACACACCAGATTATAGACCAACAGGTTTATTTGAAGACACAAGCTTTTGCAGTTTTGTTCCTTTAGGTGTCAGTGAGAGAGGAGGCATCAGACACAGGATTTACAAGCAAAGATCAAAGGGTCGTAGAAGTGATGCAAATGTGTTGAAAAAACCTAAGATGGCTGCTAAGTCTTTAATCAGTTAGAAGGGATTAATATGCAAATCCCGGAATTTCTTTCAAGTCACTGCCCCGAGACAACTGAAGGATTTATCAGTATACCAGAGGTAACACCTCAGGTCAGACAATGCATTCTACGTGTGAGGCCTTGTTTAGAATCTTGCTGTGTATCAACTTGGAGCCAGACTGCTTTCACTTCCAAAATAGGAATTTGTAAAATGCCACATTGACTATCTACAAATTGTGTGTTTTTTGAAAAAGATAGAATATACCTGCAATTAAACCTGCAAATGGGATTCCACCCCATAGATTTGTGTGTATATGTGTTTGTGTGTGTGTGAGTGAGAGAGAGAGGGAGAAAGAAAGACAGTATGTGTATGGAAAATAGAGAGACAGAACATGTATGCGCGCTTACATGAGAGGGAGAGAAATTGGTGTGTATTTTTGTGAGAGAGAGAACGTGAGTGTGTGTGTGTGTGTGTGTGTGTGTGTGTGTGGGTGTGTGAGAGAGAGAGAGAGAGAGAGAGACAGAGAGCGAGAGAGAGAGAGACTATGTGTGAGAATGTATCATGTGGTGGAGTCACTTGTAGTGCGATATGAACCTGAGATTCCAGTTGAGGCTGTCCTCATAGGTACTAGCTACATAGCTATTAGCCTCTGCTTGGTGACTCTGCAGTGTTGTGTATTCCTTGGAGGACAGTTACCCAAAGATCCAAGGCCGAATGCCCTTGACCGCTGAAGTGTTCCCCCACTGGGAGGGTGCATCCCTGTCTGGCGATTGTTGTGCAGTGTCCAATCATCTATTGTTGTAGCGGCTGCATGTTTTCACCTATATACCATGCCTCGGGGTATCCCTGCCTGCACCATGAGATAGACAATGTTCGCTGAGTCACATGAGTATCTGCCATGCACACGGTGGGTTGTGTTTCCACGTGTGATGTTAGTATCCATGTCGATGATCTGACATGTCTTGCATGTCAGGCTGCCATGACCGGTTGTATAGTGTTGCGATTAATGATGTCTTGAAGGCTGGGTAGTTTGCTGTTTAAGGTTTGACGGTTGTTTGAAAGTGAGAAGTGAAGGTATAGGGAAGACTTTGGCAAGGTGCTCATTGTCATTGAAGTTGTGTTGAAGGCTGCGAAGAACATGGCATAGTTTCTCTGCTGGTGGCAAGTAATGGAAGACAGAAGGTACCCTATCGGTCATATCCTGTGACTGTCTTCTGAGGAGGTCATTAGTATTTTTCGCTGTGGCACATTGGGACTGATGATCGATGATTTGGGCATCGGATCCCATTCTGATGAGGGCATTCTTCAGCACCCTCAGATGTCTGTCGTGTTCCTTCTCATCTGAACAGATCTTGTGTATGCATTGCGCTTGTCCATAGGGGATGGTTTGTTTAATATGTTTAGAGTGGAAGCTCAAGAAGTGCAGCATCGTGAGGTTATCCTTAGGCTTGCAGTAGGGTGAGTTGTTCAGGTATCCATCCTTGATGGATGGGACTGATTCCAAAGAGTAGTCCATAGTAAATCTGTTGGTGGGATGAAACTTGTTGATATCACTATGTAGTTGTTTCAGTGGTTCCTCACCATGAGTCCAAAGAAAGAAAATATCATCAATGTATCTGGTGTTTAGCATTGGTCAGAGGTCCTTTGCAACAAAGAAGTCTTTACAAACTTGTGCATGAAAATGTTGGCATCTTGAGGTGCGAATCTGATTCCCATGGCTCTCTTATGTGTATCTGGAAGAAGAACTGGTTGTTGAAGGTGAAGATGTTGTGGTTGAGGGTGAAGCAGATGAGTTGTAGGATGGAGTGTGGAAATTAACAGTTGTTGGTATTGAGTACTGAAGCTGTTGCAGCGATGCCGTCATCATGGGGGATGCTGGTATAGGGTGCTAAAACGTCCATTGTGATGACGAATGTGCCTGATTGGTCTGTGGTTGCTGAGTTTCTGTAAGAAATATGTGGTGTTGCGACAGAAGCTGGAGGTACCTTGTGGAGGTTTCAAGAGGCATTGGCCTAGTGGTATGAGAGATAGTAGGAACTGCAGATGCTGGAGAATCTGAGATAACAAGGTGTGGAACTGGATGAACACAGCAGGCCAAGCAGCATCACAGGAGCAGGAAAGCTGACATTTCGGGCCTAGACCTTTCTTCAGAAATGCAAGTAATGCCTAGTGGCATTATTATTGCTGGACTGTTAATCCAAAAAAATCAAAAGAACTGCAGATGCTGTAAATCAGGAACAAAAACCAAAATTGCTGTAAAAGCTCAGCAGGTCTGGCAGCATCTGTGAAGGAGAAAACAGAGTTAATGTTTCGGGTCTGGTGACCCTTCCTCAGAACTGAGAAAGTCCAGTTCTGAGCTTCCCAATTCTGAGGAACGGTCACTGGACCCGAAACATTAACTCTGTTTTCACCTTCACAGATGCTGCCAGACCTGCTGAGCTTTTCCAGCAAATTTGTTTTTTCTTAATCCAGAGACCCAGGAAACATTCTGGGGACCCAAGTTCAAATCCCACCACAGCAGATGGAGGAATTTGAATTCAAAAAAAGAAATCTGAAACCTCCACGCCCTTCATAATTTTGTCGAACTCTATCAGGTCGCCCCTCAACCTCCATTGTTCCAGTGAGAACAACTTAAGTTTCTCCAACCTCTCCTCATAGCTGATGCCCTCCATTCCAGGCAACATCTTGGTAAATCTTTTCTGTACCCTCTCCAAAGCCACCACATCCTTCTGGTAGTGTGGCGACCAGAATTGAACACAATATTCCAAATGCGGCCTAACTAAGGTTCTGTAAAGCTGCAACACGACCTGCCAATTTTTAAACTCAATGCCCTGGCTGATGAAGGCAAGCATGCCGTATGCCTTGTTGATTACTTTCTCCACCAGTGTTGCGACTTCCAGTGACCTGTGTACCTGTACACCCAGATCCCTCTGCCTATCAGTACTCTTCAGGGTTCTGCCATTTACTGTATATTTTCCATCTGGATTAGACCTTCCAAAATGCACTGTCTCACATTTTTCCAGATTAAACTCCATTTGCCATCTCATTGCCCAAGTCACTAGCCAATCTGTATTGAGCGGTATCCTTTGATGGTCCTAATCACGATCCGCAATTTCACCAACATTTGTGTCATTGGCAAGCTTACTAATCAGACCAGTTACATTTTCCTCTAAACCATTTATATACATTACAAACAGCAAAGGTCCCAACACCGATTCCTGAGGAATGCCACTAATCACAGCCCTCCATTCAGAAACGCACCCCTCCACTGCTATCCTCTGTCTTCAATGACCGAGGCAGTTTTTTTTAATCCATCTTGCAAGTTCGTTTCTGACCCCGTGCGACTTTACCTTCTGTATCAGTCTGCCATGTCAAAGGCCTTACTTAAGTCCGTGTAGATAACATCTACTGCTCTACCCTCATCGATCATCTTCATCACTTCCTCAAAAAACACAACCAAGTTAGTGAGACATGGCCTCCCCTTCACAAAACCATGTCGCCTCTCGTTAATACGCCCACTATGGTCATCATTAGACTGGACAGAGTGCACAGTCAGAAGTTTTTTTCCAGAGTGGAAGAGTCAGTTACCAGGGGCCATGGGTTTAGGATGCGAAGAGCAAGGTTTAAAGGTGATGTATGAAGCAAATTTTTTACACAGAGGACGGTAGGTGCCTGGAACTCATTGCTGGGGGAGGTAGTGGAAGCAGATATGATAGTGACTTTAAACGGTGTCTTGACAAATCCATGAATAGGATAGGAATAGAGAGATATGGTCCTCAGAAGGGTAGGGGGTTTAAGTTGTAACGGGCAGCATATTGGTGCAGGCTGAACAATTTTCTTTGTTCTTTATTCTTATGCCCTCGACATAGACAGAGAGGTTCTCACATGGGGTCCAATTGCCTGATACGGAGGTGTGTTGGCTTTGTGTATCATTAGAAAATGGTAGAAGTCCCCTACGTGAGAAGTACGTGGGATGAGAGTACGTAGCTACTCTGAAGGACTGGACGAAAAGTCTTGATGAGTCTGTTGAGTTCACACACATGTTCTTTGGTTTGATTGGCAGGTACTTGCCTGTAGAGTTCCTTGTTCGGTTGTCTGTACACTTCATTGCAGTAGTCTATCTATTCTGTGTGACGAAGGCCCCTCTTCTGTCTGCTGGTTTGATGACAATGTGGCAATTGGTCTTGACAGTGTGGATGGCATTGCTTTGTGCTTGGGCGACGTTTTGTCCTTGTGGTTGCGGCTGATGAGTCTGGCATTCAAGCAATCCCTGATGGCTCAAGCACACGTGTCAAGTCCAGTACTTCCCAGGAGCAGAGAAATTACGCCATATTCTTCACAGGCTTCAATGCATTATCTATTACAATGAGCAAGTCGCAAAGATCCTCACTACACCATCGTTTCTTGCTTTCGAACAACCGCCAAAACTTAAACAGACCATTGTTCACAGCAAATGTGTTTGCACACACACATATGATCTCTCTCTCTCTCTCTCTCTCTGGGACTCTCAGACACAGACACACACACACACACACACACACACACACAGAGACACACACACATACACACACACAGAGACACACACACACAGAGTCTCTGTCAAACACAAACAGTTGCTCTCTCTTACACACGCACACTCACTCTCTCTCACACTCACATGTACACACATTCTCTCACAGACACACTCTCTCAGCCACACACACTCACTTTCTCACACACACTCTCTGTCACATACACACAGACATTACCTATCTCTCTCTCTTTCTCTCACACACACATATACTCTCACACTCTCTCATACACAGTTTCTCTCGCAGAACACTCTCTTTCTCAAACACACTCACACATACTCTCTATCTCTGTCCCTCTCTCTCTCTCACACACACATACCCACACTCTCACTCACACACACTCTCTCACACAAACTTTTTCTCTCACCTATGCTCACACAATCTCTCTCTTTCTCACACACACACAGACTGTCATCTACACACACTATCATCCACACACACTCACACGCAAAAGAATTGTCTCACTGTCTCACACACAGACTTTCTCTCACATAACCACTTTTTCACTCATCTACATACTCACAATCACACACACACAAATACACTCTCTCACACACACACACAGTCTCTCTGACAAACACACAGTTGCTCTCTCTCACACTCATACACACACATTCTCTCAGCCACATACACACACACACACACACACACACACACACACACACACACACACACACAGTTACATACATACTCTCTATCTCTCTTTCTTTCTCTCAGACACACACTCACTCTCACTCTCTCATACATTCTCTCAGACACACATACTCTCTTTCCCTCTCTCTCAAGCACACTCACACATACTCCCTATCTCTGTCCCTCTCTCTCTCACACACAAAAAAAGTTTCACCCTCTAACACACACTTTCTCTCACCCACATACTCACTCACAATCGTACACACAAATACACTCTCTCAAAAATACACACTCTCTCACACACACATATACTTCCTATCTCTTTCTCACACACTTTTTCTCTTACCCACACACTCGCTCTGTCACACACACACTTTGTCACAATTTTTGTCTCACCCACAGTTTCTCTCTCATGCACAAACAAACACAGTCACTCTCTCAAACTCACACACACACACACACACACACACACTTTCTCATGCACCCACTCACTTTCCCTCCCTCTCTCTCACACCCACTCAGTCTCTCTCTCACATACACTTTCTCACACATTCTCTCACAATCTCTCACACACACACAAATACACACACACTCTATGTCACATACTTCCTCTCTCACACACACTCTCTCAAACAGATACACACATACACTCTCCCTCTCACTCACACACACTGTCTCTCACGGAGTTTCTCTCTCTCTCACATACATATAGCCACACACTCCCAGTCTCAGACACGCACCGAATCTCACAAACACAAACACAAACACACACACACACACACACACACACACAAAATCACTGTCTCACACATGCTCTCATTGTCTGTTACACACATTTTCACACTCTGTCTCTCACAAACACACACATTCACTGTCTCTCAGACAGACACACTCTCTTGTCCCTTTCACACACATACACACTCTCTCTGACAAACACTCTCTCTATCTCATATACACACACTCTCTCATACACACACAAGCTCACACTCGCTCTCGCACACATGCTCTTGCACACGCTCATGCTCGCTCCCACACACACTCTCGCACATGCTCACGCTTGCTCTTGGACACGCTCATGCTCTTTCTCACAATTTCACATGCATACCCACAAACACACATACTGTCTCCTTCAAACACACATACACACACGCATACATGGACACACGCACACACAGTTAGCGCTGCTGCCTCACAGCTCCAGGGATCCAGGTTCGATTCCACCCTTGGGCGATTGTCTGTGTGGAGTTTGCACTTTCTCCCTGTGCCTGCGTGGGTTTCCTCCAGGTGTTCTGGTTTCCTACCACAGTCCAAACATGTGCAGGCTAAATTGCCCGTAGTGTTCACCGATGTATAGATTAGATGGGTTATAGGAGAGTCGGTCTGGGTGGGATGCTTTGAGCTTCGGTGTGGGCTTGTTGGACTGAAGGGCTTGTTTCCACATTGTAGGGATTCTATGATTCAAACTCTCTCTCTCGCACACATACTTTCTCTCTCCAACACAGACACATACTCTCCATCTCTCTCTCTTTCTCTGTCCCTGACACACACACACTCACTCTCCCTCACACAACACTCACAGTCACACACACTCTCTCTCATACACACAAACACTTTTTCTCTCACACACAGAGTTTTCCTCTCAGACACACATTGTCTCAGATACATACACAAATATACGCACTCTCTCTCACACAAACACTTTTTCTTTCATCTATGCTCACCACATTCCCTCTCTCTCTCTAACACATGTGCACACACACACACTCACTGTCATCTACAGACAGTTTCACTCTCATTCTCACTCACACTCACGGTCATCCCCTTACATTCTCTCTCACACAAACACTTTTTCTCTCACCCACACACTCACTCTCTCACATACAGGGGCAGGAATGGTTGTTGGATGTTCCCGGGTATAGATGTTTCAAAAGAAATGGGGAGGGAAGAAGAGGAGGTGGGGGAGTGGCATTGCTAATCAGGGATGGTATCACAGCTGCAACAAGGGAGGTTGTGGAGGAGGGTTTCTCCAAAGAGTCAGTATGGGTGGAAGTCAGAAACAGGAAAGGAGCAGACACTTTATTGGGAGTTTTCTTTTGACACCGCAGTAGCAACAAAGACACTGAGGAACAGATTGGGAGGCAGATTTTAGAAAGGTGCAGAACTCACCATTGTCTACAGGATTAGTGCCAGATGACTGGAGGATAGCAAATGTGGTTCCCCTGTTCAAGAAGGGGAGTAGAGACAACCCTGGTAATTATAGACCAGTGAGCCTTACCTCAGTTGTTGGTAAAGTGATGGAAAAGGTTATAAGGGATAGGATTTATAATCACCTAGAAAAGAATAAATTGATTAGGGATAGTCAGCATGGTTTTCTGAAGGGAAGGTCGTGCCTCACAAACCTTATTGACTTCTTTGAGAAGGTGACCAAACAGGTAGATGAGAGTAAACCGGTTGATGTGGTGTATATGGATTTCAGCAAGGTGTTCGATAAGGTTCCCCACAACAGGCTATTGTACAAAATGCGGAGGAATGGAATTGTGGGAGATATAGCAGTTTGGGTTGGAAATTGGCTTGCTGAAAGAAGACAGAGGGTGGTAGTTGATGGGAAATGTTCATCCTGGAGACCAGTTACTACTGGTGTACCGCAAGGGTCGGTGTTGGATCCACTGCTGTTTGTCATTTTTATAATTGACCTGGATGAGGGCGTAGAAGGATGGGTTAGTAAATTTGCAGATGACACTAAGGTCGGTGAAGTTGTGGATAGTGACGAAGGATGCTGTAGGTTGCAGAGAGACATAGATAAGCTGCAGAGCTGGGCTGAGAGGTGGCAAATGGAGTTTAATGCAGACAAGTGTGAGGTGATGCACTTTGGTAGGACTAACCAGAAGGCAAAGTACAGGGCTAATGGTAAGATTCTTAGCAGTGTAGATGAGCAGAGAGATCTCGGTGTCCATGTACACAGATCCTTGACAGTTCCACCCAGGTTGACAGGGCTGTTAAGAAGGCATACAGTGTTTTAGCTTTTATTAATAGAGGGATCAAGTTCCGGAACCAAGAGGCTATGGTGAAGCTGTACAAAACTCTGATGCAGCCGCACTTGGAGTATTGTGTACAGTTCTGGTCACCGCATTATAAGAAGGATGTGGAAGCTTTGGAAAGGGTGCAGAGGAGATTTACTAGGATGTTGCCTGGTATGGAGGCAAGGTCTTATGAGGAAAGGCTGAGGGACTTGAGGCTGTTTTCATTAGTGAGAAGAAGGTTAAGCGGTGACTTAATTGAAACATATAAAACAATCAGAGGATTAGATAGGGTGGATAGGGAGAGCCTTTTTCCTAGGATGGTGATGGCAAGCACGAGGGGGCATAGCTTTAAATTGAGGGGTGAAAGATATAGGACAGATGTCAGAGGTAGTTTCTTTACTCAGACAGAAGTAAGAGAATGGAACGCTTTGCCTGCAACGGTAGTAGATTTGCCAACTTTAGGTACATTTAAGTCGTCATTGGACAAGCATATGGACGTACATGGAATAGTGTAGGTTAGATGGGCTTGAGATCGGTATGACAGGTCGGCACAACATCGAGGGCCGAAGGGCCTGTACTGTGCTGTAATATTCTATGAATAATTGGGTTGTTGTCATGGGCGACTTCAACTTCCCTAATATAGATTGGAACCTCCTAACTGCAAATAGTTTGGACGGAGCAGATTTTATCAGGGGTGTCCAGGAAGGATTTCTGACTCAATATGTAGATAGGCCAAATAGAGGGGAGGCCATATTGGATTTGGTGCTTGGCAATAAACCAGGTCAGGTGTCAGAGATAGTAGGAACTGCAGATGCTGGAGAATCTGAGATAACAGGTGTAGAGCTGGATGAACACAGCAGGCCAAGCAGCATCACAGGCGCAGGAAAGTTGCTGTTTCAGGCCTAGATCCTTCTCCAGAAATGGGGGACGGAAGGGGTTTCTGAAATAAATAGGGAGAGAGGGGGAGGCAGATAGAAGATGGATAGAGGAGAAGATAGGTGGAGAGGAGATAGATCGGTCAAAGAGGCAGGGATGGAGCCAGTAAAGCTGAGTGTAGGTGGGGAGTTAGGGAGGAGATAGGTCAGTCCAGGGAGGCGGGATGAGGTTAGTAGGTAGGAGATGGGGTTGGGGCTTGAGGTGGGGGCGGGGGGGGGGGGGTAGGTGGGAGAAAGGACGGGTTAGAGAGGCGAGGCCGAGCTGGGCTGATTTTGGGATGCGTTGGGGGAGGGGGGATTTTGAAGCCTGTGAAGTCCACATTGATACCATTGGGCTGCAGGGTTCCCAAGCGGAATATGAGTTGCTGTTCCTGCAACCTTCAGGTAGCATTGTTGTGGTACTGCAGGAGGCCCAGGATGGACATGTCATCTGTGGAATGGGAGGGGGAGTTGAAATGGTTCACGACTGGAAGGTGCAGTTGTTTAGTGCGAACTGAGCGTAGGTGCTCTGCCAAGCAGTCCCCAAACCTCCGCTTGGTTTCCCCGATGTACAGCAGGCCACAACAGGAACAGCGGACGCAGTATACCACATTAGCAGATGTGCAGGTGAACATCTGCTTGATGTGGAAAGTCTTCTTGGGGCCCAGGTATACTGCATGGTATACTGCATCCACGGAGCACCAATTGGAATCAGTTGTTTTCCGGAAAATGCATGATAGAAATGTGGAGGTTGTTTAGGGAGCAGTTGCTACAGGTACTGGATATGTTTGTCCCACTGAGAAAAGGAAAACTTGGTAAGGTGAAGGAACCTTGGATGACAAGACATGTTGAACACCTAGTCAAGAGGAAGAAGGAAGGTTGAGGAAGCAAGGATCGGACTGGGCTGGAGAGGTCTACAAGATAGCTTGGAAGGAACTGAAGCATGGCCTTAGGAGAGCTAGAAGGGGGTATGAGAAAACCTTGGCGGGTACAATCAAGGAAAACCCCAAGGCTTTCTATACCAATGTGAGGAACAGGAGGATGTCTAGAGTGAGGGTAGGGCCAATCAGGGATAGTGGAGGGAACTTGTGTGCGGAGTCACAGGAGGTAGGGGAGGTCCTTAATGAATACTTTGCTTCAGTATTCACCAGTGAGAGGGACCTTGATGTTTGTAAGGTCAGCTTGGAACAGGTAGATATGCTCGAACGAGTTGTTGTTAGGAAGGAGGATGTGTGAGAAATCTTTGAAAAACATGAGGATAGATAAGTCCCCTGGGCCAGAAGGGATACCTAAGGATACATAGGGAAGCGAGGGAAGAGATTGCTGCCCCTTTGACAATAATCTTTGCATCCTCACTGTCCACTGGAGTAGTGCCAGAAAATTGGAGGGTGGCAAATGTCATTTCCTTGTTCAAGAAAGGGAATAGGGATAATTCTAGAAATTACAGACCAGTCAGTCTTTCTTCTGTAGTGGGCAAATTATTGGAGAGGATTCTGAAAGGTAGTATTTATTATTATTTGGAAAAGCACTGTTTGATTAGAAATAGTCAGCATGGCTTTAAGAGGGGCAGGTAATGCCTCATGTGCCTCAGTGAATTCTTTTAAGGATGTGACAAAACACATTGATGAAAGTAGAGTAGTGGATATGGAGTACATGGATTTTAGCAAGGCATTTGATAAGGTTCGACATGGTAAGCTCATTCAGAAAATAAGGAGGCATGGGGTTCAGGGAAATTTGGCTGTCTGGATACAAAACTGGCTGTCCAATAGAAGACAGAGGACGGTAGTAGATGGAAAGTATATTCAGCCTGGTGCTCCATGACCAGTGGTGTGCTGCAGGGATCTGTTCTGGGACCTCCGTTCTTTGTGATCTTTATAAATGACTTGCATGAGGAAGTGGAGGGGTGGGTTGGTAATTTTGCCAACGACATAAAGGTTGTTGCAGTTGTGGACAGCGTGGAGGGCTGTTGTGTGTTGCAAGGGGATACTGACAGGATGCAAAAGCTAGTCAAAGAAGTGGTAGATGGAATTCAACCCAGAAAAGTGTGAAGTGATTAATTTTGGAAGGTTCGAATTTGAATGCAGAATACAGGGTTAATGGTAGGATTCTCAGCAGTGTGGATCTTGGGGTCCATGTCCATAGATCCCTCAAAGTTATGATCCAAGTTGATAGGGCTGTTAAGAAGGCGTATGGTGTGTTGGCTTTCATTGTCAGGGGAATTGAGTTGAAGAGCCGTGAGGCTATGCTGCAGTTCTATAAAACTCTGGTTAGATCGCACTTGGAATATTGTGTTCAGTTCCAATCACCTCATTTCAGAAAGGATGTGGAAGCTGGAGAGAGAGTGCAGAGGAGATTTACCAGGATGCTGCCTGGACTGGAGGGCAGGTCTTATGAGGAAAGGTTGAGTGAGCTAGGGCTTTTTTCATTGGAGCGAAGAAGGATGAGAGGTGACTTGATAGAGGTTTGCAAGATGATGACAGGCATAGATAGAGAGGATAGAGATGTTTTCTCACAGCGAAATGCCTATTACGAGTGAGTATAGTTTTAAGCTGATTGGAGGAAGGCATGGGGAGGTGTCAGAGGTAGGTTCTTCACACAGACAGTGGTGGACGTGTGAATTGCGCTGCCGGCAGTGGTAGCGGAGTCAGATACTTAAAAGACTTTGAAGTGACTCTTGGATAGGCACATGGAGGATATAAAATGTAGGGTACACAGGGTAGATTGATCTTAGTACGATAATAGGTCGGCACAACATCGTGGGCCAAAGGACCTGTACTGTTCTATGTTCTATGTACACACTTTTTCTCACACAAAAACTTTTTCTCTCACGCACCAGACGCTTTTTCTCTCACCCATATAGTTGCTCTGACACACACGTACTCTCATACACAAAAAAAATTCTCATACACACCCTCTCTCTCACGCACACACTCACTCTTCTCTCTGTTTCTCAAGCACTCACTCTCACACATACTCTCTCTCTCATGCACTCTGTCTCTCGCACTCTCCCTCTCACGTGCACACTCTCTCTCACATATACTGACTCTCTCTCCCTCTCTCTCACACACACACTCTCGCTCTCACGCACTCTCTCTCACACACATGCACTCTCTCCGTCTCTCATGCACTCTCTCTCTGTGTCTCGCATTCTCTCTCTCACACGCACGCACTCTCTCACGCACCCTCTCTCTCTCACCAGCTCTCTCTCTCTCATGCACACTCCCCCGCCTCTCTCTCTCTCACTGTCACATGCACTCTCCCTCTCTCGCGCAATCTTTCTCTCTCACGTTCACTCTCTCTGTCTCTGTGTCACCCACACTCTCTCTCTCACACACTCCCTCTGTCTCATTCACTCTTTCACCCTCACATGCACTCTCTCTTTCACACACAGTGTCTCTCTCTTTCTCCCTCTCTCTCTCATGCACTCGCGCTCACTCTTATGCACTCACTCTCTCACTTGCGCGTGTGCTCGTGCTCTCTCTCCCTGTCTCGCAAACGTTCGCTCTCTCTGTCCCCGTCTCACAAGCGCTTGCTCTCTCTCTCTCACACACACTCTCTCTGTCTCGCATTCTCTCACTCTCTCACACACTCTCTCTCATGCACTCTCTCACATGCACTCGCTCTCTCTCTCATGCACTCTCTCTCTCTTACACACACACTTTCTCCCTCTGTCTCTCTCTCTCTCGTGCACTCTGTCTCTCTCTTTCTCGCTCTCCCTCTCTCACGCACTCTCTCTCTCTGTCTCTGCATTCTGTCTTGGTCTCTCTCTATCACGCACTCGCTCTCTCACGGACTCTACCTCCCACACAAGCTCTCTCTCTCTCTCTCTCTCTCTCTCTGATGCACTGTCTCTCTCTCACGTGCTCGCTCTCTCTCGCGCACTCTCTCTCTCCCTCTCTCCCCCAACATGTGTGTTCTCTCTCCCTCTGTCACACGCACTCTCTCTCAGTCTCTCATGCACTCTCTCTGTGTTTCACATTCACTCTCTCTCATGCACTCACACGCACTCTCTCTCTCACACACACTCTCTCTCTCACACACACTCTCTTTCTGTCTCTCACATGCACCCCCTCTCTCAGGCGCACTCTCCTTTTTACACGCACACTCTCTCTCACACACACCCTCTGTCTCAGGCACGCTCTCTCACACACTCTCTCTCTCTCTATCTCTCATGCACTCTCTCTCTGTGTCTTGCATTCTCTCTCTCTGTCACGCACTCTCTCTCACACACACACGCACTCTCTCAATCTCACACATACTATCTCTACCTCTCCCTCTCTCTCTCACACACACTGTCTCACACGCACTCTCTCTCTCTCACACGCACTCTCTCTCACACTGACACTCTCTCAAGCACTCTCTCTGTCTCTCGTGTTCTCCCTATCTCACATGCACTTTCTCTCTCACACTCTCTCTCTCTCTCACACACACACACACACACTCTCTCTCTCTCTCTCTCACACACACACACACACACACACACACACACACACACACACACACAAACACTCTCTCTCTCTGTCTCTCATGCACTCTCTCACGCAATTTCTCTCACACGCACTCTCTCTCTCGCGCACTCACACTCACTCCCTCTCTCTCCGTCTCTCTCTCTCACGCACTCTCCCTCTCTCTCAAGCTGTCTCTCTCACACTCTCTGTCTCTCTCAAGCACTCTGTCTCCGTCTCTCTCTCTCTCTTTGTCTCTCTTTCACACACTCTCTCTCACGCACTGTCTCTCGCATTGTCCCTCTCCCTCTCTCTTTCTCTCTCATGCACTCTCTCGCACGTACCCTCTCTTTCTCTCACACACACTCTCTTTCCACCTCTCACGCACTCTCTGTCTCTCACACTCTCTCTCTCATGAATTCTTTGTCTCATGCACCCTCTCTCACATGCACTCTCTCCCACGCACTCGCCCTCTCTCACACGCTCTCTCCCTCTCACATGCACTCGCTCTTTCTCTCTCTCAAGCTGTCTCTCTCTCTCATGAAACCTCCACCTCTCTCTCTCTCTCAAGCTGTCTCTCGCGCACTCTTTCTCTGATGTACTCTCTCTGACACTCTGTCTCTGTCACACACACACACTCTCTCATGCACTCTCTCACACATACTCTGTCTCTCAAGCACTCTCTGTCTCACATACACACAATCACTCCCTCTCTCTCTGACGCACTTTCTCTCTCTCGCACACACACACTCCCTCTCTCTCACGCACTCTGTGTCTCTCTTTCTCCGTCTCTCTCTCTCTCTCATGCATTCTCCCGCTCTCACACGCACTCTCTCTCTCACAGACACACTTTCTCTCTCTCTCACGCGCTCTCTCTCTCACATGCTCTCTCTCTGCCTCTCACGCACTCTCTTTCTGTGTCTCACAATCTCTCTCTATTGCACACACTCACTCCCTCTCTCTCACGCACTGTCTCTCTCTCATGCACTCACTCTCCTCTCTCACGCACTCTCTCTCTTGCACACACACTCACTCCCTCTCTCTCTCACGCACTCTCTCTCTCTTTTGCACAGACACTCACTCCCTCTCTCATGCACTCTGTCTCTCTCTCCCTCTCTCTCTCACGCACTCTTTCTGTGTCTCTCACACATTCTCTCCCTCACGCACACACTCTTCCTCACGCACGCAATCTCCCACATGCACTGTCTCTCTCTCTCACGCACTCTCCGACTCTCACAAGCACTGTCTCTCTCCTCGCACTCGCTCTCTCACACTCACACACTCACCCTCTCTCTCACGCACTCTTTCTATCTCTCCCTCACACACTCTCTTTCTCTCTCATGCACTCTCCCTCTCTCTCAAGCTGTCTCTCTCACACTCTCTGTCTCTCTCAAGCACTCTGTCTCCGTCACCCTCTCTTCTCTTTGTCTCTCTTTCACACACTCTCTCTCACGTACTGTCTCTCGCATTGTCCCTCTCCCTCTCTCTTTCTCTCTCATGCACTCTCTCGCATGCACCCTCTCTTTCTCTCACACACACTCTTTCCGTCTCTCACAAATTCTTTGTCGCATGCACCCTCTCTCACACGCACTCTCGCTCTCTCAAGTTGTCTCTCTCTCTTGAAACCTCCACCTCTCTCTCTCTCAAGCTGTCTCTCACGCACTCTCTCTCTGCCTTACACACACACAATCTCTCCCTCTCTCTCTGATGCACTTTCTCTCTCTTTCGCACACACACTCACTCCCTCTCTCTCTCACGCACTCTCTCTCTCGCACACTCACTCACTCTCTCTCTCTCTCACGCACTCTGTGTCTCTCTTTCTCTGTCTCTCTCTCTCTCATGCATTCTCCCGCTCTCACACACACACTTTCTCTCTCTCTCACGCACACTCTCTCTCTCTCACACACACTCTCTCTCTCTCACACATTCTCTCTCTCTCTGCCTCTCACGCACTCTCATTCTGTCTCTCGCAATCTCTCTCTCTTGCACACACTCACTCCCTCTCTCTCTCACGCACTGTCTCTCTCTCTCTCAAGCACTCGCTCTCCTCTCTCACGCACTCGCTCTCTCTCTCTTGCACAGACACTCACTCCCTCTCTCATGCTCTCTGTCTCTCTCTTTCTCCCTCTCTCTCTCACGCACTCACTCTCTCTCTCTTTTGCCCTCTCTCTCTCACACACTCTCTCTCTGTCTCTCACGCATTCTCTCCCTCATGCACGCACTCTCCCACATGCACTGTCTCTCTCTCTCGCACTCTCTCCTTCTCTCTCACGTACTCTCCCTCTCTCACAAGCACTGTCACTCTCTCTCACGCACTCTTTCTATCTCTCTCTCATGCACTCTCTTTCTCTCTCATGCACTCTCCCTCTCTCTCTCAAGCTGTCTCTCTCACACTCTCTGTCTCTCTCAAGCAATCTGTCTCTGTCTCTCTCTCTCTCTTTGTCTCTCTTCTACACACTCTCTCTCACGCACTGTCTCTCGCATTGTCCCTCTCCCTCTCGCTTTCTCTCTCATGCACTCTCTTGCACGCACCCTCTCTTTCTCTCACACACACTCTTTCCGCCTCTCACGCACTCTCTGTCTCTCGCACTCTCTCTCACTAATTCTTTGTCTCATGCACTCTGCTCACATGCACTCTCTCCCACGCACTCGTCCTCTCTCACACGCACTCTCCCTCTCTCTCATGCACTCTTTCTATCTCTCTCTCACACACTCTCTTTCTCTCTCATGCACTCTCCCTCTCACAGGCACTCGCTCTCTCTCTCTCAAGCCGTCTCTCTCTCTCTTGAAACCTCCACCTCTCTCTCAAGCTGTCTCTCACGCACTCTCTCTCTGACTCTGTCTTACACACACACAATCTCTCCCTCTCTCTCTGATGCACTTTCTCTCTCTCTCGCACACACACTCACTCCCTCTCTCTCTCATGCACTCAGTGTCTCTCTCTTGCACACACACTCTCTCCCTCTCTCTCATGCACACTCTCACTCTCTCCCTCTCTCACGCACTCTCTCTCTCATGCACTCACTCTCTCTCTCTTTCTCTGTCTCTCTCTCTCACACACACACTTTCTCTCTCTCTCACATGCACACTTTCTCTCTCTCTCTCATGCACTCTCTTTCTCTCACACACACACACTCTCTCTCTGCCTCTCACGCACTCTCTGTCACTCACATTCTCTCTCTCTTGCACACACACTCACTCTCTCTCTCTCTCTCTCACGCATTCGCTCTCCTTCTCTCTCACACACTCGCTCTCCTTCTCTCTAATGCACTCGCTCTCTTTCTCTCACGCACTCGCTCTCCTTCTCTCTCACGCACTCGCTCTCTCTCTTTCTCTTGCACACACACTCACTCCCTCTCTCTCTCTCTTGCACACACACTCACTCCCTCTCTCTCTCTCTCCGTCTCTCTCTCTCTCATGCACTCTTTCTATCTCTCTCTCACACACTCTCTTTCTCTCTCATGCACTCTCCCTCTCACAGGCACTCGCTCTCTCTCTCTCAAGCCGTCTCTCTCTCTCTTGAAACCTCCACCTCTCTCTCAAGCTGTCTCTCACGCACTCTCTCTCTGACTCTGTCTTACACACACACAATCTCTCCCTCTCTCTCTGATGCACTTTCTCTCTCTCTCGCACACACACTCACTCCCTCTCTCTCTCATGCACTCAGTGTCTCTCTCTTGCACACACACTCTCTCCCTCTCTCTCATGCACACTCTCACTCTCTCCCTCTCTCACGCACTCTCTCTCTCATGCACTCACTCTCTCTCTCTTTCTCTGTCTCTCTCTCTCACACACACACTTTCTCTCTCTCTCACATGCACACTTTCTCTCTCTCTCTCATGCACTCTCTTTCTCTCACACACACACACTCTCTCTCTGCCTCTCACGCACTCTCTGTCACTCACATTCTCTCTCTCTTGCACACACACTCACTCTCTCTCTCTCTCTCTCTCTCTCGCATTCGCTCTCCTTCTCTCTCACACACTCGCTCTCCTTCTCTCTAATGCACTCGCTCTCTTTCTCTCACGCACTCGCTCTCCTTCTCTCTCACGCACTCGCTCTCTCTCTTTCTCTTGCACACACACTCACTCCCTCTCTCTCTCTCTTGCACACACTCACTCCCTCTCTCTCTCTCTCCGTCTCTCTCTCTCTCATGCACTCTCCCGCTCTCACACGCCCTCTCTCTCTCTCACACACACACTTTCTCTCTCTCTCACATGCACACTTTCTCTCTCTCTCATGCACTCTCTTTCTCTCACACACACTCTCTCTCTCTGCCTCTCACGCACTCTCTTTGTCTCTCGCATTCTCCCTCTCTCTCACGCACTCTCTATCTAGCACACACACTCACTCCCTCTCTCTCTCATGCACTCACTCTCCCGCATACACACTCACTCCCTCTCTCTCTCACGCACTCTCTCTCTCGCACACACACTCACTCCCTCTCTCTCTCAGGCACTCTCCCTCTCACACGCACTCTCTCTCTCTCTTTGTCTCTCTTTCACACACTCTCTCTCACACACTGTCTCTCGCATTGTCCCTCTCCCTCTCTCTTTCTGTCTCATGCTTTGTCTCATGCATCCCTTCTCACATGCACTCGCTCTCTCTCTCTCAAGCTGTCTCTCGCGCACTCTTTCTCTGATGTACTCTCTCTGGCACTCTGTGTCTCTCAAGCACTCTGTCTCTGTCTCTGTCTCACGCACTCTCTCACACACACACTCTCTTTCATGCACTCTCTCATACATACTCTGTCTCACACGCACTCTCTCTGTCTCTCTCTCACACACACTCTATCTTACACACACACACAATCTCTCCCTCTCTCTCTCTTGCACACAGACTCACTCCCTCTCTCTCTCATGCACTCTCTCTCACACACACACTCTCTTTCATGCACTCTCTCTCTCACACACCCTCTCACTGTCTCTCTCTGTCTTACACACAATCTCTCCCTCTCTCTCTGAAGCACTTTCTCTCTCTCTCGCACACACACTCACTCTCTCTCTCTCACGCACACACACTCACTCCCTCTCTCTCTCTCTCACACTCTCTCTCATGCACTCTGTGTCTCTCTTTCTCCATCTCTCTCTCTCTCTCTCTCATGCACTCTCCCATTCTCACATGCACTCTCCCTCTCTCACACACGCTTTCCCTCACACACGCACTCTCCCTCACACATGCACTCTCTCTCTGTCTTTCTCTCTTAAACGCACTCTCTCACATGCACTGTCTCTCTCTGTCTAACGCACTCTCTCCTTCTCTCTCACGTACTCTTCCTCTCTCACAGGCACTGTCTCTCTCCTTGCACTCTCTCTCCCATGCACTGTCTCTCTCTCTCACACACTCTCTTTCTCTCTCATGTACTCTCTCTCTCTCACTCTCCCTCTCACACGCACTTGCTCTCTCTCATGCACTGTCTGTCTCTCTCTCACGCACTCTCTTTCTCTCTCACGCACTCTCCCTCTCTCTCACGCACTCTCCCTCTCTCACACGCATGCTCCCTCTCTCTCACTCTCCCTCTCTCTCACGCACTCTCCCTCTCACACGCACTCTCTCTCTCTCTTTGTCTCTCTTTCACACACTCTCTCTCACGCACTGTCTCTCGCATTGTCCCTCTCCCTCTCTCTTTCTGTCTCATGCTTTGTCTCATGCATCCTCTCTCACATGCACTCTCTCCCTCTCACATGCACTCGCTCTCTCTCTCTCAAGTTGTCTCTCTCTCTCATGAAACCTCCACCCCTCTCTCTCTCTCAAGCTGTCTCTCGCGCACTCTTTCTCTGATGTACTCTCTCTGGCACTCTGTCTCTCTCAAGCACTCTGTCTTTGTCTCTCTCTCACGCACTCTCTCTCACACGCTCTCTCTTTCATGCACTCTCTCATACATACTCTGTCTCTCATGCACTCTCTCTGTCTCTCTCTCTCACACACTCTATCTTACACACACACACACAATCTCTCCCTCTCTCTCTCACACACACTCTCTCTCGCACACAGACTCACTCCTTCTCTCTCTCACGCACTCTCTCTCACACACACTCTCTCTCATGTACCCTCTCACTGTCTCTCTCTGTCTTACACACACACAATCTCTCCCTCTCTCTCTGATGCACTTTCTCTCTCTCTCGCACACACACTCACTCCCTCTCTCTCTCACACACTCTCTCTCTCATGCACTCTGTGTCTCTCTTTCTCCGTCTCTCTCTCTCTCATGCACTCTCCCGTTCTCACACGCAAGCTCTCTCTCACACGCACTCTCCCTCTCTCAAGCTGTCTCTCTCTCACGCACTGTCTCTCTAATGCACTCTGTCTCTCGTATTCTCTCTCTCTCTCACGCACTCTCTCACATGCACTGTCTCTCTCTCTCTCTCACGCACTCTCCCTATCTCTCTCACACACTCTCTCTATCTTATGCACACACAATCTCTCTCTCTCACGCACTGTCTCTCTTGCACACACACTCACTCCCTCTCTCTCTCTCTCACGCACTCTCTCTCTCATGCCCTCTCTCTCTTTCTCCATCTCTCTCATACGCACTCTCTCTCTCTCACACACAAACTTTCTCTCTCTCTCTTAAGCTGTCTCTCTCTCTCATGTACTGTCTCTCCCTCTTTCTCACACTCTTTCTCTCTCTCTCATGCACACTCTCTCTTTTTCTCTCACACAGTCTCCCTCCCTCACAGGCACTCTTTCCTCACACGCACTCGCTCTCTCTCTCTCAAGCCGTCTCTCTCTCATGCACTCTATCTCTCTGTCTCTCTCATGCACTGACTCTCTCATGTACTCTCTCACACACACTCTGTCTCTCACGTGCTCTCTCTGTCTCTCGCGTTCCCACTCTCTCTCACGCATTCTCTCTTTCTCACACATGTACTCTCTCCCTCTCATGGACTATCTCACATGCACTGTCTCTCTCTCTTTCACACACTCTTTCTCACTCTCTCTCTCATTTGCAGTCTGTCTCTTTCACACACTCTTTCTCACTCTTTCTCATGCACTCTCTCTCATGCACTCTCCTTGTCTCTCTCACGCACTCTCCCTCTCTTGCACACATACTCACTCCCTCTCTCTCACGCACTCTCTCTCAGTCTCTCTCACGTACTCTCTCTCTCTCACACAATCTCTCTCTCTCACACAATCTCTCTATCTCTCACGCTCTCTCTCACGCACTCTCTCTCTCTCACAAGCACTGTCTCTCTCCTCGCACTTGCTTTCTCACACTCACTCGCTCATCTCTCTCTCATGCACTATCTCTCTCTCTCAAGCACTCTCGCTCTCTCACACGCACTCGCTCTCTCAAGCTGTCTCTCTCATGCACTCTGTCTCTCTCAACCACTGTCTCTGTCTCTCTTTGTCTCTATTTCACACACTCTTTCTCACACACTGTCTCTCGCATTGCCCCTCTCCCTCCCTCTTTCTCTCTCATGCACTCTCTCTTTCTCTCACACACACTCTTTCTGCCTCTCACGTACTCTCTTGCTGTCTCTCGCACGCTCTCTCTCTCTTATGAATTCTTGTCTCATGCACCCACTCTCACATGCACTCTCTCCCACGCACTTGCCCTCTCTCACACGCTCTCTCCCTCTCACATGCACTCGCTCGCTCTCTCTCTCTCAAGCTGTCTCTCTCTCTCATTAAACTTCCACCTCTCTCTCTCTCTCTCAGGCTGTCTCTTGCGCACTCTTTCTCTGATGTACTCTCTCTGGCACTCTGTCTCTCTCAAGCACACTCTCATATACACACACACTCTCTTTCATGCACTCTCTCACACATACTCTGTCTCTCATGCACTCTCTCTCTCTCACACACACTCTATCTTACACAGACACACAATCGCTCCCTCTCTCAAGCACTGTCTCTCTTGCACACACACTCACTCCCTCTCTCTCACGCACTCTCTATCTTGTACACATACTCACTCCCTCTCTCTCTCATGCACTCTCTCACGCACTCTCTATCCGTCTCTCTCTATCTTACACACACACAATCTCTCCCTCTCTCTCTGATGCACACTCTCTCTCTCTTGCACACACGCTCACTCCCACTCTCTCGGGCGCTCTCTTGCACACACACTCACTCCCTCTCTCATGCACTCTCTCTCTCTCTTGCACACACACTCACTCCCTCTCTCTCTCTCTCTCGCATTCTCTCTCTCATGCACTCTCTCTCTCTCTCTTTCTCTGTCTCTCTCTCTCTCATGCACTCTCCCACTCTCACACGGACTCTCTCTCTCTCTCACACACATTTTCTCTCTCTCTCACACACACACTTTTTCTCTCTCACACACACACTTTCTCTCTCTCACACACACACACTTTCTCTCTCAGGCATTCTGTTTCTCTCACACATACTCTCTCTCTCTGCCTCTCACGCACTCTCATTCTGTCTCTCACACGAACTCTCTCTCTCTCTTGCACACACACTCACTCCCTTTCTCATGCACTCTGTCTCTCTCTTTCTCCCTCTCTCTCGCATTATCTCTCTGTCTCTCACACATTCTGTCTCTCATGCATTCTCTCTCTCTCTCTCACGCACTCTGTCTCTCACATGCACTCTCTCTGTCTCTCTCTCTCTCACACATGCACTCTCTCTGTGTCTCTCTCTCTCTCACACACGCACTCTCTCTGTGTCTCTCTCTCTCTCACACACGCACTCTCTCACATGCACTGTCTCTCTCTCTCATGCACTCTTTCTAACTTTCTCTCTCACGCACGCTTTCCTTCTCTCTCACGTACTCTCCCTCTCTCACTCGCTCTCTCACACTCACTCGCTCTCTCACACACTCTTTCTATCTCACTCTCACGCACTCTATCTCTCACGCACACTCCCTTTCTCACACGCACTCGCTGTCACAAGCTGTCTCTCTGACGCTGTCTCTCTAAAGCATTCTGTCTCTGTCTCTCTCTCTCTCTTTGTCTCTCTTTCACACACTCTCTCTTACACATACTCTGTCTCTCGCATTGTCCCTCTCCCTCTCTCTTTCTCTCTCATGCACTCTCTCGCACGCACCCTCTCTTTTTCTCACACACACTCTCTTTCTGTCTCTCGCACGCTCTCTCTCACACTCTCTCTCACGAATTCTGTCTCATGTACCCTCTCTCACATGCACTCTCTCACACGCTCTCTCCCTCTCACACACACTCGCTCTCTCGCTCAAGCTGTCTCTCTCTCTCATGCACTCTCTCACATGCACTGTTTCTCCCTCTCTCTCACACTCTCTCTCTCTCTCACGCACTCTCTCTCTTTTTCGCTCACGCACTCTCCCTCCCTCACACGCACTCGCTCTCTCAAGCTGTCTCTCTCTCTCTCACATACTGACTCTCTCATGTACTCTCTCACACGCTCTCTCTGTCACTCACATTCTCTCTCTCTCACACACGTACTCTCTCCCTCTCATGGACTATCTCACATGCACTGACTCTCTCTCTCTCACGCACTCACTCTCTTTCTCTCTCACGCACTCTCTCTCTGTCTCTTTCTCATGCACTCTCTCTCACATGCATTCTCTCTGTCTCTCTCTCTCATGCACTGACTCTCTCACACACTGTCTCTCACAGACACTGTCTCTCTCAGAGATGCTCTCACGCACTTGCTCTCTTGCTCTCACACATGCACTCTCTCACTCTCACACACACACTCTGTCTCTCACACGCTCTCTGTCTCTCGCATTCTCTCTCCCTCTCATGGACTATTTCACATGCACTGTCTCTCTCTCTCTCACGCACTCTTTCTCACTCTCTCATGCACTCTCTCTCTCATGCACTCTCTCTCTCTTGCACATACACTAACTCCCTCACTCTTTCACGCACTCTCTCTCTTGCACACACACTCACTCCCTCTGTCTCATGCACTCTCTGACTCCCACACACACACTCTCTCTCTCAATCTCACGCACTCCCTCTCTCTCTCACACACTCTCTCTCTCACGCACTCTTTCTCTCTCATGCACTCTCCCTCTCTCACACGCATTCGATCTCTCTGTCATGCACTATCTCTCTCTCTCTCTCTTGCACACACTCACTCCCTCTCACTCTCTCGCGCTGTCTCTCTCTTGCACACACACTCACTCCCTCTCACTCTCACACAGTCTCTCTCTCTTGCACACACACTCACTCCCTCTCACTCTCACACAGTCTCTCTCTGTTGCACACACTCACTCCCTCTCTCTCACGCACTCTCTCTCCCTTGCACACACATTCACTCCCTCTCTCTCGCACACGCTCTCTCTCTCGCACACACACTCACTCCCTCTCTCTCATGCACTCTCCCTCTCTCACACGTACTTGCTCTCTCCCCCAAGCTGTTTGTCTCTCTCATGCACTTTCTCTCTCTCTCAAGCTGTCTGTCTCACACACACTCTCTTTCATGCACTCTCTCACACATAGTCTGACTCTCACGCACTCTCTTTCTGTCTCTCGCACTCTCTTTCTCTCTCTCACACTCTCTCTCACGAATTCTGTCTCATGTACCCTCTCTCACATGCACTCTCTCACACACACTCGCTCTCTTGCTCAAGCTGTCTCTCTCTCATGCACTCTCTCACATGCACTGTTTCTTCCTCTCTCTCACACTCTTTCTCTCTCTCTCTCACGCACTCTCTCTCTTTTTCGCTCACACACTCTCCCTCCCTCACACGCACTCTCTCCTCACACGCACTCGCTCTCTCTCTCAAGCTGTCTCTCTCTCTCACGTACTGACTCTCTCATGTACTCTCTCACACGCTCTCTCTGTCACTCACGTTCTCTCTCTCTCACACACGTACTCTCTCCCTCTCATGGACTATCTCACATGCACTGACTCTCTCTCTCACGAACTCACTCTCTTTCTCTCTCACGCACTCTCTCTCTCACATGCACTCTCTCTCTGTCTCTTTCACATGCACTCTCTCTCACATGCATTCTCTCTGTCTCCTCTCTCTCATGCACTGACTCTCTCACACACTGTCTCTCACAGACACTGTCTCTCTCAGAGATGCTCTCACGCACTTGCTCTCTTGCTCTCACACATGCACTCTCTCACTCTCACACACACACTGTCTCTCACACGCTCTCTGTCTCTCGCATTCTCTCTCCCTCTCATGGACTATTTCACATGCACTGTCTCTCTCTCTCACGCACTCTTTCTCACTCTCTCATGCACTCTCTCTCTCATGCACTCTCTCTCTCTTGCACATACACTAACTCCCTCACTCTCTCACGCACTCTCTCTCTTGCGCACACACTCACTCCCTCTGTCTCATGCACTCTCTGACTCCCACACACACTCTCTCTCTCAATCTCACGCACTCTCTCTCTCTCTCACACACTCTCTCTCTCACGCACTCTTTCTCTCTCATGCACTCTCCCTCTCTCACACGCACTCGATCTCTCTCTCTCAAGCTGTTTGTCTCTGTCATGCACTATCTCTCTCTCTCTCTCTTGCACACACTCACTCCCTCTCACTCTCTCGCGCTGTCTCTCTCGTGCACACACACTCACGCCCTCTCACTCTCACACGTCTCTCTCTGTTGCACACACTCACTCCCTCTCTCTCACACACTCTCTCTCTCTTGCACACACATTCACTCCCTCTCTCTCTCACACGCTCTCTCTCTCTTGCACACACACTCACTCCCTCTCTCTCACGTACTCGCTCTCTCCCCAAGCTGTTTGTCTCTCTCATGCACTTTCTCCCTCTCTCATGCTGTCTCTCTCACACACACTCTCTTTCATGCACTCTCTCACACATACTCTGCCTCTCACGCACTCTCCCTGTCTCTCTCACACACTCTCTCTATCGTACGCACACACAATCTCTCCCTCTCTCTCTCTCACGCACTGTCTCTTTTGCACACACACTCACTCCCTCTCTCTCTCTCACGCACACTCTCTCTCTTGCACATACACTCACTCCCTCTCTCTCATGCACTCTCCGGCTCTCACACACACACTCTCTCTCAATCTCACGCAGTCTCTTTCTGTCTCTCACACACTCTCTCTCTCTCAATCTCACGCACTCTCTCTCTCGCACACACACTCACTCCCTCTCTCTCTCACACACTCTCTCTCACGCACTCTCTCTCACGCATTCTTTCTCTCTCACACGCACGCACTCGCTCTCTCTCTCTCTCTCTCTCAAGCTGTTTGTCTCTCTCATGCACTATCTCTCTCTCGCTCTCACACACGCACTCCCTCTCTCTCTCACGCACTCTCTCCTGCACACACACTCACTCCCTCTCTCTCACGCACTCTCTCTCTCTCTAGCTGTTTGTCTCTCTCATGCACTTTCTCTCTCTCTCAAGCTGTCTCTCTCACACACACTCTGCCTCTCACGCACTCTCCCTGTCTCTCTCTCACACTCTCTCTTACGCACACACAATCTCTCCCTCTCTCTCTCACGCACTGTCTCTCTTGCACACACACTCACTCCCTCTCTCTCTCACGCACTCTCTCTCTCGCACACACACTCACTCCCTCTCTCTCTCATGCACTCTCTGTCTCTCTTTCTCCGTCTCTCTCTCTCATGCACTCTCCCGCTTTCACACGCACTCTCTCTCACACACACACTTTCTCTCTCTCTCATGAACTCTCCCACTCTCACATGCACTCTCTCTCCCTCTCACACACACACACTCTCTCTATCTGCATCTTACACACTCTCTGTCTCTCGCATTCTCTCTCTCTTGCACACACACTCATTCGCCCTCTCTCTCATGCACCCTCTCTCTCTTGCACACACACTCACTCCCTCGCTCTCATGCACTCTCTCTGTCTTGCACACACTCAGTCCCTCTCTCTCTCCCACACTCTCACTCTTGCACACACACTCACTCCCTCTTTCTCTCACGCACTCTCTCTCTCGCACACATTCACTCCCTCTCTCTCTCACGCACCCTCTCTCTCTTGCACACACACTCACTCCCTCGCTCTCATGCACTCTCTCTGTCTTGCACACACTCAGTCCCTCTCTCTCTCACGCACTCTCACTCTTGCACACACACTCACTCACTCTCTCTCTCTTGCACACACACTCACTCCCTCTCTCTCTCACGCACTCTCTCTCTCTCACGCACGCTTTCTAACTTTCTCTCTCATGCACTCGCTCTCCTCTCTCATGCACTCTCCCTCTCACAAGCCCTGCCTCTCTCCTCACACTCACTATCTCACACTCACTCGCTCTCTCTCATGCACTTTCTCTCTCTCATGCACTCTTTCTATCTCTCTCTCATGCACTCTCCCTCTCTCACACGCACTCTCCTTCTCACATGCACTCGCTCTCTCAAGCTGTCTCTCTCACGCTCTCTGTCTCTCTCAAGCACTCTGTCTTCTGTCTCTCTCTCTCTCTCTGTCTCTCTTTCACACACTCTCTCTCACACACTCTATCACACATACTGTGTCTCTCACGCACTGTTTCTCGCATTGTCCCTCTCCCTCTCTCTTTCTCTCACACACACTCTTTTTGTGCCTCTCACACACTCTCTTTCTGTCTCTTGCACTCTCTGTCTCTCACGAATTCTCTGTCTCATGCACCCTCTCTCACATGCACTCTCTCCCATGCACTTGCCCTCTCTCACATGCTCTCTCCCTCTCACATGCACTCGCTCTCTCTTTCTCTCTCTCTCCAGCTGTCTCTCTCTCTCTTGAAACCTCCACCTCTCTCTCTCTCTCAAGCTGTCTCTCACACACTCTCTCTCACGGACTCTCTCTCTCATGCACTCTCTCTCTCTCTCTGACGTGCACTCTCCTTCTCACACGCACTCTCTCTCATGCACTCTCTCTGTCTCTCGCATTCTCTCTCACTATCTCACACTCTCTCTCACGCAGTCTCTCTCTGTCTCTCGCACTCTCTCACATGCACTGTCTCGCTCTCTCACACACTCGCTCTCTCTCTCAAGCTGTTCGTCTCTCTCATGCACTCTGTCTCTCGGTCTCTCTCAAGCACACTGTCTCTTTCTCACGCACTCTCTCTGACACACACTCTCTCTCTCATGCACTCTCTCACACATACTCTGTCTCACACTCTCTCTCTGTCTCTCTATCTTACATATACACAGTCTCTCCCTCTCTCTGATGCACTTTCTCTCTCTTTCTCGCGCACACTCACTCTCTCTCTCTCACGCACTCTCTCTCTCATGCACTCTGTCTCTCTCTTTCTCCATCTCTTTCTCAAGCACTCTCTTTCTGTCTCTGACACGCACTTCTCTCTCTCACACACACGCTTTCTCTCTCTCTCACGCACTCTCTCTCTCTCGCACACACTCTCTCTCTCAATCTCACGCACTCTCTCTGTCTCACACACTCTCTCTCTCTCAATCTCACGCACTCTCTCTCTCTTGCACACACACTCACTCCCTCTCTCTCACGCACTCTCTCTCTCATGCACTCTGTCTCTCTCTTTCTCCATCTCTTTCTCAAGCACTCTCTTTCTGTCTCTGACACGCACTTCTCTCTCTCACACACACGCTTTCTCTCTCTCTCACGCACTCTCTCTCTCTCGCACACACTCTCTCTCAATCTCACGCACTCTCTCTGTCTCTCACACGCTCTCTCTCTCTCAATCTCACGCACTCTCTCTCTCTTGCACACACACTCACTCCCTCTCTCTCATGCACTCTCCGGCTCTCACACACACTCTCTCTCTCAATCTCACGCACTCTCTTTCTGTCTCTCACACGCTCTCTCTCTCAATCTCACGCACTCTCTCTCTCTCTTGCACACACACTCACTCCCTCTCTCTCTCACACACTCTCTCTCTCTCACGCACTCACTCTCTCTCTCTCTCTCAAGCTGTTTGTCACTCTCATGCACTATCTCTCTCTCGCTCTCACACATGCACTCCCTCTCTCTCTCTCACGCACTCTCTCTTGCACACACACTCACTCCCTCTCTCTCTCTCGCACTCTCTCTCTCTTGCACACACATTAACTCCCATTCTCTCTCACGCACCCTCTCTCTCATGCACTCTCTGTCTCTCTTTCTCCGTCTCTCTCTCTCATGCACTCTCCCGCTTTCACACGCACTCTCTCTCTCACACACACACACACTTTCTCTCTCTCTCATGCACTCTCCCGCACTCACATGCACTCTCTCTCCCTCTCACACACACACACTCTCTCTCTCTCTGCATCTCATGCACTCTCTCTCTCATGCACTCTCTCTCATGCACTCTCTCTGTTTCTCACGCACTCTCTCTCTGATGTGCACTCTCCTCACACGCACTCTTTCTCAAGCTGTCTCTCTCTCTCTCTCTCATGCACTCTCTCTCTGACGTGCACTCTCCTCACACACACTCTTTCTCAAGCTGTCTCTCTCTCTCTCTCTCATGCACTCTCTCTATCTCTCGCATTCTCTCTCGCTATCTCACACACGCTCTCTCACGCACTCTCTGTCTCTCGCACTCTCTCACGTGCACTGCCTCGCTCTCTTACACACTCGTGCTCTCTCTCAAGCTGTTCGTCTCTCTCATGCACTCTGTCTCTCGGTCTCTCTCAAGCACACTGTCTCTTTCTCACGCACTCTCTCTGACACACACACACTCTCTCTCATGCACTCTCTCACACATATTCTGTCTCACACTCTCTCTCTGTCTCTCCCTATCTTACATATACACAGTCTCTCCCTCTCTCTGATGCACTTTCTCTCTCTTTCTCGCGCACACTCACTCCCTCTCTCTCACGCACTCTCTCCCTCATGCACTCTGTCTCTCTCTTTCTGTCTCTGACACGCACTTCTCTCTCACACACACGCTTTCTCTCTCTCTCATGCACTCTCTCTCTCGCACACACACTCACTCCCTCTCTCTCTCACGCACTCTCTCTCTCTCTTGCACACACACTCACTCCCCCTCTCTCAGGCACTCTTTCTAACTTTCTCTCACACGCACTCACTCTCCTTCTCTCTCACGCACTCTCCCTCCCTCACAAGCACTGTCTCTCTCCTTGCAGTCGCTCTCTCTCTCATGCACTGTCTCACTGTCTTATGCACTCTTTCTATCTCTCTCTCATGCACTCTCGCTCTCTCACACGCACGCGCCCTCTCATGCTGTCTCTGTCTCTCTCTCACACACTCTCACGCACTCTCTTACACATACTCCATCTCTCGCATTGTCCCTCTCCCTCTCTCTTTCTCTCTCACGCGTTCTCTCGCACACACCCTCTCTTTCTCTCACACACACACTCTTTCTGCATCTCACGCACTCGCTTTGTCTCTTGCACTCTCTCTCTCTCTCACGTATTCTCTGTCTCATGCACCCGCTCTCACATGCACTCTCTCACACGCTCTCTCCCTCTCACACACACTCGATCTCTCTCTCAAGCTGTCTCTCTCTCTCATGCACTCTCTCACATGCAGTGTCTCTCCCTCTTTCTCACACTCTTTCTCTCTCTCTTTCTCTCTCACGCACTCTCTCTTTTTTTCTCTCACACACTCTCCCTCCCTCATACACACTCTCTCCTCATACACAGTCGCTCTTTCTCTCTCAAGCTGTCTCTCTCTCTCACGCACTCTGTCTCTCTCTCTCTCACGCACTGACTCTCTCATGTACTCTCGCGCACACACTCTGTCTCTCACACGCTCTCTCTGTCTCTCGCGTTCTCTCTCTCTCTCTCTCTCTCTCTCTCTCTCACGCATTCTCTGTCCCTCTGATGGACTATCTCACATGCACTGACTCTCTCTCTCTCACGCACTCTCTCTCTTTCTCTCTCACGCACTCTCTCTCACATGCACTCTCTCTGTCTCTCTCATGCACGGACTCTCTCACACACGTTGTCTTTCTCAAAGGTGCTCTCTCTCTCAAGCACTTGCTCTCTTGCTCTCACACATGCACTCTCTCACTCATGCTCTCTCTCTTTCTCACAGTCACTCTGTCTCTCACGTGCTCTCTGTCTCTCGCATAATCTCTCCCTCTCATAGACTATCTCACATGCACTCTCTCTCTCACGCACTCTTTCTCACTCTCTCACACACACACTCACTCCCTCTCTCTCACGCACTCTCTCTCTCACACATACACTAACTCCCTCAATCTCTCACGCACTCTCTCTCTTGCACACACACTCACTCTCTCTCTCATGCACTCTCTGGCTCTCTCTCACAGTCTCTTTCTCAATCTCACGCACTCTCTTTCTGTCTCTCACACACACTCTCTCTCTCTTGCACACACACTCACTCCCTCTCTGTCACACACACTCTCTCTCTTGCACACTCACTCACTCCCTCTCTCTCTCATGCACTCTCTCTCTTGCGGACACACTCACTCCCTCTCTCTCTGTCACGCACTCTCTCTCTCTTGCACACACTCAGTCCCTCTCTCTCACACACTCTCTCTCTCTTGCACACACACTCACTCCCTCTCTCTCTCATGCATTCTCTCTCCTGCACACACACTCACTCCCTCTCTCTCATGCACTCTCCCACTCTCTCACACTCTCTCTCTCTCACACACACACTTTCTATCTCTCTCAGGCACTCTCTTTCTCTCACACTCTCTCTCTCTGCCTCTCATGCACTCTCTTTCTGTCTCTCACATTCTCCCGCTCTCTCACGCACTCTCACTCCCTTTCTTGCACACACACTCACTCCCTCTCTCTCTCATGCATTCTCTCTCCTGCACACACACTCACTCCCTCTCTCTCATGCACTCTCCCACTCTCTCACACTCTCTCTCTCTCTCACACACACACACTTTCTATCTCTCTCAGGCACTCTCTTTCTCTCACACTCTCTCTCTCTGCCTCTCATGCACTCTCTTTCTGTCTCTCACATTCTCCCTCTCTCTCACGCACTCTCACTCCCTCTCTTGCACACACACTCACTCCCTCTCTCTCTCACGCACTCTCTCACATACACTGTCTCTCTCACTCTCTCACGCACTTTTCTCACTCGCTCTCTCACGTACTCTCTCTTTCTTTCTCAAGCACCCTCCCTCCCACAAGCACTCTCTCTCACATGCGCTCTCCCTCTTACACACACTCGTGCTCTCTCTCTCTCTCAAGCTGTCTCTCTCTCATGCACTCTCTCTCCCTCTTTCTCCCTCTCTCTCTCTCACACACTCTCTCTCTCTCTCTCATGCACTCTCCCTCCCTCACACTCACTCACTCTCTCTCATGCACTCTCCCTCCCTCACACTCACTCACTCTCTCTCATGCACTGTCTCTCTCTCTCACAAACTCTTTCTATCTCTCTCTCACGCACTCTCCCTCTCACATGCACTCCCTCTCTCTCAAGCTGTCTCTCTCACGGTTTCTTTCTCTCTCTCAAGCACACTGACTCTGTCTCTCTCTCTCTCTCTCATACTCTGTCTCTCACGCACTCTCTCCTTCTCCCACGTACTCGGTCTCTCTCTCTCTCTCTCACTCAAGCTGTCTCTCTTTCTCATGCACTCTCCACCTCTCTCTCTGTCTCACACTCTCTCTCAAGCTGTCTCTCACCCAGTCTCTCTCTCTCTCTCTCTCTCACACACACACACACACACACTCTCTCCCTCTCTCTCTCACGCACTCTCTCTCTCTGTCTCTCGCACTCTCTATCTTTCTCTCTCATACACTCTGTCTCTCTCTTTCTCCCTGTCTCTCTCACACGCACTCTCTCTCTGTCTCTCTCACGCACTCTCTCTCTCACATGCACTCTTTCTCTTTGTCGCTCACACACACACACAGTCTCCCTCTCTCCCTCACATGCACTCACTCTCCCTCTCTGTCTGTCGCACTCTCTATCTCTCTCTCTCATACTCTGTCTCTCACGCACTCTCTCCTTCTCCCACGTACTCGGTCTCTCTCTCTCTCTCTCACTCAAGCTGTCTCTCTTTCTCATGCACTCTCCACCTCTCTCTCTGTCTCACACTCTCTCTCAAGCTGTCTCTCACCCAGTCTCTCTCTCTCTCTCTCTCACACACACACACACACACACACTCTCTCCCTCTCTCTCTCACGCACTCTCTCTCTCTGTCTCTCGCACTCTCTATCTTTCTCTCTCATACACTCTGTCTCTCTCTTTCTCCCTGTCTCTCTCACACGCACTCTCTCTCTGTCTCTCTCACGCACTCTCCCTCTCACATGCAGTCGGTCTCGCTCTCTCTCACTCAAGCTGTCTCTCTTCCTCACACACTCCTCACATATCTCTCTCTGTCTCACACACACTCTCTCTCTCAAGCTGTCTCTCACGCACTCTCTCTCTCTCACACACACGTACTCTCTCTCTATCTCACGCACTCTCTATCTGTGATGCACACTCTCTGTCTCTCACGGACTCTCTCTCTCTTTCTCTCGCACTCTCTCTCTCTGACATGCACTTTCTCTCTCACGCGCACTGTCTCACATTCTCTCACACGCACTCTCTCGCAAGCACTCTCTCTCTCACACGCACTTTCTCTCTCACATGCACTTGCTCTCTCACGCACTCTCTCTCTAGCACTCTCGCCCGGTCTCTGTCTCACGCACTCTCACACTCTCTTGCTCACGCACTCTCTCTCTCTCTTTCTCATGCACTCTTTCTCTGTCTGTCTCTCTCTCATGCTCTCTCTTTCTCACACGCACTCTCTCTCACCCACTCTGTCTCTGTCTCTCACGCACTCTCTCTCACAGGCACTCGCGCTCTCTCTTACGCACTCTCTCTCTCTCTGTCTCGTGCTCTCCCTTTCTCGTATGTGCTCGCTCTCTCTGTCACACACTCTCTCTCTCTCTGTCTCTCACGGGCTCTCTCTGTGTCTTGCATTCTCTGTCTATCACTCTCTCTCTCATGCACTCTCTCGTGCACTCTCTCTTTCTCGTGCACATGCTCTCACTCTCTGATGCGCTCGCTCTCTCCGACGCGTACGCTCTCTCTCTATCCCGTGCACGCTCTCTCTGACACGCGCTCTCTTTCTCTTTCTTTCCCTCACGCGCTCTCTCTCTCTCTCACTCTCTCTCACAGGCACTGACTCTCTCTCTCCCTCTCTGTCTCCTTCACCCACTCTCTCCCTCACCCACTCTCTCCCTCTTTCTCATACACTCTCTCTCTGTCTCTCTCTCTCTCTCTCACGCATACTCTCTGTCTCTCTCTCATGCTCTCTCTTTCTTATACACGCTCTCACTGATGCACTCTCTCTCTCTGTCTCTCTCTCACACACACTCTATCTCTCACGCACTCTCTGTCTCTTACACTCTCTCTCTCATGCACTCTGTCTCTCTCACATGCAGTGTCTCTCACACACACTCTCTCTCTCATGCTCACTCTCTCTCCCTTGCACGCGCGCTTGCTCTCTCTCTCCCTGTCTCGCACGCAGTCGTTCTCAACCTCTCCCTTTCTCACAGGCGCTCGCTCTCTCTCACACACACTCTCTCTGTCTCTCACAGGTTCTCTCTCTGTGTCTTGCATTCTCTGTCTACCTCTCTCTCTCTCTCCTGCACTCTCTCACGCACTGTCTCTCACGCGCATGCTCTCTCTGACGCGCCTGCTCTCTCTCTAACACGTGTTCTCTTTCGCTTACACGCTCTCTCTCTCCCTCCCTCTCACACACTCTCTTTCTCCCTCCCTATCACGTGCACTGTCTCTCTCACACACACTGACTCTCTCTCTCTCCCTCTCTCTCTCTCTCACGCAATTTCTCTTTCTCACCCACTCTGTGTCGCTCTCTCTCACACACCTTCTCTCTCTCACGCACTCTCTCTCTCTCTCACACACCCTCTCTCGCTCATGCACAAACACACTCTGTCGTGCAAATACTTTTTCACAAACTCACACACATACAAATAGATACAATCTCTTGCACATCCACACACATCATCTCACACACCCACACACTCTCTCACCCAGTCTCTCTCCCTCATACACGTATACACAGACACACACTCTCAGACCAACACACATACTCTGTATCTCCTACACAGACACTCACTCATACATACATATTCTCTCACAGAGTCACACACTCTCTCACACTCTCTCTCTCTCAGACACACACATACAGACACTTACACAGTCTCTCACACAGACACACATACTCTCTATCTACACACACAAACGTACACTCTCTCACGCAGAACCCTCTCTCTCTCACACATACACACACACACACACAAGGGCAGACACACGGGCGCACACACTCACAACCTCTCACTCACCACTTTCTCTCTCACATTGGGACAGACTCCCACACTCACCCTCTCAAACACTCTCTAACACATATTCTCTCAAACACACACACACTCTCTCTCACACACATGCACAGAGTACTTTTTTCTCACACGCACACACACCCACTCTCTCTCGCGCACGCACAGTCACATATGTGCTCACACACACACATTCTCTCACACACAGTCTGTCTCACATACATGCATGGTCTCGCACACACATGCGCACACACACATTTGCATACACTCTCACGCACACACACTCTCACAACCAGTCTCTCTCACACGCGCACATGCACACACTCTCTCTCTCCCTCTCACATCGTCGCATACACTCTCACACACACTCCCTCTCCCCCTCACAGTTGCATACACTCTCATATACACTCTCTCTCCCCCTCACATAGTCGCACACTCTCACGCACATACACAGTCTCTCTGACACATGCGCACACACTCTGTCCCACACACACACACAAACAAAAACACGGGCACACACACTCACAACTCTCACTCACCACTTTCTCTCTCACATAGACACACACTCCCACACTCACTCTCTCACTCTCTAACACATATTCTCTCAAACACACACACACACTCTCTCACACACACACAGAGTATTTTTCTCACGCACACACACCCATTCTCTCTCGCGCACGCACACAGTCACATATGTGCTCTCTCTCACACACACACAGTCTTTCTGTCTCACACAAATGCACAGTCTCGCATACGCACACACACACTTGCATACACTCTCTCATGCACACACACTCTCACTCACACGTGCACATGCACACACTCTCTCTCCCCCCTCACTTCGTCGCATACACCTCACACACACTCTCTCTCCCCCTCACATAGTCACACACACTCTCACGCACATGCACAGTCTCTCTGACACGTGCACAGTCTCTCCCACACACACTCTGTCCTGCACACACCCACTCTCTCTCACACACACACACACACACACACACACACACACACACACACACACACACACACACAAACGTTCTCTCTCTTTCTGTCTCTCTCTCACACGCACATACATGCAGATAGAAATGACCTGAGTCTGAATTTGAAGATTTGTAATTGCAGATACATTCGAAGAGCACTCAATTTGTAGACTGTCACCGTGGCATTTTATAAATTCTTACTTTGGAAATAAAACTAGTCTGATTGCAAGTTGATACAGAGCCGGATTCTAAGCAAGGTCTCACACCTGGAGTGCATTTTCTGACCTGAGATGTCACGTCTGGTACTCTGATAAGTCCTTTAGTTATCTCAGGACAGTGACTTGAAAGAAATTCTGGGATTTTCATATTAATCCTTTCTAACTGATCAAAGATTTAACAGCCATCTTAGGTTTGTTCAACATACTTGCATCGGTTCTTTGATATTTTGCTAATAAATTCTGTGACTGATGCCTCGTCTCTCAACAACACCTGAAGAAGGAGCGAGACTCCAAAAGCTTCAGTCATCAAATAAACCTGTTTGATCATAATTTGGTGCCATGTGAATTTTGACATTGTTGTGTATAGTCCTTTAGGGAAGAGTAATTACAACATGAGAGAATTCTTCATTGGGACAGAAATTGACATGGTGCAATCTGAAACTAGGGTCCTAAAACTCAATGAAAATAAACCTTTATGATATGAGACATGAATTGGCTATGATAAATTGGATACCGCATTGAAAGGTATAGCTAGAAATTTTTCTTTATGGAACAAATACAAAAATTGCAACAAGTAAAACATTTGAGAAGGTCCCTCATGATAAATTGGTCCAGAAGATTACATCACATCCTTGGTGACTTGGCATATGGGAGACAAAATTGGCTTTGAAACTGAAGATAGAAGGGTGTTTTCTGACTAGCAGTCTGTGATCAGTGATGTTCCACAAGTATCAGTGCTGGGGACTCTGTTGTTTGCAATGGCAACATGGTAGCTCAGTGGTTAGCACTACTGCCTCTCAGCACCAGGGACTAGGTTCAAATCCACCCTTGGGCAACTGTCTGTGTGGAGTTTGCACATTTTCTTCGTGTCTCTGTGGGTTTTTTCCGGGTGCTCTGGTTTCCTCCCACAATCCAAAAATGCGCAGGATACGTGGATTGGCCATGCTAAATTGCCCATAGTGTTCAGAGATGTGTCGATTATAGGATCATTGGACATGGAAGCATTGGAAAAGGTGCAGAGGAGATTTACCAGGATGTTGCCTGGTCTGGAGCAAAGGTTTTATGAGGAAAGGCTGAGGGACTTAGGTCTGTTCTCATTGGAGAGAAGAAGGGTAAGAGGGGATTTAATAGAGACATACAAGATGATCCGAGAATTAGATAGGGTGGACAGTGAAAGTCTTTTTCCTGGGATGATGTCATTGGCTTGTACGAGGGGGCATAGCTGCAAATTGAGGGGTGATAGATTTAAGACGAATGTCAGAGGCAGGTTCTTTACTCAGAGAGTGGTAAGTGCGTGGAATGCCCTGCCTGCCAATGTAGTTAACTCAGCCACATTAGGGGCATTTAAACAGTCCTTGGATAAGCATATGGATGATGGTGGAATAGTGTAGGGGGTTTGGCTTAGATTAGTTCACAGGTCAGCTCAACAACGAGGGCTGAAGGGCCTGTTCTGTGCTGTATTGTTCTATGTTCTATGATTAGGGGGATGGGTCTGGGTGGGATGCTCAGAGTGTTGGTGTGGACTTGTTGGGCTGAAGGGCCTGTTTCCACACTGATTCTATGTTATATAAGTGATTTAGATGAAAATATAGTCTATTTAGTGAATATACAGATGAAATGAAAATTGGTGCAGTTGTTGTAGTGAAGTAGGTTAGCAAAAGATGTATTGGGAAATAGGCCATTTGGAAAGTTGGGCAGCTAAACGGCAGATGGGATTTTAATCCAGACAAGCAAGAGGTGATGCATTTTGGGAAGAAAGTATACATAAATGGTCAGACCCTCAGCAGCATTGATATACAGAGGGATCTTGAGATCCAAGTCTATGGCTCCATGAAAGTGGCAATACTAGTGGTTAATATGGTAAATAAAATGCACGCTATGACTGCCTTCATCGATCATGGCATTGAATATAAAAGTTGGTCTGTCTTGTATAAGATTTTAATTTGGCCACATTTGGAGTATTGTGTGTAGTTCTAGTCACCACACTACAGGAAGGATGTGGATGCTTTGGAAAGGGTGCAAAAGAGATTTACTGGGATATTGCACAGACTGGAGTGTATTAACTACAAGGAGGGGTTGGAAAATCTTGGATTGTTGTCACTAGAGTTTTAGAGGCTGAAGGGAAACTTAAAAAAAATATAAAAGTATGACAGACATGGATAGGGTAACAAGTTGGAATCTTTTTCCCAGGTTGGAAACTGCAAGTATCAGGACTCATGGGGTTAAGGTGAGAGGAGAAAAGTTGAAAGGAGATGTGCGAGAAAAGCTTTTTTTTTTAAACAGAGCATGGTAAGATGCCTCGGACACGCTGCTGGGGAAAGTGGTACAAGCAGAGATGATAGCAATATCTAGCAGGCCCTTAGATACATGAACAGACAGGCAATAGAGGGATCCGGACCATATACAGGCAGATGGGGTTAGTTTAGAGTGACATCATGGTAGACTGAAGGACCTGTTCCTGTACGGTACTGTTCCATTTTTATATATTCCTTTCTGGTGCAAAAATACAACAGGAAAAGTGATCCAACTATGGCTACCAATAGAAGTTAAGGATGCAAACAGGAGTGATAAACATTGCTAGAAAAAGGAATAAGTTTGAGGATTGGGAGCAGTTTAGAACTTAGCAAAAGAGGGCCAAGACATTGATTAACAAAGTCCAGGATGCATTGCATCTTTTAGAGGTAGTCTTGCTGTGAGATCCAGTGGGTATTCCCATTGTATTTTATCAAGCTTGTCGTAATAAATTATGACCTCACCCCTACAGCATCCCTCATTGCCTATTCCCCATGTTATCATGTGGCATTCCAGAAAGAATTCACCACTTGGTGGAAGAATGCTCTGAGACCAGCATCCTTTGCAATCATGCCATCTTTGAAAGTTTGCCGCTCATCTTCAAGAGTACTTACATTTGCCAGGCGCCCCACTCATTTTTGAAGACTGCAAGGAGAGATGGCTGAGAAGGATATGTTGGCATTACATTTCTCTGATCGGAACCTTAAAGCCCAGGTCGACAGGGTGGTACATTGAGGAAATGTCCACTTCCTGAAGACTGTCAGAGGAGGCTGCACCACTGGACAATGCCAGCTTGGTCAAAGATCACCCATAGAGAGCTAGGGTGCAGCACCAAAAGAAGTTCAATAGCCTTCTTCATTCTACCAGGCTAACTGCCATTCTCTGTTCTCTCCTACCTGATGCTTACTTTATCTTTGCCACTAAATCAACCTCCCACCAAGGCTCATGCTCGGACGCCCCTTCTGTGGCATGAAACATCATCTTTATTTCATAATCACCCCCATCCTACTACACCGCTAACCCTGCAATACCCTCCACACTGCCTCTTCACTCCCTTTGGAACACGTCAATAACGCTCCCCTACAAGCGCAAGCACTAACATCCATGTCATCCATTTTAATCAAACTCATTCATCTCTTTATGAAATTATAGGATTATTGACTGGACAAAGAACACCGTATGAGTCAGTGTCTAGTATCTGTGTCCTCACCGCACACGAGGAGAGAATCTTTGCTCTCGTTGAAGTGCAGCAGACTCACGGGCTAAATGGCTTCCTTCTGCTTCTTTGTCTTACAAGAGAAAACTGGGACCACTCTCGCGGGTATACAGAAACAAGCATGCCCTGGCAACGGAGTAAGTTCCACATGTAATTCCATTTGCACAACTGACATTAACCAGGCAGACAGTGTCATGTGTCAAATACCTTGAGTAACCACTGGCTGCAGTACCTTCTGTTGCCAAATATCTTGCAGGTGTAACCCACAGTGGGGTTGACGGGTGCAAAGAATATAGAGGTTGAGGCCAATGAGCACCACACGGTGACTTTTTCAAAGATGGGCAAGGAAGAAACACCCAAGGCCACTGGCACTTCGAGGATTGAAAGAAACCAGGCATCTGCTCAGCTACAGCAGGAGAGTACACTCTGGTCTTAGTGCTGAGGGATTTCGTTCATATGCATTGTGCAGATCGGGAATGGCGGGCAAAGATACGGGACACACAGACACTCATTGCCAAAAAGTGCACCAGTGCTCCTCATTGGATAGCTTGGAGAGACAGGTCCAATATTTCATCATCCCAGACACTGGTCCTCACCCCAGATACTGGTCCTCCGGACCAAGGGTACTACGAGTGGAGTAGCAGGGAATATTGACCCTATCTAGGTATCTCATCCTTGGATGACAACAAGGTGACAAAAGGAGGAACTCAGCCAGATGTGAAGCTACATGTCCAGACCATTCAGCAGGTTACACTCAGCAAACTATAGCGATGACTAGGGCCCTCCAACTCCACTCTGGCTTCCCCTCTTTGATACCTGGAACATAGGACCATGAGAAGGCCATTCAGCCTATTGCCCCACCATGAAATATGATCAAGCCTGATCAAACACTTTACTGTCTTTTATCCAATCTGAAATAACTGCACAGATGCTGATATCCTGTTATCAAGACACCCATTATATACATGTGCACAGCACACTGGCTGTGGCCAGCCAGCTAGGAATCCGTCCCTGAACTGAGGAGATTCTGAATTCCTTGTTTATATTTTTTTCTTTCTTCCCCCCTAACTACTACAGCTTACTACCACCCCACCCCCAGCATTCGTGTGTGTGTGTGTATAAGTGCAGGGGCTTAGTAAAAACACGACTGTGTAAATGATTTTATTCAATATTTCCGCCACCAGGAAAAACACCCATATGGCCAGTGAACTAGTAATAAGTAAAGCATGGTAGGGCAATGCTTAATCCCCTGTTTATATTTTTGAGTCAGGACTTCCCGATTGGCCCAGATTGACAATCTCACTCAAGAATCCCACAGTAAATGATCCACCTGATTCAAATCACTACACACTCTATCCCCATAACCCTTTACGCCATTGGTAATCAGAAATCTATTAATTTCTTCCTTAACCATACTCAAGACTAATCTTCATCGGGTCCCTACAGTAGAGAATTCCAAGAGTTCACACCACTCCAAGATAAAAACAAATTCTGATCTTGCATCAAAGTCGTACCCCCCTATTTTTGAATTGTGTCTCTGGTTCTAGATTCCCCAACAGAGAAAATATCTTACCTATATCTACTCAGTCTAACCCTTTCAGTATTCAATGAGATCACCTCTCCCAAATACCATAGAGGGAGATGGTTGGCAGATGAATTTCAACACAGAAAAATGTGAGCTAATGCATTTTGATAGAAGAAACATGGACACACAATACAGGCTCAATAGAACAACCTTGAGAGCAGCACAGGACCAGAGGGACCTTGGGTTCACATGCATTGAAATAACTCCCCAGAACCCGGTATCCCTTCATCAAGTCACCTTTTATTTACACGTAGAAAGTCCTTGACTCTGGCACAATCTAGTCAGAGTCAGCATCCAGAGTGTGAGAATCTCTGATACTCCTCTTTTATTCTGTCAACCAGGGCTCCCTGATTAGCCAAGATTAACAGTCCCAATCATAGAACTCACATTCTATGAGGTCCAGCTGGCTGACCTCATTACAATCATTACATGCATGATTCTCTAAAGGTGGCTAAGCAAGTTGAAACAGTTACAGAGCCTTACAGGATCCTTGGGTGTATAAACGGTGGAATAGAGCATTAAAGCAAGGAAGTGATGCTACACCTCTACAAATTATTGGTCAGTCCGCATTTGGAGTGTTATGTTCAGTTCTGGACACCTTTACTTAAGGAAGGATGTTCAAAGAGATAGATCAAAGAAGATTTACAAAAATGATACCAGGAATAAGGGATTTGAAATACAAGGAAAGATGAGAGAAATTGGGCTTATTCTCCTTAGAACAGAGAAAATTAAGAGGTTAATTAAGAGGATAAGAACACCTTATCAAGGTGTTCCGAATTACGAACAGTTTTGATAAAATAAAGAAGAATATTCTGTTTCCTCCAGTTGGTATTTTAGTACAAGGAGTAAGACGGAGAGGAAGTTCTTTACTCAGAGAGTTGTTAAAGTTTGGAATGTGCTTCCTCGGAGATCAACGGAAAGTTTATTGATTCAATGATTCTTCAAGATTCCAGCAAATATGGCCTAGTTTTCCCAATCTTTTTCACAGGACAGTGCTGTGTTCCCAGGAAACAGATTTATTTGGTAAACGTTTGTTGCGCTCCCTCTGTGGCAATAAAATCTTTCTTGAGAAAAGAAGACTAAAACTGTACGTGGTATTCTAGATGTAGTCTAACCAAGCCACTAAACTCAACTTCTCTTGCAATAATTTCTAACATTCCGTTGGCATTCTAATTAGCTTGCTGCACCTGCATATTAGCCTTAGAGACTTACTGACAAGGCCACCTAGCAGCCTTTGTTCATTTACAATTCCAATTGCTTACCATTTTAAAAATCCCCTGCTCATATGTCCTTCTATTAATATGGATAACCTCACATTTTTCTACAATATATTTCATCTGCATATTTTTGCCCATTCACTGCGCCTGGCCAAATCTTCTTGAAGCTACTTCATCACACCACATAATCCCACTTACAGATATGGACCACGTACAGAGAGATGGGATTAGTTTAAAATGGCATCATGTCTGGTGCAGATTTTTTGGGCTGAGGAACTGTTTCTATGCTGTAGCATTCCATGTTAATTTTATATTATTTGTAAATTTTGAAATATTACTTTTGGTCCCCATCTCCAAGTCATTGATATATAATTGTAAACGCCTGTAATGGACCCACTGATCCTCGCACTATTCCACTTGTCACGGCCTCCCAACTTGAGATGGGCCATTTATGCCTACACTCTGGCTAACTGACAGAAAACAATTATTAATATTTTCTCAACTATGAACAAGTCTGTCGTGCTATATTTTCTCTTTCACTTCCTTCCTTAATAATGGAATATTTTTGCTACCTACAAACACACAGGAATCAGTCCAGAATACCAAATTTTAGAAGATAATCATCAATGCAACTCTCTCTATAATCACCTCGACAAAATCCCTACAGCATGGAAACAGGCCCTTCGGCCCAACAAGTCCGCAACGACATCAGAGCATCCCATCCAGACCCATTCCCAAACCCATCTAACATACACTTCCCTGAACACTATGGGCAATATAGTATGGCCAAATCACCTAGCCTGCCTATCTTTGGATTGTGGGAGGAAACTGGAGCACCCGGAGGAAACCCATACAGACATGGGGAGAATGTACAAACTCCATACAGATAGTTGCCCGAGGGGGAAATTGAACCCAGTCCAAAGGCACTGTGAGGCAAGAAGAACCTTCAACACAACCTGCTTCAACACTTTGGGATGTAGACCATCGGGTCCTAGATATTGATTAATTCTCAGCTCTATTAATTTCTCCAGTACAATCTTCTTGCTAAGACTAATTTCTTTCAACTCCTCATTGCCATTTGGAATTCTGGTTCTGGGAGGTTTTTTTTGTATTTTCCTCAGTGAAAACAGACTAAAAGTAATCATTTAGTTTCTTTAGCACAGTTCAATTCCCGATTCTAAATTATCCTGACTCAGCCTGTAATGGACCCACATTCACTATTGCCAAACATTTTCTTTTTATGTACCATTGGAAGTATTTACTTTCTGTAATTATGCTTTTGCCACATGCAGAAGATCATCAGACACCATTTCTGCCAACTCCAATGAGATGCCCCCACCAGACACATATTCCTCTCCCCTCCCTTGTCTTCCTTCCACAGGGACCATTCCCTCTGGGACACCCTGGTCCACATTTCCTTCACTCCCAACACCTCTCCACTGCCCTACTCTAACTTCCCCTGTAACCGGTGAAGGTGCAATGCCTGCCCATTTACCTCCTCCCTCCCCAGTATCCATGGGCCCAAAAATACCTTCCAGGATGTGGTCTACAGGAACTTATCAAGGCCTTTGACAAGGTCGCTCATGGCAAGCTGATACTCAAGCTGAAGTCATAAGCGATCTGTGGTAAACTGATTAGAAGGATAAAGGACTGGCTTGGTCGTAGAAAACAGAGAGTCACAGTGGAAAGGTGTTTTTCTAACTGGAGGTCTGTGACCCGTACTGATCAGTGTTGGGACACATATTGTTTATAATTTACGTGTAAGTGATCTGAAGGAGAAAGCAGGTGGTCTGAGTAGGGTGCAGACGCTACAAAGATTGGGCAAGTTGAGGACAGTGAGGATGATTGCCAGAGGATAAAGCAGGATATAGATAAGCTGTAAACTTAGGCAGAGGAATGGCAGATGGAATTTAATCTGGACAAATGTTAGGCAATGCATTTTGAAAGGTCTAATGCTATATGAAAGTATACAGTACATGGCAGAACCTTTAGAAGCATTAACATTTAGAAAGATCTTGGCATACAGATCCACAGTTCTCTGAAAGTGGCAACACAAATGGGTAAGGTCATCAAGAAAACTTGCTTTTATCAGTCAGGGCATAGAATTAAAAATTGGCAATTTATGTTACTGCTGTGTAGAACTTTAGTTAGGCCACATTTGGAATATTGCTCAAAGTTTTGGTCACCACACTATCAGAAGGATGTGAAGTTTTGGTGAAGGTACAGATACTGTTTACCAGGACGCTGCCTGGTTTGGAAGATATTAACTATGCAGAGAGACTGGATAAATGTGGCTTGTTTTCACTTGAACATCCAAGGTGAATGTGCTGTACCCTCAGTGGCTCTCCCAAGACGGTGATGGGGAGTAGGATCCTGACCACAGCTTCTCCACTCCAACCACTTTTCTTTCTTTTTTTTCTCTGCTGTTTTCTTTCTTTCTCTTAGTTCTTTCATTTTTATTCCCTCTACTCACCTTCTGTAAGTCTGGAGTGGCACCAGAGCGGGACCATGCAGCAAATGGCTAACACAGCAATGGAGTATGGAAGGCAGCTGGGGCCTAGCTCAAGTCCATTTGGTGACTGCTGGTGAAGGATGGCAGCAGCAGCCAGTTGTGGTTAGGTGGCGGCCAGATGCAGGGCAGTCAGCAATGAGGCGGCAGCAATGAAAGATGGCAGAAGTGGTGATCAGTAACGAAGGATGGTGGCAGCTAATGTCAGTGGAGAACCGTCAGCCGGAGCCAAAGCCTCGCAAGTGGCAGCGACTCATGGCATGCCTGATGAAGGCAGCAGTTGGTGGCGAAGACAGCTGGCAAGCATGGGCAGGTCTTAGCTAAGCACGAAGAGCTCTTGGAAAAAGTCCAGCTTGGAGCGCAGCAGGCTCATGTCTTAAGAAAGGACTGTAAATTATGACTTCACAACGTTATTTCTTTATTTTTATTGCAAGTAGACTGTAGTGCTGAACTTTTAAATTATTTCTTTATTTGTCTTCTTTTGTAACTAAGATTTTGTATCTAGATATATTGTACATAAGATGGTGTAGTGTGTGGCAATATTGTACAATTTTCACTGAGTCCTGTACCTGAGTGCACGTGATAATAAAACCTAAATCTAAATCTAACATCAGAGGCTGAGGGGGGACCTGAAAGAAGTTTACAAAATTGTCAGAGGCATGGCTAGAGAGAGTCAGAATCATTTTCCCAGGGTAGAAATGTCAGTAAATGGGGGAACACAGGTTTAAGGTAAGAAGCGAAAAAGTTTAAAGGTGATATGAGAGGCGAGGTTTTTCTTTACACAGAGGGTGGTAAGTGCCTGGACTACACTGCCAGGGGAGGTGGCAGAAGCAAATATAATAGAAACGTTTAAGAAATAACTTGATAACTATATGAATAAGCAGAGAACAGAGAGATACAGGCCATGTAGAGGCAAAAGGTTTTTAGTTTAAAAAGGTGTGTCACGTGCGGGCTTGGTGAGTCGAAGGACCTGTTTCTGTGCTGTACTTTTGTTTGTTCTTCATACCACACTTCCAAACATAACGTAAAATTCTATCATATTGTAGTCACTCATCTCTAAATGTTCTTTTACACCAAGATTAATCATTTTTCAGTACATATTACATTTAACATGGCTTGTCTTCTAGTTGGCTCCTCAAGACACTGCCCTGGAAAGCCATTCCCAACACACACTAGAGGTTCATCCTCTGCAACTTCAGGGCTCAACTGATTTTCCAAGTCCATACGCAGATTGAAGTCACCTATGATAACTGTGTGGCCTACACTACATGCTTCTCTTACTCTTGATCAATTCTACACTGCCACTACTATTTAGAGGCCTACAAATAACTCCAATCAATGTCTGCTGTCCCTTAATGTTTCTGAGTTGCAGTCAGATTCCACATATTATTCACTTAAGTTGAAATCCTCCCTTACTGTTGTAACTGGCCCTATCCTTTATTAACAGTATAATTCCACCTCATTTTCCCTCTTGTCTGTCTTTCCTAAACATCGAATATCCTTGAATGTTTGTTTCCCAGTTCCGGTCAGTGTGCAGACAAATTTCTCTAATAGCAATTAAATCATTCCCATGTGTCTTTAATTGTAACTTTAGATCATCCACCTTGTTGCTGTGGACATTCAGATACAGTGACCTTAACATTGTTTTTTTGACATCACTCCAGTCTTGCAGCATATTTGATACTCAGCTTTGTTCCTCCTATTTTATAGTTTCACGAGCATCTTCTGGACTTCTTGTTACCAGCTTTATTTTTTTCAAATCTGAATTATCCCTCAGGTTCCTTTCCTCCTGACAAGCTAGTTTAAACCGACCCCAAAGTCTAACTTGAGGAGGATCAATCTTCATCTGGCAAGACGACTCTCAGCATATCTGGATCATTCAGTCACAAATGCCCCTGGGGTCAACGCACCAAACCTTGCGGGTTAATAGGTTCCACTGATGAACAGAGTCCCTCCAACCCATCTGCAGAACATGGAAGCTCACCATGAAACAGTGGAAAAGAGAAGAGGAAAGTGTACTAAAAGCACATCATTGGCAGGGTGAGTTTATTCTGTAAATATTGAAACAAATAGCTCAAAACATTTGATTTTCATCACTGGCCTCTCTGTGTGGACCTCATACACTTCACTATACACTCTGCCATCATTTCGTAGGTACTATCAAGATGTAACAGATGGTATGTGAGTGTCTCATTTATCATGTTGATGCTGGCGCAGCAATGTATGTACATAAATGATTCAGACAGCTCAGACATTCCTCGCTTAACATACCCAGCTTTTCAGCTGGCTGTGTTCACAGGCAAGTAGCTCTCCTGAGTTCCTCAGCAGTGAATATGCCAGGGAGATGCAAACAGTAAAAGTTAATATTACAGGATGGCCAGGTAGTAGACACCCTGAGTGCTTGTGCCATGAGACAGTGCATGGGTCTCTGACCAAACCTGTAAAAGCCCAATCACTACCGACAGCTGCTGCTTCTTTTTCTCACACATTGGTTATTCAACCCAATCATTGTGGGTGATCCTGACTCAAAGCACCCAAGAGCTTTGCTAACTCTTCTAACTGTTTGAGCAGCAGAACATTTATATTCTCAAAAGTAACTCCTTGGAACATGCTGACACCAATTGCAAACATTACTGTTCTGTATCAAAGTAGACTCAGGACATCCTTTTGTAGTTTTTTTTTAAACTGGTTTTAACGTGAGAACTTACTCACCTTAATTCTTTTGTTTTATCTGTGGGTTCATATCGTGGCAAGAGTCTCCAATTTTTTACACTCAGGTCCTGGCAATTCCCTACATTTCCAGACAGGTTACCACAAAATATTAAGTTCCCAGGTGAGAAGGGATGAACTGGCTCCCTTTCATTATTCCTCTTGGTTGATTTGATTGGGATTTACAGCAGAGGAGGTGTATCTGTACTGGTCAACAAAGATCTAACTGCACTCATCTCATTTCAGTTCCTGGAGACTTGACAAAACAAGTCAATGTCTAAATACTGCTTAGTACAGTATTACAAAAGTCTCTGAGTCACTCACCCTTTTAGGCAGTGAATTCCAAACTGCCACAATTATCTGGCTGAAACAATATCTCCGCAGCTCCTCTCTTAGCCTTCTTCCTTTTACCTGAGGTCTACGTCCCAGATTATGGAAAACCTATCCATTTTAGATATATCACACATTTCTTATAATGTGGTGGGAAAAGCTGTATGCAGCATTCCAGTTGTAGCCTAACCAACGTTTTTTTTTAAAAAGCTCCAACATAACCTTTTGCTTTTGTATCGTACATCTCAGCTAATAAAGCAAGTATGTCTCTTGCCCTTTTAACCACCTTAACTAGCTGCCTTGCCTTCTTCAGGGATCTTTGAATATGCACACCAAAGTCCCATTGATCTTAAGTGCTTTCCAGTGTCCTACAATCAGAGTGCAATGCCTTGTTAGCCCTCTCCTCTTCTTGGTTGAATTCTATTCGCCACTGCTCTGCCTACCCCAACCAGTCTTACAGTTTATAGTTATCCCATTTCATTATTTACTACCGTAACAACTTTTTTGTCAGCAAATTACTACATTTGGCGGCATGGTGGCTCAGTGGTTAGCACTGCAGCCTCACAGCGCCAGTGACCTGGGTTCGATTCCAACCTTGGGTAACAGTCTGTGTGGAGTTTGCACATTCTCTCCATGTCTGCATGGGTTTCCCCCAGGTGCTCCAGTTTCCTCCCACAGTCCAAAGATGTGCAGGCTAAGTGGATCAGGCATGCTAAATTGCCCATAGTGTTTACGGGTGTGTGGTTTACAGGGGTTGGGTCTGGGTGGGATGCTCCAAGGGGCGGTGTGGACTTGTTGGGCCAAAGGGCCTGTTTCCACACTGTAGGGAATCTAATCTAATCCCTACATTGTTAACATACATCACAAAACACCACTGGATTCAGTACCAAGCCCTGTGAAACACCACTCCCCACACCCCCAGAAACAGAATAGACTGTTTCTGTAGCAGATACATCCCTCTACCATGACCCTCTGCTTCCAGCCTCTCAGCTAAATTTGGACACAACTTGTCACTTTGCCTTGGATACTTCTTACTTTTTTAACCAATTTGCCATCTTACCAAAAGCCTTGCTAAAGACCATGTAAACCATATCAAAACCTGTCGTTACCTTGTCAAAAAACTGGATCAAATTTGTCAAACATGATCTTTCTTTGACAAATTCATGTTGTCCCTAATTAATTTGTGTTTCTTCAAGTGAATATGTACTCTGTGCCTTAGAATTCTTTTTAAACTTCTCCATCTCCAAGGTTAGGCTGACTGGCCTATAATTTCCTAGTCTCTAAAAAATTAATTTAGAAATGGATCCTTCCCTTGTAGATACCTTTCTCCCCGACCGAAATGATGCTGTATTTTAGAAGGAGCCAACTTAACCAGGCACGGGTTTACTTATTATTAAATACAAGAAAAATTAACAAGATGAAAGCTAAAAAGTACAGATATAAGAACAGTCTCTAAATTGTTTATGAAGAGTGGATAGTTGAATGCTGTATCAAATATTACCAGTAGCATTATGGTGATAGTTGAACCATTCTTAGTTTTGCAGAATGGTTCAGATTCTGCATTTCTGATTCCTTTCAACCATTACTTAATCCCCAGCATTCATGGTGAACGAGAGTATTTCATTCTGCCCAGTTTCCATTTTGCTTGGATTGCAACACCCAGAGCAAGAGAGGGTCTTTACCGGCAACACAGTAATGACTAGGGGATCATTCATTGACTGCAGTCTTCATTGAAGTCTGCAGTCTTCATTGAATGCCAATGCTCAAACGAAGGCTGGTACACACAAGATTCCACTAGCACATTCTAGTCAAGTCGAAAATGGTGCTGGAATCCCTATCCCTCTGCATTTTTCAAAGGGAAAAAGATGAAATGTGTCTGCGGTTTGAGACATAATCTGAAGAGCTGTTGAGCAGGAGGTTGTTGGTGTCCTGTTATCTTAGCAGTCACAAATGATCACAGTTCCAGTCTGTTGTGACTTGATTCTTCCCCCATTTAAGGGGTTTTTTGTTTGATGTTCTTTTCATAATCATAGGCATGACATTTTATGGGTCTCCCTCTCTCTCTCTCTCTCTCTCTCTCTCTCTCTCTCTCTCTAGACAGCCACTTAATTTACATCAGCAAACATTTCTGGCTGTTCCAGTCCTCTTATAAAAGAGGCATTTTTGCACCACCATTAAAAATGTCCACACCACTTCGGGACTGACCCATAGTCATGAAATCTTAATTCACTAAGATCACCTGTTTCCACCTGTCTCAGGTTAGGAATCCATTATCCTTCATTAGACTGTGTTTTCCACAGAATATAGAACACAGAACAGTACAGTACAGGACCTTTGTCCCACAATGTTGTGCTGACCAAAGATCAAGCCACCCTACATACCCTTACATTATACTATTATCTATGTGCCTATCCAAGAGTCACTTAAAAGTCTGTAAAGTATCTAACGCCACTACAACTGCCGGCAGCGCATTCCACACACTCACCACTCTCTGTGTAAAGAACTTCATATTAGTCATTTCTGCCTCGGGAATAAGTCTTTGGCTATCCTCTCTACCTATGCCTCTCATCATTTTGTACACCTCTATCAAGTCTCCTCTCATCCTTCTTCACTCAAATGAGAAAAGCCTAACTCCCTTAACCTTTCCTCAATAAGACCTGCCCTCCAATTCAGGCAGTATCCTGGTAAAACTCTTCTGCACTCTCGCTCAAGCTTCCACATCCTTCCTATTAATGAGGCAACCAGAACTGATCACAATATTCCAAGTGTGGGCTAACCAAAGTTTTATAAAGCTGCAGCATAACCTCACGGCTCTTCAACTCAATTCTGTCACTTCTTTGACTAGCTCTGAATCTTGTCAATGTCCCATTGCAACCTACAACAGCCCTCCACGCTGTCCACAACTCCACCAACCTTTGTGTCATTGGCAAACTTACTAACACACCCTTCCACTTCCTCTTCCAAGTCATTTATAAAGATCACAAAGAGCAAAGGTCCCAAAACAGATCACTGCAGAACACCACTGGTCACTGAGCTCCAGGCTGAATACTACTGCCCTCTGTCTTCTAGTGGGCAGCCACTTTTGTATCCAGATAGCCAAATTTCCCTGAATCCCATGCTTCCTTACTTTCTGAATGAGCCTACCATATGGAACCTTATCAAATATCTTGCTAAAATCCATATACACTACATCCACTACTCTGCTTTCATCAATGTGTTTTGTCACAAAGAATTTAATAAGGCTTGTGAGGCATGACCTGGCCCTCTCAAAGCCATGCTGGCTATTTCAAATCAAACCGTGCTTTTCCAAATAATCATAAATACTATCTCTCAGAATCCTCTCTAATAATTTTCCCACCACAGAAGTAAGACTGGCAGGTTGATAATTCCCAAGATTCTCCCTATTCCCTTTCTTGAACAAAGGAATGACATTTACCACCCTCCAATCATCTGCTACCACTCTAATGGACAGAGAGGACGCAAAGGTCATTGCCAAAGGGGCAGTAATCTCTTCCCTTGTTTCCCGTAGTAACCTTGGGTATATCCCGTCTGGCCCAAAGAACTTACCTATCCTCATGTTTTTCAAAATTTCTAGCACATCCTCCTTCTCAATATCAACCTATTCGAGCATACCTGCCTGTTTCATGCTGTTCTCACAAATGTCAAGGTCGCTCTCAGTAGTAAATACTGAAGCAAAGTATTCAGAAAGGACTTCTGCTACATGAAGGGCACCCTTTCCGAAGAACAACTCATCCAAAACTTTGATGCCACTATCCTAATTCAAATTAAATTCCATTCATTCATTAAATTCAAATTAAATTCCATCCCTTATGCCTTGAATTCAGACTTCTCATCCAACCAGTGTGAACTCCTTTATGGCATTCTCTCTTTCTTTCTCCTCCAATCCTATAAACCTCCAATATTTCAAATGCTTCTTCAGTTCTTTATTCACCAGCATCAAAGGTAGTAATTTGGCATAACCAAGAAGAAGAGCTTGTAGATAAAAATGTTTTACTTATTATATCCTTTTTCACTTTAACAGAACTCAAATCATCAAACCTATAAGTCTTGAGTAGTTTGCTTACCTGGGCAATTTGGGGGATTTGCTAGCCCGAGATACCTTTGGAGATTTCTTGCCAATCCAGTCATCACTTAGTTCTAGATCACTGGAGTCAGAGCAGTTACAACTTTCAGTCATTGCTGACATCAGATTGGTCCCACAAATTTCATCTGGTAAAAATATGCAAGAAAAGAAAATTACAACTTGTTCAAAAGAACATCTTAAATACCTTGAAACTATTGTAAAATGATCACAGAATGTTTTGTATTGCTTGAAAAATAAAATTCTAGCATCAATGTTTGCAAAAACAAAACAAACAGTTGCTAAGTCTGTAACAAAAGTCATGTTGGTCATTTCTGTTAGATTAAAATAGCACTCTGCCATCTAACAATTAGTTGTTTTGAAACAGGAAAGACAAATGCCATGACCAGAATATAAGATTGAAAGGAAAGAAGAGAAGGCTAGAAATATTGTATCAAGTCTTTTAAACTTATTTAACTTAAACTTAACATTAACTGTTACATGACAAATAAAATAGGTTATATACATTATTTTAAAACAAAGAAGACAAAAAAAATCAATGCTATAATATCATCAGAAATTACTTCTAGATTATAGCTGCACCTTTGTAATATACACATAAAAATTAATTTGTCTTCAACAGTTATCTGTGTGAGAAAAAGTATTCCTCAAGAAATGCACTAAATGGAAAATCAAACAGAGAAGAATATAAATCATTAATAAATCCCACACTATTGAAATGGTAAGGATTCTCCCCACCTCAAAGGATAATGCAGTCATTGCCATAATGCCAATTCATACTCAAACAGTACAACTAAGTAAAATATCTATATAAACTTAGATCGGCCGTTTGGGATATTAATTTTAGAACAATGAAGCACTTGAGATAATAAAAATTGATAAGTACATTATGGTTCTGCCTTAAATTAAATATTACCTATAAGTTTATAAGAGGTAATATAAAATAAGCATGTTTTATGTTTTCCCGATACTGATATGCACATAATAATGAAAAAAGAAATCAAACTTTATGGACAGGCCTTGCTGGAGCCTGTTAGGAACTTTGAGACTCCAATATCCAGGTGTAATATATAGAAGAAAACAGGAGAACACTTCATTCTCTATAATACAGGGCCATCATTCAATTCTGGTCATCATCCATACCATCACCTAGAGAAGTCAACAATCAGGCAAAAAGTAGCACAACACCTTGCTAATGAATCCACACAGATTCTCCCAAAAGTTGTCTGTGAGAGAAGGACAGTCTTATTCCCTATGGATGTCAACTAGAAGCCATTCCAAATGACAAAGGCAGCCTGGAAAGAAGTTATTCAGAAGTCAGCACCAGTGGAGCACTCAAGGCAATCTGGTTCCAGTGACACAAGAGGATGATTGAGCTTTTGCAGGATATGTATGAATATGTAGTCAATGCTTCATGCTCCTATGAGTCAGGGTTATCATTTTAAGCCTACCACTGCACAGGACTGTCATACAGGAGACTAGATGCCAGGCTTTTCCAACAGATACCTCATGTACAATCAATATTTGCCACTTCTTTGCAGCTAAAAATGTAGCATGAGCCACGGCACAGGGCAGTCGGGGTTCACTCTTAAAAGTGAAGAGAGTTACAGCACTCAACAACTTATGGATCATCAAGTCATTGACTTTTATTATCACTATGAGAACATGTATGTCTGATTGCTTGTCACCAGAGGCTTACAAAGAACAAGGACACAAAAACAAAGGGTGAGTTGAGCCCCTTTACATTTTTGTGCAAGACAGATTTGCCGGTGTCAGCCAATGTAGTTGATGAATTTGGGCAGACCTGTTGGCCTGGTCATGCTTTAACCCTACCACCATACATGTTTGGGCAAAGAAATGCCTTAGTTATGAAGGAGACAAGTTAAAGAAGATGTCTGTATCTAGTGGAGCTTAGAGTATGAAGTCTACCTTGCCATGTATGTAATTCATATATACATGTTGGGTTTGAGAACACAAGCATTTCCCATTTTCGGCCAATAGTATTGTGCCCATGAATGTTTATTCAGCAGGCTGGACACACTAATGAATGAGAAACAGGAAAGTTTGGGAATGCTAACCCATCTGAAAGGCAAGAACTTAGAAGCAAAAACTTTGACTTCCATTTGGGAACCAAACTTATTGTTTTACCTCTCATTCATTTAAATCCCCCCCACCATGCTAGAACATAGAACATAGAACATTACAGCACAGTACAGGCCCGTCGGCCCTCAATGTTGTGCCGACCTGTCATACCGATCTCCAGCCCATCTAACCTACACTATTCCATGTACGTCCATATGCTTATCCAATGTCGACTTAAATGTACCTAAAGTTGGCGAATCGATTACCATTGCAGGCAAAGCGTTCCATTCCCTTACTACTCTCTGAGTAAAGAAACTACCTCTGATATCTGTCCTATATCTTTCACCCCTCAATTTAAAGCTATGCCCCCTCGTGCTCGCCGTCACCATCCTAGGAAAAAGGCTCTCCCTATCCACCCTATCTAACCCTCTGATTATTTTATATGTTTCAATTAAATCACCTCTCAACCTTCTTCTCTCTAATAAAAACAGCCTCAAGTCCCTCAGCCTTTCCTTGTAAGACCTTCCCTCCATACCAGGCAACATCCTAGTAAATCTCCTCTGCACCCTTTCCAAAGCTTCCACATCCTTCTTATAATGTGGTGACCAGAACTGTACGCAATACTCCTAGTGCGGCCGCACCAGAGTTTTGTACAGCTGAAGAGAACAAACAGCTCCCATTCCTGGACATTTCGGTAAAACACAGGGCCAACAGGGAATTCCTAACAAAGCTACACGGGAAAGCCACACACACTGACCAAGTACTGAATTTCAACAGCAACCACCTAACACCCACAAATGAAGTTGCATGAAAACACTATTTAAACAGACAACAACACACTGCAGCAACACAGAACTACGCCAAAAAGAGTACCTCCTCCAAGTATTCAAGGACAATGGATACCCGAAAAACTGGGTCAGGAGATGCCTATTATGCGAGCGACATCAAGAAGATACTACATGTTCCAACACACTCGTCACACTACCTTACATCAAGAACACATCAGAAGTTCTAATTAAGCACGGAAATTTGTGTTTTACATGCTATTTCCTCACCAGGGCGGGTCAGTGGTTACAGTGCCAGGGACCTGGGTTCAATTCCACCCTCGGGTGACTGTGTGTGGAGTTTGTACATTCTCCCTGTATCTGTGTGGATTTCTGTCTGGTGCTCTGGTTTCCTCCCACAGTCCAAATTTGTGCAGGTTAGATGGATTAGCCATGCTAAATTGCCTGTAGTGCCCAGGGACATGTAAGTTAGGTGGATTAGACATGGGAAATGCAGAGTTACAGGGAAAGGGTAGGGAGATGAGTCTGGTGGGACGTTATTTGGAGGTTTGGTGTAGACTTGATGGACCCAATGGCCTGTTTCCACACTGCAGGATTCAATGAAAACCGAAGAAAGAAGTATGGCATTTTGTTTTTAAGGGCGTAGACATAAACAGCATCAGGGAGAAATTAGGGTTCTCAGGAACCAAAGAAATAAATGGATTGAAACAGAATGGCAGAAGTTACTCTGAGATCTGGTATTACAAAAAAAAGCAAAAAGACTTTGGACATTTCCTAGCACATTTATAACTCATTTATGTGTTGATCACTCTGAAAGTGATTTCAAGTTTTTGAAAGCTCAACATGGGCAGAAAAAGCAGGATTTATTGGATCTGATAACCTACAAGTATGATGACAGTGCTAGGGAAATTATCAGAAAAAATTTTGAGGGATAGGATTAATCAAAACTTGGAAAGGCTGGGATTGATCAGGGATAGTCAGAATGAATTTGTTCAAGGGAGATCCTGTCTGGCTAATTTAATTCAGTGGTTTAAAAAGGTGGCCACACATATTTAAGAAGGTAATGCCATTGGTATGGTTTATATGAACTTTAGTAAGACCTTTGACAAGGTCCCACATGGAAGATTGATCCAAAAGATAAGAATCCATGGGATCCAAGACAAGTGGGCAAACTGGGTCCAAAATTAGCTTGCAAATAGGAGGCAAAGATCCATGACGAGTGGTGTTCCACAGGGATCCGTACAGGGACCTCTGCTGTTTGTGATGTGAATGACTCGGATGAAAATATAGATGGGTGGGTTTGTAAGTTTGTAGATGATACAAAGATTGGTGGAATTGTGGATAGTGTAGAAGGTGATCAAGAATACAGCAGGAGATAGATCAGTAGCACATATGGGTGGAGAAATGGCAGATGGAGTTTAATCTGGGTAAGTGTGAGGTGCTGCACTTTGGGATATCAAATTTTAATGGCAGAACACTGAACACCACCGATGTACAGAAGAACCTTGGGTTCAAGTCCACAGTTCCGTGAAAGTGGCCACACAAGTAGATAGGGTGGTAAAGAAGGTGCTTTCCATGTTTGTCTTTACTGGTTGGGCAACTGAATACGAGAGTCAGGATGTCATTTTTCATCTTTATAAGACTTTGATTAGGTCACATTTAAGTATTGCATCCCTTTCTGGTTGCAACAATACAGGAAGCATGTGGAGGCGTTGGAGAGGGTGCAGAAGAGGTTTACCGGGATGCTGCCTAGATTACAGCATATAAGTTATAATGTAGTGGCTAGAAAAACTTGGATTGCTTTCTCTGGGGTGGTGGAGGCTGAGGAGACTTGGTAGAAGTGTACTAAATTATGAGATGTATTAACAGGGTTGGCAGTCAGAATCTTTTTCCCAGAGTTGAAATATGTAATACTAGGGGAAATGGTGAGAGGGGAAAGTTCAAAGGAGTTGTGAATGGCAAGTTATTTAACACACAAGAGTGGGAGGAGTCTGGAACGTGTTGCCAGGGATGGTGGAGGAGTCAGGCACAATAATGGCATTTAAGGGACTTTTAGATGAGCACATGAATATGCAAGGAATAGATGGATATGGACCAAGGGCAGGCAGAAGGGAATAATTACATTTGGCATCATGTTCAGACAACATTGTGGTCCAAGGCCCATTCTTATGTTGTGCAGGAATAAATAGGGAGAGAGGGGGAGGCGGACCGAATACGGAGAGAAAAGAAGATAGGTGGAGAGGAGAGTATAGGTGGGGAGGTAGGGAGGGGATAGGTCAGTCCAGGGAAGATGGACAGTTCAAGGAGGTGGGATGAGGTTAGTAGGTAGGAGATGGAGGTGCGGCTTGGGGTGGGAGGAAGTGATGGGTGAGAGGAAGAACAGGTTAGGGAGGCAGAGACAGGTTGGACTGGTTTTTGAATGCAGTGGGTGGAGGGGGACAGCTGGGCTGGTTGTGTGGTGCAGTGGGGGGAGGGGACGAACTGGGCTAGTTTTGGGATGCGGTGGGGGAAGGGGAGATTTTGAAGCTGATGAAGTCCGCATTGATACCATTAGGCTGCAGGGTTCCCAAGCGGAATATGAGTTGCTGTTCCTGCAACCTTCGGGTGGCATCATTGTGGCACTGCAGGAGGCCCATGATGGACATGTCATCTAAAGAATGGGAGGGGGAGTGGAAATGGTTTGCGACTGGGAGGTGCAGTTGTTTATTGTGAACCAAGCGGAGGTGTTCTGCAAAGCGGTCCCCAAGCCTCCGCTTGGTTTCCCCAATGTAGAGGAAGCCACACCGGGTACAGTGGATGCAGTATACTACATTGGCAGATGTGCAGGTGAACCTCTGCTTAATGTGGCAAGTCATCTTGGGGCCTGGGATAGGAGTGAGGGAGGAGGTGTGGGGGCAAGTGTGGCATTTCCTGCGGTTGCCGGGGAAGGTGCCGGGTGTGGTGGGGTTGGAGGGCAGTGTGGAGCGAACAAGGGAGTCAAGAGACATAATGAATGGTAGGTACCCGGGGAGTACTGAGGAACAAATAGAATTTAGTGTATAAGTTCTGAAGGTGTTAGCATAAGTAAACAGGATGGTGAAGAAGGCTTAAAGGATACCTGCCTTCATTAGCCAGGGTGCACAACACAGGAGCAAGGAAGTCTTGTTACAAACAAAAACAGATGTTCCTGGAAAAGCTCAGCAGGTCTAGCAGCATCTGTGAAGAGAAATCAGAATTAACGCTTTGGGTCCAATGACCCTTCTTCAGACTCTCTACATTACACCTGTGGGAAAGGCAGGGACCTCAGAGCTGTCATTTGCATGAAGGACATAGCCGGAACAAATGGACTAGTGTAATTCTGTAGTTAGGGACAGAAGCACACAGACAGGTTCCAAATCATGCCTGAAGAAAGGGCAGGGTTATTTCTGAGAAGTGCCAATTATTGGCCTTACGAAGGAAACAAACAATTAAAAGTTGGACCATGGAAGGAAAGGAGGACCAGAGGGATCCCTTACACAACTCCTTGCAGGAAAACATGAAACTAATTGACTGAATGATTAAAACTAATTGGAGACCTATGAATCCATCCACCCACCATGAAAGGTGAATGGGAGGATGAAGTAAAGAAAGAAAAGGAAGATAAGACCTTAGTGTTAGTACTTTGAGTACGTGTGGGATTAACAAAACCCATAAATCACTTAATAGAGAGACAAAGTAATGCTAGCTGCGCCAGTATTACTGGCCCTTGAATCAAGCCCAACAGCCCTGCCTCTGCAAGAGATTAAACTGATTGGTGCACACTGGAAGAAGGAGCAAAGAGGCATAATGGAGACTAAGGGGATGGCCCTTCGTCATATTTACCCATCACCGTCTCCATTCCGAGAACAGGGGATATTCAGAATCGTGGGATTCCGGCCCAGGGACCATACCCAAGCATACCACCAATATCGGCAATTCAATCTATTCCAGCCAAATCCGTCCAGCTGTGTATGACTTACATATCATTTTCACCTGGACATATGTTAAAGTTACCAGATAAGCTGTCCACTTTAAAGCCTAGACACCATAATGGGATGTTCTGGGAGAATGCACATTTCCCACAATCTAAGTGATAGGGATTTTGCAGGATTGGTCCGTAAACCTTTCCACCTATTTCACAGCATCAAAGAGATGTAGTGGCCCAAGATTTGGGGGGGGGGGGTGGGTGGATATGTAATCTGTAACTTATTTTTCAACTGAAAAACCTGAGTAGTCCAGCGATTTCACAGATATGTTACCATGTTAAATTGTGCTGCTTGGGCAGTGAGCATAACATTATGTCAGGACAGACCAGACATACCTGGTGGAACTATTGAATACTAGGAGGCTAAAACCTGTATCAGATTTTTGAAGAGCAATGTCAAAGGCATCAAAAGGGCCAAAGGACCAATTACCAAAGGGATAAGTTGGTTAGGATAGTCTGAGATGATAAATACAATGCCATAGAAAACAAACTGGCAGAAGGGGAACCTAATCACTGTCAGGCAGAGACGGATTAGAACACTATGGAGGGAATTGCAGATGAACCCCTAACTGACCCAGATCTGACTTCATATGTAGATGGATCTACATCATTCATTGACAACATTTTGAGATGGGCAGGACTGTCGTGGACCACCGTGGGAGGCAACAGCAAAAGTGAGCTCAGAGGGAGCTGTTTCAGCCCAGGTGATGGAATTGATAGGTTGGTAGAAGCTTTACAACCTGCAGAGAGAAAGAGAGTTAACATTTACACAAAGAGCCCTTATGCCTTTGGTGTAGTACACGACTATATGATGGCATAGAACAAGAGGGATACATCACTTTGTGGACTTCTTGGTCACATGAAACATAAGAACATAATTTGAGAAACAGTGGAGGAAACACAATATCCTACCAAAGCAGCAGTTATAAAAATAAAGGTACATAGAAAAGTGGAGACAGCAGCACAATGTGGGAATATGCAAGGTGACATTGCAGCCAGGGAGACACCAGAAACAGTGGACCCCAGGGCTAGCAATATGACAACTGTAGGTCTGGAAGAGGTGAATATCCAAAAATTATAGGCAGAAGTATGAATCATAGAATCCCTAAATAGTGGAAACAGGTCCTTTGACCCAACAACTCCACACTGAACCTCAGAGCATCTCACCCTGACCCATCGCTCTAATCTACACCTCCCTGAACACCAAGGGTAATTTATCATGGCCAATCCACCTAACCCACACATCTTTGGACTGTGGGAGGAAACTCATGCAGACAGAAGAAGAATGTGCAAATTCCACACACAGACAGTCACCTGAGGCTAGGATCAAACCTGCATCCTTGGTGCTGTGAGGCAGCAGTGCTAACCACTGTGCTGCCGATGCACAGAGGAAACACTAAAATGTGGAAAGAATGAAATGAAATGAGAACATTGCCATCACAGAAACACAGTTGAGGGAAGGGCTGGACTTGGCAACTTAACATTCCAGGCAATAGGAGTGTTAGGTGAAACAGGAGGGCATAAAAAGGGTAATATGTAGAACTATCATTAAGGAGTCAATTACTGCAATTCGGGCAGATGATATCTTGGAAGGAAGGAGGCAGCCACTTTAGTGGGAGCATATTATGGGCCCCCTAAGAGTCAGCTGGAAATAGAGGAGCAAATATGTAGACAGTTCACAGAGGCATATATCTTTCTGAACATAAATTGGAATAGTCGTACTGTTAAGGGTTTAAGAGGGGGTGGATTTTTTGAAATGTATTCAGGTAAGTTTTTTTGTAACAATATGTAGAAGACCAACAGGGACAGAGTTGTGCTGGATCTGGTTCAGGGGAAAGACATTGAACAAGGGTTTGTTGTGGCAGTGGGGACACTTTAGGTGGTAGTGGCCACAAGATGGTAAAGTTTAAATTCATTCTGGATAAGGAAAAATATGTATTTATTAAAATAAAGTGAGATCTGGCTATAATTGGCCAGGAACAGCTCCTTGCGGGTAAGTCTGCAGGAGTACAATTGGGGGACCATTCAAAAAGGAGATGGAGAGTTTACAGGTCCAACATGTACCCTTCAGAGGAAAATGTAGAAGCAATAACTTCAGAGAACCCTGGATGTCTAGGACAATTCATGGCTGGACGAGGAAGAACAGAAGGGCATCTAGCAAGCTTAAAAGGAGCAAATCAGCTGTGGCCCTAGAGAAATTCAGGAAGGAACTGAAGAAAGCAATTAGAAGGACAAACAGGGGCATGAAAAAGGGCTTGTGAACAGGATCAGGGAGAATCCTAAGTTATTTTATAAATATATAAAAGGGAAGACGTTAACAGGGAAACAATAGGGCTCGTTAGGGACTGCGGCAGGGCAACCTGCATGTGAAACCGGAGGATACTGGAAGCGTGTTAAATGAATACTTATCTTCGGTCTTCACTCTGGAAAAGCAGAACATTGCTGCGGAGTTCAGCGAGAAACTTGCACAGTTTGACACTGGAAGTAGGGAAGTATTGAAGGTTCTTATAGGCTTAGATATGGACAAATCCCCTATCCGAGATTAACTGCATCCCAGGTCGCTGAGGGAGGTGAGACAGAAAATTGCAGAGGCTCTGACACAAATTTTTAATTCCTCTCTGGTCATGGGGGAAGTGCTAGCCAGAGGACTGGATGATGGCTAATGTTCCCTCCATTCTTTAAGGGTGATAGCGATGAACCAGAAAATTAGAGAGACTGAATCTCACATCAGTGGTAGAAAAACAATTGAAGAAAATTCTGTAGGAGCGAATTAATACCCACTTGGAAAGGCATGGGTTAATTAGGGATAGTCAGCATGGCTTTCTCAATGGAAGATCATGCCTAACAAATTTGTTAGAAGTTTTTGGAAATTTGGGCGGCATGGTGGCTTAGTGGTTAGCACTGCAGCCTCACAGCACCAGAGACCCGGGTTCGATTCCAACCTCGGGTGACTGTCTGTGTGGAGTTTGCACATTCTCCCCGTGTCTGCATGGGTTTCCTCCCATAGTCCAAAGATGTTCAGGCTAGGTGGATTGAACATGTTAAATTGCTCATAGTGTTTCAGGAATGTGCAGATGAGGTGGGTTACAGAGAGATGGGTCTGGGTAGGATGCGCTGAGGGTCAGTGTAGACATGTTGGGCAAAAGGGCCTGTTTCCACACTGTAGGGATTCTATGATACCGCCAGTAATCACCCACATAGACAATTAAAGATTTAAAAGCAAAGCTCATTACGGGCAAACCATCAAAGATAGGAGGAAGTAGGGAGAGAGTTGAAGGGGCTGAACCAAAGTAGAGTTGGAGGAGGAAATAAAGTGCTAAATCCCATGCGGTGCCCACCTCTCTCCCTCTGAAGGGCACTGAATGCTCCTTCTCCAGTGACACCCAGGTATGAATGTAACAGCATAAGAGAGGCATACGGTCGACATATATGGCTCCCTCCACAGGCCGCTATCTGGACCTGTTTATAGCCAGCCTGGCCAGGTCCAGAAGCAGACGCACAAGGAGGTCCTCCAATCTGTCCACATCCCTCCTCATCAGATGCCCAAAGATCAGTAGCGTGGGACTGAAGTGCAACCGAAAACACACAAAACATATTTCAAATAACTAAAATGGGGGTGCAATCACCCACTACCAAAATATGCACGGTCCACAGATTCAGCAGTGCCACAAAATAAACATATGGGCTGGGAGTCCATGAATCACCACAATCTGCAGTTGTAAGGAACTGTGTGAAACACCCGCCACCCCAGATCCCTGAAGGAAAACAGTTGAATGGAAAGCCTTCCACTAGGGTCACCACCATCCAGCAGCAAATAAGCATGCCAAGGTGTGTCCGGGCACCAGATGAAAGATTCAACATGGATGGTATACAGCAGCAGCAGTGTGTAGAAAAATGCCTCTTTGCAAGATGGAAAGACACAATACACATACTCGAGATGACTCAAGTTGTGGGACGCAGGCTCCTGACAGAGGTTCAGGTGCCTGGGGCTGGTGTGAAATTCCAATTGAGCATGGATATGCACTTATGGGATTCCACTGCGCACTTGAGCATCCCCCAACTGGTGCACAACTTTGTGTCTAAGTGCCGCCATTTTCAGGCAATGGATGGCTGGATGTCCGCCACCTCCCTGCTTGCCATTTCCTGCAACAACATCCAACTCAGGCTAGATCTCTCTACGTGTTAACGTTACTTAGGGTACTGCCATTTTCTGTATACTTCCTTCTGCATTAAATCTTCTAAAATGCATACCTCGCATGTGACCTGATTAAACTCCATCTGCCATTTCTCTTCCTAAACTCCAGCCTATTTATTTCCTGCTATATCCTCTGGTAATTCTCCCCATTATCTGCAATATCTCAATCTTTGTAGCATTCACAAACTTATTAATCAATTCACTTAACATTCTCTCCAAATCATTTATACATATATTTCAAAGAACAGGCGTCCCAGCACTAATCATTGCAAAGCACCATTAGTCACAGATTTGCATTCAGAAAAACACTCTTTCCGCTGCCTTCCATGACTAAGCCGACTCTGTGTCCATCTTACCAGCTCACCATGGAGCCCATGTGACTTTACCTTTTGTATTAGCTTGCCATGAGGCATCTTGTGGGGTGGCACGGTGGCTCAGTGGTTAGCACTGCAGTCTCACAGCGCCAGGGACCCGGGTTCGATTCTTGACTCGGGTAACTGTCTGTGTGGAGTTTGCACATTCTCCCCGTGTCTGCGTGGGTTTCCTCCGGGTGCTCCGGTTTCCTCCCACAGTCCAAAGATGTGCAGGCTAGGTGGATCGGCCATGCTAAATTGCCCGTAGTGTTTAGGGGTGTGTGGCTTATAGGGGGAAGGGTCTGGGTAGGATGCTTCAAGAGGCAGTGTGGACTTGTTGGGCCAAAGGGCCTGTTTCCTACACTGTATGGAATCTAATCTAATCTAATCTTACTAAAGTCTATGCAGACATCTATTGCCCTGCCCTCATCAATCATCTTTGTCACTCCCTCAAAAATCTCAACCAGATTTGTGAGACATGACCTTTTCCACACAAAGCCATGCTGCCTATCACTGATAAGTCTGTATTTTTCCCCAAATGTGAGTAAGTCTTATCCCTAAGAATCTTCTCCAATAACTTCCCTATCTAATTTCCTTACGTAAGGCTCATTGGCATGTAACTTCCCGGATTATCTCTGTTGCCCTTCTGAAACAAAGGAACAATGTTGCCTATTCTCCAGTTCTCTGGGCTTCCAGTTTCCTCTTGTGACTAAACAGAAAACAAAGACTTCATACAAAGCTGCAGCAATTTTCTCACCCACATTCCTGAGCATTCTAGGATAGATTTCATCAGGTCCTGGGGAATTACCAATCTTTATGCTTTCCAAAACACCCAATCCTACCTCCTTTTTAGACATTGACATGCCCTAGAATATCAACATACCCCTTCTAAGGCTTACCATCTAACATGTCTTTTCTCCTTGTGAATACCAATACGAAATATTCATTAAGGACCTCACCCACTTCCTCTGTCTCCACACATAAATTCCCTGCTTTGTCTTTTGAGTGCACCTACCTTTTCCCAAGCTACCCTCTCGCATCTTATATACAGATAGGTATAAAAAACCTTGGGATTTTCCTTAAACTTGTGTGCCCCTTTTAGCCCTCCTTAGTTTGAGTTCTTTCCAGCTATCTTTGTATTCTTTGAGGATTCTGTTTGTCTTCAGTTACCTAAGCTGACAATTTCTCTTGTTATCAAAGGTTCTTGATCTTGCCATCTTTATCTTTAATTTTCATCGGAACATGCTGGCCATTAACTTTTATCAACTGGACTTTAGAATATTCTCACACATTGTGGATTTACCATTAAACAGCTTCCCCCACTCTACATTTCCCAGTTCCTGCCTAATATTGTGATAATTAGCCATCCTCCAATTTAGAATTTTTCATCTGTGGACCATTCTTAACCTTGTCCGAGTGATATTAAAATTACAGAATTAATTGTTCCCAGTGTTCCCAGAATGCTCCCTCACTGAAACTACAATTGCCTGGCTGGGCTCATTCCCCAGTATCAGGTCCAGTATGGCCCCTTCATTAGTGGGACTATTTGCACATTGTTTTCAATAAACATCCTGTCCATACCTAACAAATATAACATCCAAGCTCCTGGCACAAAGTGAATCCCAGTAAATATTGAGAAAGTTAAAATCACCCAGCATATTGTTATGACATTTTTCAGTAGTCTGTCCATAGGAACATTTCTGTACACAGTACAATCCCGTCAAAGGGACTGCATCCTTCCTATTCCTGAGCTCCACCCACAAGGCCCCAAGGTGTCCTCCCTCAGTATGTTTGTAATATTCTCCCTTATTACTAATGCAGCTCCCCCACCTCTTTTCCAACCCTCTATGTCTCACCTGAAACATGAAAATTCCAGAATGTTAAGCTGACAGTCTTGTCCCTCTCTCAACCCAGTCTCTGTAATCAATGCAACATCATAGTTACATGTATCAATCCAAGCTCTAAGTTCGTCTGCCTTACCTGTCGTACTCCTCCCATTAAAAGAAATATACCTCACATCTCCAGTCCTGCCCTGTTCAGTAACTTCTCCCTGTCTCTTAGTCTCATTGGCCATAGTCTCCATCTGCTACTTGGTCATTTCACCAAGCAACCTACTGCTCTGGTTCCTGCTCCCTGCAACATTAACTGAAACTCTCTCAAATGGCACTCCCAGCCTTCCCTGCCAAGATATTGGTGCTCCTCCAGTTTATTTGCAAACTGTCCTTCTTGTATAGGTCCAATCTGCCCTAGAAGACATCTCAATGATTGGCATACCTGAAGCTTTCCCTCTTCCACCAGTCCTTTGGTCACATATTTAGCTACTAGCTTTATATTCCAGGCTTCACTAGCATGTAGCAGAGCAAGTAATCTCAAAATTACCATTTTTCAACTTCTTACTTACCTCCCTGAATTCCCCTTGCAGGACCTCATCTCTCTTTCTGCTTATGCCATTTTAGTATCAGTATGGACCACAGCCTCTGGCTGCTCATCCTCACCCTTCAGAATATCCTGTTCCTGCTCGGAGGCATCCTTATCCCAAGCAGCAGGGAGGCAACACACCATAATAACTGTGCCCCTGACTAGAATCCAATCACTACTGCTCATCCGTACTTCAACCCTCGCTGCTGTACAACAGTGCCAGTTCTGGTTCCTTCAGAAGGTAGTTGTGGAGGGGTAATTTTGTGATTGGAGATTTGTGACCAGTGTTGTTCTAAATGGATCAGATTTGGGACTTCTGTTGTTCATGACTTATAATTTGGATGAAAATGTCACTGGTCTAATTAGTGAGTTTGCAGATGACAAGATGATTGTGGAGTTGTCGACAGTGAGGAAGGATATCAATAGATGCAGCAGGATACTGGTCAGCTTAAAAGTTGGGCAGAGAAATGGCAGATGGAGTTTAATCCAGACAAGTGTGAGGTGATGCATTTTGGAGGTCAAATGCTAGAGGAAAATAAATTATGAATGGCTGGATACCTAGAAGCATTGAGATACAGAAGGATCTTAAGGTCCAAGTCAGTAGCTCCTGACAGTCAGAACACAAGTGGATATGGTGGTAAAGAAGGCAATACGGTATGCTTGTTTTCATAAATCAGGGCATTGAGTATAAAAGTTGGCAAGTCATGTTGCAGCTGCCTAAAACTGAGGAAGGGTCACAGGATCTGAAACACTAACTGATTTTCTCATCAAAGATGCTGCCAGACCTGCTGAGCCTTTCCAGCAACTTCTGTTTTTGTTCCTGATTTACAGCATCCACAGTTCTTTGGGTTTTTATTCAGAGTAATGAGTGCAGTTTTGTCACTGCCCAATAGGAAGGATGTGAAGGCTTTGGAGATGGTAGACAAGAGGTTTACCAGGATGTCATCTGGGTTGATTTTATTAGCTATGAGGAATTATTGGACAAACTTGGACTGTTTCACTACAGCATCAGAGGCTGAGGGGCAATTGTAAAATTATGAGGGGCGTACATAGGGTGGGAATGTCAAACACTAGGGGACATAGGTTTAATGGTTTTTGTGGGGTTGGTGGGGTGGGGAGTTTAATGGAGGTATGTGAGTAAAGTTTTTTACACACAGGTGCTAGAAACAAGCTGCCAGGGGAGTTGGCAGAAGCAGATACGACAGCAATGTTTAAGAGGCATTTAGATGGACACATGAATAGGCAGCGAAGAGAGGGAAATGAACTATGTATAGGCAGATGGGATTGTTTTATAATAGTATTATAGTTGATACAGACATAGTAAGTCAAAGGGCCTGTTCCTGTGCTGCACTATTCTATGTTCCGAATTAGCTCTGTTTTATCTAGAAATTAGCAAGTTAAGGGGTGATCTGATTTGAAGTCTTCCAAGATAGTAACAGGAAAAGACATGGTAGATAAGGGTAAACTATTTACAGATGTTGGAGATTCTTGAACTAGGAGGTGTAGTCTGAGAATTAGGGCTAGGGCTTTTCAGGAGAGATCACAGATCATAGAATCCCTACAATGTGGAAACAGGCCCTTTGGCCCAACAAGTCCACACCAACCCTCAGAGCATCCCACCCAAACCCATCCCCCTAATTGACACATCCCTGAATAGCATAGCCAATCCATCTAGCCTGCATATCTTTGGACTGTGGGAAGAAACCAGAACACCTGGAGGAACCCCACACAGAAACCGGGAGAACACACAAACTCCACACAGTCGCTGAGAGGCGGAATTGAACCCGGGTGTTCGGCACTGTAAGGCAGCAGTGCTAACCATTGAGCCACCGTGTTTGGAACTCTTCCACCAGCAACAGTAGATACTGGATTTGTTGTTAATTTTACATCTGAGGCAGATAATTTTTTGTTGAGGTTGGTTGGCTCGCCTAGCTGGTTTGTTGTTCTGCAGACGTTTTGTTATCGTGCTTGGTAACATCCTCAGTGCAACCTCTGATGAAGTGTCAGTGTGTCTTCCTGCCTGGTTTTTAAACTCTGGGGTCCGTTGCGATGGATTGCCTCACTTCCAGGTTTCCTCTGTACTGGAATGTATATGGGGTTTGAGTTCAATGTGTTTATTAATAGCATGCTTTGTGGAGTGCCATGCTTCCAGGAATTCTCATGCTTGTCTCTGCCCAGCCTGTCCCAGGATATTGGCGTTGTCCCAGTCAAAGTCGTGGCTCTCCTTTGTCCATGTGGATTGAGATGAGTGAGTATTGGTTGTGTCCTTTTGTAGTCAGTTGGTGTTCATGTACACTTGTTGTTAGTTTCCTTCCTATTTGCCCAATTTAGTGTTTCTCGCAGTATCTGCAGGGGATTTTGTTGATGACGTTGGTCCTGTCCATGGCGGGGAGTGGATCTTTAGTTTAGGTGAGCACTTGTCATAGGGTTGACGAGGGCTTGTGTGCCATACTGATGCTCAGCTGTCGTAGAAGTCTTGTGGTGAGTTCTGACATGTTCCTGATAAAAGGTAGCATGATGAGTGTGCCGGGGCATGTAGAATCTTTCTGATGCTGTTCCTATAGGCATCTCCTGACCCCGTTCTTTGGATATCCATTATCCTTGAACACTTAGAACAGGTATTCCTCCTCCTCTTGGCATAGTTCCATGTTGCTGCCCTTTTAAATAGTGCTCGCACGTAGCTTTGTTTATGTGTGCTGGGATGGTTACTATTGAATCCACAATCCACATGGAAAAGGAGAACCACAACTTCAACTGGGACAACACGAAGATCCCGGGACAGACTAGGCAGAGACAAGCATGATGGCTACAAAAAAGACACGACCAAGACTCATTCATCTCAATCTACATGGACAAAGAGAACCACGATTTCAACTGGGACAACACCAAGTAAGGCATTTGATAAGGTTCCCCATGGTAGGCTCAGTAAGGCATTTGATAAGGTTCCCCATGGTAGGCTCATTCAGAAGGTCAGGAGGAATGGGATACAGGGGAACTTAGCTGCTTGGATACAGAATTGGCTGGCCAACAGAAGACAGCGAGTGGTAGTAGAAGGAAAATATTCTGCCTGGAAGTCAGTGGTGAGTGGAGTTCCACAGGGCTCTGTCCTTGGGCCTCTACTGTTTGTAATTTTTACTAATGACTTGGACGAGGGAATTGAAGGATGGGTCAGCAAGTTTGCAGACGACACAAAGGTCGGAGGTGTCGTTGACAGTGTAGAGGGCTGTTGTAGGCTGCAGCGGGACATTGACAGGATGCAGAGATGGGCTGAGAGGTGGCAGATGGAGTTCAACCTGGATAAATGCGAGGTGATGCATTTTGAAAGGTCGAATTTGAAAGCTGAGTACAGGATTAAGGATAAGATTCTTGGCAGCGTGGAGGAACAGAGGGATCTTGGTGTGCAGATACATAGATCCCTTAAAATGGCCACCCAAGTGGACAGGGTTGTTAAGAAAGCATATGGTGTTTTGGCTTTCATTAACAGGGGGATTGAGTTTAAGAGTCGTGAGATCTTGTTGCAGCTCTATAAAACTTTGGTTAGACCGCACTTGGAATACTGCGTCCAGTTCTGGGCGCCCTATTATAGGAAAGATGTGGATGCTTTGGAGAGGGTTCAGAGGAGGTTTACCAGGATGCTGCCTGGACTGGAGGGCTTATCTTATGAAGAGAGGTTGACTGAGCTCGGTCTCTTTTCATTGGAGAAAAGGAGGAGGAGAGGGGACCTAATTGAGGTATACAAGATAATGAGAGGCATAGATAGAGTTGATAGCCAGAGACTATTTCCCAGGGCAGAAATGGCTAGCACGAGGGGTCATAGTTTTAAGCTGTTTGGTGGAAAGTATCGAGGGGATGTCAGAGGCAGGTTCTTTACGCAGAGAGTTGTGAGAGCATGGAATGCATTGCCAGCAGCAGTTGTGGAAGCAAGGTCATTGGGGTCATTTAAGAGACTGCTGGACATGTATATGGTCACAGAAATTTGAGGGTGCATACATGAGGATCAATGGTCGGCACAACATTGTGGGCTGAAGGGCCTGTTCTGTGCTGTACTGTTCTATGTTCTATGTCTAAGATCCTGGGACAGGTTAGGCAGAGACAAGCACAAGAACACCTGGAAGCATGGCACTCCACGAAGTATGCTATTAATAAACATATTGAACTCGACCCCAAATACTTCCCACTCCAGAGGAAACCCAGAAGTGAGGCAATCCATTGCAATGGACGTCGGAGTTTAAAAACCAGGTGGGAAAACACACCGACGCTTCATCAGAGGCTGCACTGAGGACAACAAATCAGCTCGGTGAGCCAACCAATCTCAACACCCATAACCTGAGTTACAGGTCTACTCCAAAATCTTATAGATAATTTTTTGTTAAGCAAAAGTATTAAGGGGTATGGGACAAAAGCAGATATATGCAGTTTTACCCGCCATGATCTCAAAGAATAGTTGAGCAGGCTTGAGGGACTAAATGGCCTGCTTTTGTTCCTGTGTTCCCAAAGCAGATCATTACATAATTTGGTGATCTTCGCATGGATCATGATTGCTCCCAGTGTAGAAGAGTGGCATTGTGAAATTTACTTTTACATTGGTATATTGAGCACTCGAGTTAAAAATTTCAGTCAAATTTATTTAGTGCCCCGTGCAGCAAGTGTTGGTGGATACCTTCATGGACAATTCACACCCTGCCCACCAATGAGAAATTTTGCCAGATCAAGGTCAAATCAGCCAGTCAAGAGCGGATTAGCCGTTGTTTCAACAAATCAGGAGTTCCAGTACTGAAGTGCTACCTTGTAGAAGCCGCCCATCAGACGCCTCCGGCTTCTGGGTTCCAGAGTTTGATGCTGGACTCCCAAGCCTTAGGGAATCAAATGATAAGAAGATAGGCCATAAGACCATCAAACGTAAAAGCAGAAGTAGACAATTCGGCCCATCAAATCTGCTTCACCATTCAATGAGATCATGGCTGATCTGATGCTTCTCAACTTCACCCTTAACTTAACCTCGATCGCCCTCTGCAGTGAAGAATTCCACAGATTCATTAGCCTCAGAGAAGAAAATCTTCCTCATTTCTGTCTTAAATGGGTGACTTTTTATTCTAAGGTTCTGTACTCTGGTTGTAGACTTGCGTATAAGAGAAATCATGTTGCCGCATTTATCCTGTCAAGCCTCCTAAGAATCTTACATTTTCTGATAAAATTTCTTCTCATTCTTTTAAACTTCAATTAATACATGTCCAACTTACTCAACCTCTACTCATGAAAAAAATGCCTGAGATGTCAAGGATTGATCCAGTGAACCTTCTCTGGACTACCTCCAATGTGAGTAAAGGCCAACGTTCCATTTTCTTATCTGATTACCTGCTGATCTTGTATGCTAACTTATGTGATGCCTGCAAAAAAACTCCAACCTCCAAATCTAAATCCCCCTATGCTTTATCTTTGTAATCCTTTAACACTTCCCCAATGGCACAAACCTTCATAGTGAGTCATCAACTATTAGGCTGTGGGTGCTTTGGAGAGGGTGCAGAGGAGGTTCACCAGGATGTTGCCTGGTATGGAGGGCACTAGCTACGAAGAAAGGTTCAGTAGATTAGGATTATTTTCATTAGAAAGATGGAGACTGAGGGGGACATGATTGAGGTCTACAAAATCATGAGGGGTATAGACAAGGTAGATCGCAAGAAGCTTTTTCCCGGAATGGGGGACTCAATTACCAGGGGTCATAAGTTCAAAGTGAGAGGAGGAAAGTTTATGGGAGATTTTCATAGAACATTACAGCACAGTACAGGCCCTTCAGCCCTCGATGTTGTGCCGACCTGTCATACTGATCTGAAGCCCACCTAACCTACACTATTCCATGTATGTCCATATGCTTGTCCATTTTCCCTGGGGTGTTGGAGACTGAGGGGTGACATTACAGAGGATTATAAAATCATGAGGGGCATGGATAGGGTAAATAAACAAGGACTTTTCCACCACGGATAATGGGAGTCCAAAACTAGAGGGGCACAGGTCTAAGATGAAAGGGGAAAGGGACCTAAGGGGAAACTTTTTCACGCAGAGGGTGGGTGCGTGTGTAAATGAGATCCCAAGGAATGGGTGGAGGCTGGTACAATTACAACATTTAAAAGGCAGCTGGGTGAGTATATGAATCAGAAGATTTTAGAGGGATATGGACCAAATACAGATAAATGGGAGCAGATTAATTTAGGATATCTGGTTGGTGTGGACAGGTTGGACTAAAAGGTCTGTTTCCATGCTGTACATCACTATGACTCTATAGATGGCCTCAGGACCAGCAGGTTACCTAGGCTGGGTACGCTGCCACCTGAACACAACTGTCTACTGAATAGTGTATAAAACCCCAAAAGAACTGCGGATGCTGTAAATCAGGAGCAAAAACAAAGTTGCTGGAAGAGCTCATCAGGTCTGGAAGCATCTGTGGAGAAAACAGAGTTAATGTTTCGGGTCCGGTGACCCTTCCTCAGAACTGTGTAGTGTACTGGGTGCAGTGTATGCGCGCGCGCGCGTGTGTGTGTGTGTAATTGTTTGTGCAAACCTGTCCACCATCTACAAGGCACAAGCCAGGAGTGTGATGGAATACTCCCCACTTGCCTGGATGGGTGCAGCCCCAATAACACTCAGGAAGCCCGACACCATCCAGGACAAAGCAGCCGCTTGATTGACACCACATCCACAAACATCCCACTCCCTCCCCCAGCGACACTCAGTCGCAGCAGTGTGTACTATCTACAAGATGCACTGCAGGGATTCACCAAAGATCCTCAGACAGCACCTTCCAAACCCACGCCCACTTCCATCTAGAAGGACAAGGGCAGCAGATATTTGGGAACATTAGTCCCTGCAAGTTCCCCTCCAAATCACTCACAGTTCTGACCTGGAAATGTAACACCATTCATTTTCTGTCACTGAGTCAAAATCCTGGAATTCCCTCCCTGAGGGCATTGTGGGTCAACCCACAGCACAGGACTGAGCAGTTCTTGAATGGCAGCTCACTATCATCTTCTCAAGGGCAAATAGGGACAGTCAACAAATGCTGGCCGGTCAGCAATGTCCTCAACCCACCAATAAACAAAGAAAAAGCTCACTGTAATTCTGCACTGGGATGTGTTTATTCGGCAGGGTGAGGCTCACTCACTGTGTGACTGCACTGGGAAGTTTTTATTTAATAGGGTAAGGGTGATGGACTGTAATTCTGCACTAGGATGTGTTTATTCAGCAGGATAAGGGATACTCAGTGTGTACCTCTTGTTGGGAAATTATGTATTGAGCAGGATATGAGATACAAAATCTGTAGGTACAAACTTGCTATTAAGTATGTGATTGTTTGAGTGTTATCTCTCTGTGTGTGTGTCTCTCTCTCTCTCACTTTCTCTATTCCAGTGCTCTGATCATTTTCAGTAATCAAACTTATATCATTGAACATATTGAGGGCGATGAAGCAGGCCGACATGTTTCATACAGAACTGAAGATCTCTCTCGAGTGTGGACCAGATGTGAAATTAAACACTCCTTCCAGGAGTTATCCATCACTGATCATTTTCATTCCCCACGAAGGGTAAGTGATAAGCACAGCAACTAACTGAGTGAAAGCAGGATATATCAATATTTTACCTTGCAAACATTCCTCCCAGTCAGCCCGCATTGCGTCCAATTGATAAAAAGGTCCCAATCACATTTGTTTACCATGTTCTAAAAATAAATCTACATGACAATATTTATTGCCCATCACTAATTGCCGATGGCCAAGTTTTCACCTTCAGCTGTTTCAGTTGTTGGGCTTAAATTACACCCAGACCGTTGTTGGGAAGGAGTTCCACGATTTTTGTTGTTGAAAAGGGACAATGTTTAAAGATATAATAAGTTTGTCCAAGCAGAGTCAACTTGCAATTTTAAAAACTTTGAACTGAATCTCTACGGTAAGTTCATGGTACATTATAGAGCCATAGAGTCATACAGCACAGACACAGATCCTTCAGTCCAACCAGTCCACGTCAAACAAGCCCAAACTGGACTAATCCCACCTGCCTGCTCCTGGTCCGTAACCCTCCAACCCTTTCCTACTCATATATCCATTCAAATATCTGTTAAATGTGGTAGTTGTGCCCACATCCACCACTTCCTGAGAAAGTTCATTCCACACCCTAATCACCCTTTGCATTTAAGATTTGTCATTCGTGTCTTTCTGAAAACTCTATCCTCTCCTCATATCGCTGTGCCCCTTAGTCTTGAAATCCTCCATCCACGTATCACTAATCCTACAATTTGGGGACGCGGGGACAACCTAAACCTAACACAACCACCCAAGACATTTTTCCATCCCCACCTTTGTCTGCCTTCCGGAAAGACCACTCTCTCCGGGACTCCCCTGTCCGCTCCACACTCCCCTCCAACCCCACCACATTGGGCACCTTCCCCTGCAACCGCAGGAAGTGCTACACTTGCCCCCACACCTCCTCCCTCACCCCTATGCGTGGGAAGTTCTTTACGCGGTGGGTGGTGGGTGCCTGGAACACGTTGCCAGCAGAGGTGGTAGACGCAGACACAGGAGTGTCTTTTAAGATGTATCTGGACAGGTACATGGATGGGCAGGGAGCAAAGGGACACAGGCCCTTAGAAAATAGAGCACAGGTTTAGACAAAGGATCTTGATCAGTGCAGGCTTGGAAGGCCGAAGGGCCTGTTCTTGTGCTGTAATTTTCTTTGTTCTTTGTTCTTAAATTCTGCCATTGTTCAACAACCATGTTGCTGTTGTACCTGCCTCAACCACTTTCTCCAGTGGCCTATTCCAAATCAATCTTATAATCTCTATTTGCTCTTCTGATTTCCTTTTTGAGTGTGTTCCAACACATTTTACAGTCATCTAAGGATTCACTTGAGCCCGCTAGTTTAAACCCAATGAATGTTTTCTTCTTTTTCCTGACCAGAGTCGCAATATCCCTCGTCAGTTAGGGATCCCTAAACCTGCCAGAATTTCCCTTCACCCTAATAGGAATATATTATTCCTGGAGCCTTGATATTGTGCTTTTAAAAGCCTCCCATTTGCCAGTCGTTCCTTTTCCTTCAAACAAATTCACCCAATGGACCTCTGCTGAATCCTGCCTAATGGCCCCAAAATTGCCCCTGCTCCAGTTTAGCACCTTAATCTGTGGACCTGCCCTATCTTTTTCAATAACTAAGTTAAAACTAAGAGTGTTACAGTCACTGCACCCAAAACACTCTCTTCAATCATTGCCCAATCTCGTTTCCTAAGAGAAGGTCTAGAGTTACACCCCCCGAGTAGGGCCCTGTACATATTGATTTAGGAAACTTTCTTGGGCGCATTTGACAAATTCTCCCCCGTCTGGGCCTTTTACACTCTGGGTGGCCCAGTCAATACAGGGGAAATTAAATCTCAAACCAATATTACTTTATTATTCCTACAGGTAGCTTAGAGGAGGTATCTGCAATCGCTCTACACATCTGCTCCTCTAGTACCCGCTAACTATTTGGGGATCTATAATACAGTCCCAACAGAGTGACCATCTCCTTCTTGTTTCTAAATTCTCACCATATGGCCTCATTTGATGATCCCTTAAGAATATCCTCTCTATGCATTGTTGTTATGTCCTCCCTTATCAAAAAGGCAACTCCCCGTCCTCACATACTTGTATTTTTGTCACCTGTAGTTTCTGATTCCTGAAACAGTGAGGCACCAGTCCTGCCCTGCAATCAGCCATGTTACTGTTATGGCTAATAATATCCCAGTCCCCAGAGTCAATCCATGCTCTAAGCTCATCTGCCTTACCAGTCAGGCCTCATGCATTAAAATAAATGAACTTTAAACCAAAAGTCTTTTCCCTCCCTTTACTGTGCCCCTGGCTATCCTGAATAGTAAATTTGCTCTAGATAACGAATGAAATTTCTTCTGGCTTCTCGATGGCCCCTATCTTATTCAGTGTCCAACACTAGCAAATCACCCCACAAGGATATTGAATACCCTCTGATTCAAGTGCAACCTGTCCCTCTTCTACTGGTCACCTCAACTCCAGAACAGATTTCAATGATCTAAGAAATGAAAACCCTGTCCCCTACACCAGCTGCACAGCCACACGTTCATCTGGCCTATCTTTCTATTTCGATCCTCACTGGCAAGGAGACCACTCCCCTTGAGGCCCTGCTTTTTAACTTCCTACCTAGCTCCCTATACTCATTTTGCAGGACCCCACGCCTTTGTCTACCTATGTCATTTGTACCGATGTACAAAGTGACTTCTGGCTGTTCACCCTCCCCCTTCAGAATGTTCTACAATTGCTCAGAGACATCCTTGACCCTGGCACCCAGGAGGCAACACACCATCTCCATTGGTAGCCCATAACAAGTAAAAGGTTGAGCATGCTTTTCCATCATTACCCTAGGGATAATCATCCATAAAGGAATAGTTTCTGGGAATCAGGCTATCATTAACATAATTGTAAAGATATACTGATGACCTGCTTTCATTTTGGTGACTACACAATCTACTCAATTGAATGTTTCTTCGAAAATTGGCATGATTATTAATGATATTGGTTTGATTACAGGTTCAGGTTTTCCTACCACCTGAACCCATATGACAGGTTTTACAGAACTGCACCACAGATTCATTAAGTCTTAGCCATGTGAAATATCTATTTAGCATGCCTGTGTTTTCCATGTTCCTATTTGCTCTGCCATAGGGATTTCATGTACTTTTCTCAATATCTCATGATATCTAGCTGATACCATGATTTGTTGAATAGTACTTAATGGTAGCACCCTGGGAGAAACCTAGGGGTGTGGGTGTGTAGCTCCTTGAAAGTGGAGTCGCAGGTGAAGAAGGCATTTGATACTTGCCTTTATTGCTGAGAACGTTAGGTATTAGGGTTGAGATGTCATGTTGTGGCTGTACATGATATTGGTGAGGCCACTTTTAGAATACTGCATCAATTGTAGTTGCCCTTCTATAGAAGAGATGTTGTTAAACTTTAGAGTGTTCGGAAAAGATTTACAAGCATGTTGCCAAGAGAGAGTTATACGGAGAGGCTGAACAGGCTGTGGCTTTTTTCCCTGGAACAGCAGAGACTGAGGGGTGACCTTATAGAGATTTATAAAATCATGAGGGGCATGGATAGGGTAAATGGCCAAGGTATTTTCTCAAAGGTGGGGAGTCCAAAACTAGATGGCATAGGTTTAATGTCAGAGGGGAAAGATTTAAAAAGGGCGTGAAGGCCAACTTGTACACACACATGGTGGTGGGTGAATGGAATGAGTTGGACTGAAGGGTCTGTTTCAGTGCCATATGACTCTGTGACTCTATTACCACTCTTCGTCTGCAGATCTGACAGGATATCTCCACTTCATCAGAACTTTGCTTTCTGGAACTCCAACCTCAAGTTCAGTATGAGCTGTCCGTGCAAACTTAATCAACGAGACACTACAGTGAAACAGATTGAAGAGAATTGATATGATATCCGGAGGGAGAATATACCTCTTTTTCCTCAGTGAATGATTTGAAAGCAGACTGTTTGATTTATTGTATTCAGAACTCAGACCTGACCTTTGAATATAGGAGTTGGGAAGTCATACTGAAGTTGCACAAGACATTGGTGGGGCTCTTCTGTAACACTGTGTCTAGTTCTGGATGTCCTGTTACAGGAAGGATATTATTAAGCTGGAGAGGTTTCAAAGAAATTTCCAGGATTTTGCCAGGAATGAAAGGTTTGAGTTATAAAGAGAGGCTTGAAAAGGCTGGGACCTTTCCCACTGGAGCATAGGAGGTTGAGGGATAACCTTTGGGAGGTCTATAAATTCATGAGGGGCATACATAAGGTGAATGGCAGGTGCCTTTTCCCAAGGGCGGGGTATTGCAAGACTCGTAGTATATTGTTATTCAATTTTCTGCCCACCACGTTGCATCACCGTACACCTGTCTGCATTGAAATTCATCTCCACCAATGTGCCTGTGTCATTTTGGAGTTCCACACTGCCTTCCTCAGTTTACAATTTTCCCAAGATTTATGTCATCTGCAAACTTTTAAGGCGTCCCCTACATACAAAAATCATAAGACCTAAGAGGAGTAGATAATTCAGCCCCTTTAGCCTGCTGTGACATTTAATATTTCTTCTTGGCCTCAACTCCACTTTCCTGCCTGCTCCCCAGTACCCATTAACTACTTAAAAATATGTCTCTCTCCTCCTTACATTTGTTTATTTATTGTCCCAGCATTCATCACACGCTGGGGTAGTGAATTACAGATTCACAGCCATTGAGAGAGGCAATTCCTCTTCATTTCCTCAAAATTTGACAAATACAGTCATTTGTTTTAAATCTGTCACTCCTTAGCCTGCAAGTTTGACCTCTCATCCGAGACTGCCCCACGTGGGAAAACATCTGCTCCATGTCTACTTTGTCAATCCCCTTTGGTATTTAATATAACTAAATGAGATCTCCTCTCACTCTTCTCAACTCAAACATACACCTAAACTGCTCAATTTGTCTTCATAAGACAAGCCTTACATCTCTGGAATGAAGTTCGTGAACATCCTTTAAATTGCCTCCGAAGCTAATGCATCCTTTCTCAAGTGAACAGACCTAAACCGTATTCTGTGCTCCAGACACAGTCTCACAAATGCCTTATGTAAATGCAACAACACTTCCCTACTTTAGTACTCTATTCCTTCCAAAAGAAATGCTGAAATTTTGTTTACGTACTGTACCTTCATAATAGCTTTCTGCACAATGACACCTGGAACTGTCTGCACCAAAGCATTTTGAAGTTTCTCTCCATTTAGATGACAAGTTGCCTTTTTATTCTTTTGACAGAAATGGATAACCTTATGCTGATTTACACAAGCAGTTGGGAGAACTCCACACAAACAGTCGCCCAAGGATGGAATTGAACGTGGGTCCTTGGCACTGTGAGGCAGCAGTACTAACCACTGAGCCACCGTGCTGGGGAAACTGATGGAATTAAAGGCTGATAAATTCCGAGGGGCCAATTATTTGTATTCCAGAGTAGTTAAAGAAATGGTCTTTATAATAGTGGATGCATTTGGTGGTCTCTTTCAAGATTCTATAAGCTCTTGAACGGTTCCCATGGATTAGTGGGTAGCTAAACAGAACCCCATAATTTGAAAAAGTAAATAGAAAGAAAATAGGGAATTATAAACTGGTAAGCCTGACATAGGAAATGGGTAAAATACTAGAGTCCATTTCAAAAGACTTAATACCAGATCTACCTCAATTTTTCGATGATATAACGAGTAGATAAGGGGGTTAAGCCTTCAGATAAGGTGCCACAAAACAGATTAGCATTAATGTAAGATAACAGAGATAACAAGGTGTAGAGCTGGATGAACATAGCAGGCCAAGCAGCATCAGAGGAGCAGGAAAGCTGATGTTTCGGGTCTGAACCCTTCATCAGAAATCTTAGCATTAATGAACACTGGATTGGGGGTGGGGGGTGTTGGTGTACTGACAGGGATTGAGAATGCTTAACAGACAGGAAACAAAAGCATAGGAACAAACAGGTCTTTTTCTGAGAGGAAAGCTGTGATTACTGGACCACTGCTGGAATCAGGGCTTACACTGCAGCTATTTACAAGATATATCATGGTTTACACGAGGAGACTAAATGTAATATTTTCAAGTTTGCAGGCAACACAAAACTGGGTGACAGTTTGAACTATGAGGAGGATACAGAGATACATGGCATGGTGGCTCAGTGGTTAGCATAGCTGTCTTACAACACCAGGGATTTGGGGTTGATTCCACCCTTGGGAGACTGTGGGTGTAGAGACTCCTAAATTTCCTCCAGGTGATCCAGTTTCCTCCCACAGTCCAAAGATGTACAGATTAAGAAGATTGACCATGGGGAATGCAGGGTTACAGGGATAGGGTGGGTCTGGGTGGCATGCTCTTTGAAGGGTTGGTGTGGACCTGATGGGCTGTATGGCCTGCTTCCACTCTGTAGGGATTCTATGAGATGTCCAGTGTGATTTGGGCTTTCTGAGGAAATATAAGGTACAAAAATGTGAGGTTATTCATTTTGACAGCAAAAACAGAAAGGTAGATTATCGTCTGAATGGTGAGAGGTGCAACAAAATCTACGTGTCTTTGTAATCTAGTTGCTGAAAGTAGCAGCAGGTAGTGAAGGCAAATAATATGTTGGCCTTCACAGAGAGAAGAGTACAGGAGCAAGAATGTCTTATTGTGGGATCCTGTGCAGTGTTGGCTTCCTTATCTGAGGATAGATGTTTTGGCTATGGATGAATGCAACAAAGGTTTTCGAGACTGATACCTCTGCTGCCTGGACTGATGTATGGACAGAGATTGGATTAATTAGTGCTATATTTATTGGTGTTTAAAAGAATTGGGGGATTCTCTTAAAAACCTATAAAATTATAACAGGATTAGTCAAGGTAAATGCAGCAAGAATGTACCCAATGCCTGGGGAGGCCTTAACCAGGGGCCAAGATAAAGGATATAGGGTAGGCCATTTATGACTGAGATGGGGAGAAATTTCTTGACCCAGAGAGTGGCAAATACTATACCACACAAAGCGGTTGAGGCTAAACCATTGAACATTTTCAAGGAGGAGTTATTTATAGTTCAAGGTATAGTGGAAGAAAGGTCACCGGACATGAACTGTTGCAAGATGGCCTCACCAGTCATACCATGGCTGGCTCTGCTTTACAGCAGGGAAGGTTGAGGTGTAGGCGAGCAGGAGTGATATGGAACATTAATAGTCAGGGGCACAGATAGGAGTTTCTGTGGCCAAGGGCAAGACTCCAGATGGTGCATCGCCTCCATTGCCAGTGTCAAGGATGTTTCTGAGTAGGCACAGGATATTCTGAAGGGGAAGGTTGAGCAGCCCGAGATCGTGGTCTACATTGTACTATAGACATAAGCAGAAAGTGGTGAGGTCCTGCAAAGGTAATTTATTGAGTTAGGTCTGAGGTTGAAAAGCTGGACTTCTCGGGTTGTAATCTTAGGATTACTTCCTGCGCTATGTGCCAGTGAAGCCAGAAACAGGAAGGTAATAAAGTTAAATGAGGGGCTAAAGAGGCAGTGTAGGAGGGAGGGCTTTGGGTATGTGGATCATTTGGATCAAAAACAAAGTTGCTGGAAAAGCTCAGCAGGTCTGGCAGCATCTGTGGAGGAGAAAACAGAGTTAACGTTTCGGATCCGGTGACCGTTCCTCAGAACTGGCTGAAACAATGGTTCTGAGGAAGGGTCACCGGACCCAAAATGTTAACTCTGTTTTCTCCTCCACAGATGCTGACAGACCTGCTGAGCTTTTCCAGCAACTTTGTTTTTGTTCCTGATTTACAGCATCTGCAGTTCTTTTGGTTTTTATTATGGATCATTCGGATGTCTTCCAGGGCAGGTAGGACCTGTACAAGAATGACAGATTGCACCTAAACTGGAATGGCACCAACATCCTTGCAGGGAGGTTTGCTAGCGCCACTCTGGAGGGTTTAATCTAGTGCAGAAGCAGGGTGGAAACCAGAGTACTAGGTCAGCATGTGGAATGATTGAGGAGAGGGTCGATGTTAAGTCAAGGAAGTCGAACAGGAAGCACAGGCAAGGCTAAGATAGTGCGATGGACAGTCTGAAGTGTATTTATTTTAATGCAATGAGTATAACAGGAAAGGCAGATGAGTTTACAGTCTGGATTAGTACATGGGACTTCAATGTGGTACTGTAACAGAAACTTGGTTGAGGAAAGACTGACAACTCTACATTAAAGGAATTGGATGTTTCAGTCAAGTTAGAGAGGGTTTTTAAATGGACGAGGAGTTGCATTACCAATTAAATCGAATGCTACAGCTGTACTATAAGAGGACACCTTGGAATGCTCATCCAGCAAGTCCAGAGGGTAGAGCTCAGGAATAGGAAGGGTTGGAATCAATATGATGGGATTGTACTTCAGAACACCCAACAGCCAGCAGGTGATACAGGAGCAGATATGCAACAGACTGAAAAATATCAAAGTAACAGGGTTATTGTAGTGGGTGATTTTAACTTCCCCAACATTGACTGGGATTCTCTTACTGCCAGGGGCTTAGATGAGGCAGAATATATTAGGTGCATCCAGGAGGGTTTCATAGAAACATAGAACATTACAGCACAGTACAGGCCCTTCGGCCCTCGATGTTGTGCCGACCTGTCATACAGATCTGAAGCCCATCTAACCTACACTATTCCATGTACGTCCATATGCTTATCCAATGACTAGTTAAATGCACCTAAAGTTGGTGAATCTACTACCGAAACAGCATGTAGACAGTGCAACTAGGCACTTGACTTTGTACTAGAGAATGAACTCCACCAGTTTCAGTGGTGGAGCACTGGTTTTTGGGAACACTGACTTTAATTCCATAAGTATTATGATGGCTATATATAAGATATAAGGCTGCTTCTTGAGTGAAAGTACTAAACTGAGGGAAGACTAATTACGACAGCATAGGGAAGGAACGAAGAAATTAGTTCGAGGCTAAATCCACATCTGACAGGTAGAAGTCTTTTAAAGGCCAGTTGATCAGAGTTCAGGATTTATTGCTGCATAAATGAAAGACAAGTATGGTAAGATTCACAAACCTTCAATAACAAGAAATATTGAGAAGTCTCATAGGAGGCAAATGTAAAATTTAGGGTAATGAAATCGAACAAGGTCATTGAGGGGTATACAGGAAGCAGAAAGGAATTTAAACAAGAAGTTAGGAAGGATGGAAGAGGTCATGAAATGTCCTTGACAGGCAGGATTATGGAGAAGCATTTTATATCTATATCAGGAACAAGAGTGGGCCTAGGGAAAGGGTAGGTCCACAGAAGAACAAAGGAGGCAATTTATGCGCAGAACCAGTGGAATTGGACGAACTCTTTAATGAGTACTTCACATCGGCATTCAGCAAGAAGGTCACAGATGACGGTAAGATTAGGGAGAGGTATGTTGATATTCTAGGGTATGTTGACATTAAGGCGGTGGTGGTGTCAGGCATCTTGAAAATATTAAGGTAGATAAATCTTGATTGCCTGATGAAATCTATCCTAGGATAATGAAGGAGGCAAGGAAGGAGGTAGCTGGGGCCTTGACAGAGATCTTCTAGAACCACAGGCAGGTTCTGGAGGACTGGAAACTAGCCAATGTATTTCTTGTGTATAAGAACGGCATCGGCGATAATCCAGAAAATCATTGCTGGTGGGCTTTACATCAGTGATGGAGAAATTACTGGAGAAGATTTACTTGCATTTGGAGAAGGATGGACTTATTAGGGACAATCAGCATGGCTTTATTCAGAAAGGTCCTGGCTCACAAAATTGATTAATTTTTTTTGAGGATAATGATTGATGAGGGTAGGGCAATGGATGCTGTGTACATGGACTTTACTAAGGCATTTGACAAGGACCTTCATGATAGGCTGGTCCAGAAGATTAGGTCACATGGCATCCATGGCGAGTTGGCAACTTGGATAAAAATTGCCTTGGTCATAGAAGACAGAGGATAGTTGTAGAGGTAACACATTGTGGAGCTGGAGCAACTTAACAGGCCAGACAGCATCAGAGGAATAGGAAAGCTTTCCTGTTCCTCTGATGCCACTGACCTGTTGTGTCCCTCCAGCTCCACAACTGTGTTACCTTTGACTCCAGCATTTGTAGTTCTCACTATTACTGGGTACTTGTCAAGGCTCTTTTCCTGTCTGGAGATCTATAATCAGTGGCATTCCACAAGAGTTAGTACTTTGACCTCTGTTGCTTGTAATATATATTTAATAAATAAATGATTTGGATAATAATATAGTTGGTCTGATTAGTAAGTTTGCAGATGACACAAAAATTGGCAGAGTTGTGGACAGTGAGGAATGTTGTCAAAGGATACAGGAACATATAGACCAGTTGGAAAGTCGGGCAGGGAAACAGTACTTGGAGTTTAATCCAGACAAGTGAGGGGATGCATTTTGGGAAGTCAATTGCAAGATGAAAGTATGAATGGAATGACCTTTAGGGGCACTAACATACAGAGGAATTTTGGGGTCAAAGTACATAAAACACAAGTGGTTAGGGTGGCAAAGAAAACATATGGTATGCTTGCCCTGGCCAGTCAGTGCATTGAGTATGTCTGTGACAATACAATGAATTAAGATGTGTATTTTGTCCTGTTTCTGTGTTGCGAAGGAAGGCTGTGACAGCTGTAAAAGGCAGTCTGCTCCAAAGCCAATAATGTAAACAGCTTGTGAGGCCTTGTTTTTTAAGCATTGAAACATTAGAAGCAGCCTGATGAGTACGGTAAAGCTCCCTCACAGCCAAGGATCTTAGTCTTACTTTTTCAGTCACCATTGCTAGGGTGCTAACGCTGGGCATGGAATGAGTACACACATATGAACACACTGTTTTCCCTTGACAATTTTTGTCCTAGATGGGAGAACTGCATGTGAGACAATCTACTGAATTTGCCTTTGCCAAAGGTGTGTTTATGGGATGTTATTATATTGCAACAGTTTCTGTTTAGTAGGTAAATAATCGATAATTCTATTAACAAAGTGTGAAACTGGATGAACACAGCAGGCCAAGCAGCATCTCAGGAGCACAAAAGCTGACGTTTCGGGTCTAGACCCTTCATCAGAGAGGGGGATGGGGAGAGGGTTCTGGAATAAATAGGGAGAGAGGGAGAGGCGGACCAAAGATGGAGAGAAAAGAAGATAGGTGGAGAGGAGAGCATAGGTGGGGAGGTAGGGAGGGGATAGGTCAGTCCAGGGAAGACGGACAGGTCAAGGAGGCAGAATGAGGTAGTAGGTAGGAAATGGAGGTACGGCTTGAAGTGGGAGGAAGGGATGGGTGAGAGGGAGAAAAGTTTAAGGAAGCGGAGACAGGCTGGGCTGGTTTAGGGATGCAGTGGGGGGAGGGGAGATTTTGAAGCTTGTGAAGTCCACATTGATACCATTGGGCTGCAGGGTTCCCAAGCGGAATATGAGTTGCTGTTCCCGCAACCTTCGGGTGGCATCATTGTGGCACTGCAGGAGGCCCATGATGGACATGTCGTCTGAGGAATGGGAGGGGGAGTTAAAATGGTTCGCGACTGGGAGGTGCAGTTGTTTATTGCAAACCGACCGGAGGTGTTCTGCAAAGCGTTCCCAAGCCTCCGCTTGGTTTCCCCAATGTAGAGGATGCCACGCCGGGTACAATGGATACAGTATACCACATTGGCAGATGTGCAGGTGAACATCTGCTTAATATGGAATGTCATCTTGGGGCCAGGGATGGGGATGAGGGAGGTGGTGTGGGGACAAGTGTAGCACTTCCTACGGTTGCAGGGGAAGGTGCCGGGTGTGGTGGGGTTGGAGGGGAGTGTGGAGTGGACAAGGGAGTCACGGAGAGAGTGGTCTCTCCAGAAGGCAGACAAGGGTGGGGATGGAAAAATGGCTTGGGTGCTGGGGTTGGATCGTAGATGGCGGAAGTGTCGGAGGATGATGCGTTGTATCCGGAGGTTGGTGGGGTGGTATGTGAGAACGAGGGGGATCCTCTTGGGGCAGTGGTCGTGGGGGCGGGGTGTGAGGGATGTGTTGCAGTGCCACAATGATGCCACCCGAAGGTTGCAGGAACAGCAACTCATATTCCGCTTGGGAACCCTGCAGCCCAATGGTATCAATGTGGACTTCACAAGCTTCGAAATCTCCCCTTTCCCCGCTGCATCCCAAAACCAGCCCAGTTCTTCCCCTCCCCCCACTGCATCACAAAACCAGCCCAGCCCATCCCCTCCCCCCACTGCATCCCAAAACCAGCCCAGCCTGTCTCCGCTTCCCTAACCTGTCCTTCCTCTCACCCATCCCTTCCTCCCACCTCAAGCCGCACCTCTATTTCCTAACTACTAACTCATAGAGAACATAGAACATAGAACAGTACAGCACAGAACAGGCCCTTCAGCCCACAATGTTGTGCCGACCATTGATCCTCATGTATGCACCCTCAAATTTCTGTGACCATATACATGTCCAGCAGTCTCTTAAATGACCCCAATGACCTTGCTTCCACAACTGCTGCTGGCAACGCATTCCATGCTCTCACTACTCTCTGCGTAAAGAACCTGCCTCTGACATCCCCTCTATACTTTCCACCAACCAGCTTAAAACTATGACCCCTCGTGCTAGCCATTTCTGCCCTGGGAAATAGTCTCTGGCTATCAACTCTATCTATGCCTCTCATTATCTTGTATACCTCAATTAGGTCCCCTCTCCTCCTCCTTTTCTCCAATGAAAAGAGACCGAGCTCAGTCAACCTCTCTTCATAAGATAAGCCCTCCAGTCCAGGCAGCATCCTGGTAAACCTCCTCTGAACCCTCTCCAAAGCATCCACATCTTTCCTATAATAGGGCGCCCAGAACTGGACGCAGTATTCCAAGTGCGGTCTAACCAAAGTTTTATAGAGCTGCAACAAGATCTCACGACTCTTAAACTCAATCCCCCTGTTAATGAAAGCCAAAACACCATATGCTTTCTTAACAACCCTGTCCACTTGGGTGGCCATTTTAAGGGATCTATGTATCTGCACACCAAGATCCCTCTGTTCCTCCACGCTGCCAAGAATCCTATCCTTAATCCTGTACTCAGCTTTCAAATTCGACCTTCCAAAATGCATCACCTCGCATTTATCCAGGTTGAACTCCATCTGCCACCTCTCAGCCCATCTCTGCATCCTGTCAATGTCCCGCTGCAGCCTACAACAGCCCTCTACACTGTCTCATCTCGCCTCCTTGACCTGTTCGTCTTCCCTGGACTGACCTAACCCCTCCCTACCTCCCCCCTATGCTGTTCTATGAGCTGTTTAAATATATCCAAGCATTACCTAAGTTCAACAGGAAGGATACAGAAGCCTTTAACATTTCATTTGAGAAAGTGACTAAACAAACGAAGTGGCTGGTGACCATGGGGTATTGTTGATCCAAACAAAGTTGGTAGATAGAGCTAGTGAGGTATTTGCATCAATGTCAAAGGAGGTATCTGGGAAGTATAATGAGGTGAAAATACCTTCTTAAGTGCATATGAGCTAGTACCAGAAGCCTACAGACAATGTTTCAGGAATCTGAGAAGGGAACCTGGTCAAAAGTACATTGAATTTGAAAGGATCAAGCAAAGTAATTTTGATAGATGGACTACGGCAGTGAAAATATGACACCCTTAGAGAGACCATTATTTTATTTTGGAGGAGTTCAATAATTCACTCCCCAAAGTAGTGGTAACTCATTTGGAAGAGCAGAAAGTTAAGACTGCAGGATTTGCAGCGGAAATGGCAGATGATAATGAAGTGGTTCATAAATCACAGTTCGGCTCCCGACATCACGTTCAATCTATAACGGGTAGAAATTTGGGAAAAGAGAAATCCTCAAGTGGTAAAGGACAAGGAGATCTCATTGAAGACAGTAAAGACAGTTTACCACACGGTACAAAGGAAACCCATGAAAGGGAAAGAGAAGCAAAAAAAGCTTAGTTGTTATCACTGTATTAAAGTAGGCCACATGAAGTCGCAGTGATGGTGGTTTAGAAAAAGCACTGGGAAGATGGATGTGGGAAAACAGGATAAGTCAGTGGGTTTTGTTGTAATGGTAACGGAAAGCTCAGTGGACGCTAAAAACATGCAACAGAATGTCCAACCTGATCAGGGGTTGTTTCAGGTGAAAATGCCAGGTCTCTTTAAACAATTTTATTGCATAGGTAAGGTTTACTCCTGTATGCAAGGAGGAGCAGGGAAAAAAAATAAAATTTTAAGAGATACAGGAACAAATCAATCTTTCATGGTGAGAGCTAAGCAGAAACGTAATTTAGGAATATTGTCAGAAAACATGGTAGTATGTGCAATTCATGGGGAGAAGAGCGATGTTCCATGAGATAAAGTGAGTTTGGAGACTCCAGTGAAAAGTGGTGAAGTGGTGGTAGGAGTAATAGATAAATTCTCCATTCCAGAAATATAGTTTACTGTTGCTAATGACATGGTTGGATCACAGGTGAGAGTGATGTGGTTGAAAAGCTAGTGGAAAATCAGGCAACTGAGATGTTACAGAAAGTATATGCTGAGATATTTTTGACTGTATGGTAACAAGTTCACAAAGCCACGGGTGGAAATGGGAGGAGAAATCAAAGAATAAAGATAAGAAAGTTAAAATTCAATTATCAGAGATGATGTTTGATTAAACGGTTGAGAAAAATAAGAACAGATAGAGGCCAAAGTGGATATTTTTCATTCAGAGAAATTAGCTGAAGTACAATACAAGGATGAAAAACTAAAGCAGTTATATCAAAAATCACACACTGAATAAGAAACTGAGAGTATCCCAGAATGTTACTATCTTAAAAATGAAGTCATAATGAACCAATGACACTTTTGATCATCTATATTAATCACTCCACTCACACTGCTTGTATTATTTTTTGATCTCTTTGCCTATAAATTCTGTCTGTGTGCTTCTCTCTCACCTCACCTGATGAGGGGGCTATGCTCTGAAAGTTTATGATTTCAAATAAACCTGTTGGGCTATAACCCGGTGTTGCATGACTTCTGAGTTTGTCCCTCTAACATTTGCTCAGGTTCCAAAAGATTGAAGACATGCTCAAAGATAATATAATCAAAGTGAATGGACCTCTCCCATAGTATCAGTGCCAAAACCTGATGCTAAACAACGATTTTGTGTGGAACATGGAAAAGTCAATGCGATTACAAATCTGATTCATATCCTATTCCACGTTTGAAAGTGTGTATTGAGAAGGTGGAATACGCAACTTATATTTCAAAGTCAGACTGAGAGCATACTGGCAGGTACCTTTATCCGAAAGAGCAAAGGAAATTTTGGCTTTCGTGGCGCCGAATGGATGGTACCAGTTTAAAGTCATGCAATTTGGTACAAAAAATACACCAGCCACATTTCAAAGACTGACCAATGACGCCATTTTGGGATTACCCAATTGTGAAGTGCACATCAACAGTAATTTTTAGTTATACATGAAAGGAACACTTGGAAGCATCTGAGATTACAAAGTGTGGAGCTGGATGAACACAGCAGGCCAAGCACACCTTGTTATCTCAGATTCTCCAGCATTTGCAGTTCCTACTATCTCTGAAACTTGGAAGCATCTGTCAGAATTGTTCAACTGATTTTGGGAGGCTAAGAGTTTCTCTGCCATCCTCTGTTGGAAGCAATTCCTCCTGTTTATCACTGAGGAGGTGGTCACACCGCAGTTTCAGACAGGAGAGGTAGTCAATGCAGGAGTCTCCTCATGCAATTCCCCTCTCTAATAGGCAGGAGGTCAATGAGGATGAGAGCAATGGATGTTATTTATATGGATTTTAGTAAGGCTTTCAACAAAGTCCCTCATATTAGGCTCATCCAGGAGATTAAGCTGCATGGGATCCAAGGTACCTTGGCCACACGGATTCAGAACTGGCTTGCCCATAGAAGGCAGGGGATAACGGTGGAAGAGTGCTTTTCTGCCTAGAGATCCATGATAAGAGGTGTTCCGCAGGAATCTGTACTGGGACCTCTGCTGTTTGAGATATATATTGACTCTGGTGAAAATGTAGTTGGGTGAGTTGGTAAGTTTGCAGATGATACAAAGATCAGTTGTGGATAGTGAAGGTCTTGTCAAAGGATACAGCAAGATATAGATCAGTTGCAGATATGGGCAGGCAAATGGCAAGTAGAGTTTTAATCCGGATAAGTATAAGGTGCTGCACTTTTGGAGATCAAATGTTAAGGAAAAGTACACAGTTACTGGCAGAACCCTGAATAGCATCGATGTACAGAGGGATCTTGGGGTTCAAGTCCATAGCTCCCTGAAAGTAGCCACACAAGCAGATAGGGTGGTAAAGAAGGCATATGGCATACTTAGCTTTATTGGTCGGGGAAGTGAGTACAAGAGTCAGGATGTCATGCTGCAGCTTCAAAAGACTTTGGTTGGGCCACTCTTAAGAGTATTGTATTCAATTCTGGTTGCCACATTGTGGAGAAGGATGTGGAGTCTCTGGAGTGGGCGCAGAAGAGGTTTACCAGGATGCTGCCTAGAATAGAGGATATGAGCTGTGGGGAGAGGCAAGGGCTGTTTTGTCTAGAGTGGCAGAGGCTGAGGGGAGACTTGACAGAACACTATAAAATTGTGAAATGCATTGAAAGAATTGCCAGTCAGAATCCTTTTCTCAGAGTTGAACTGAATAATACAAGAGGGCATGCAGTTAAGGTAAGAGTGGAAAATTTCAAAGGAGATGCGAGGAGTTAATTTTTTTCATTACACAGAGTGGTAGGTGTCTGGAATGCACTGCCATGGGTGATGGTGAAGGCACATATGATAGGGGCATTTAAGTGGCCTTTAGATCAGCACAGGAATGGAGGAATGTGGACCATGGGTAGGCAGATGGGATTAGTTAACTTAGCCAAATGTTTTGGCAAAAATCTGGAGCTTGGGTTTTGGGTAAGGTTGTAGACTTGTTCGTCCAGCTGGCTTGTTCTTGTTCAGACATTTTGCCACCATGCTAGGTGACATCATCACTGCAGCCTCCGATGAAGCAATGTTATTCTACTTTCCATAACATTGCTTGATCGGAGACTCCACTGATGATGTCACCTAGCGTGGTTATGAAACATCTGAACGACAACAAGCCAACTCAGTGAGCAAGTCAACTATCTCAGTTAATTTAGCGTCATGTTTGGCACAATATTGTGAGCAGAAGGGCCCATTCCTGTACTGTACTGGTTTATGTTCTATATAACTAGAAGTGCACAGAATTTTTTTAAAAGGAATGATTTAACCAAGATTTGAAAGATGTTGAATTGCTTTTTCATTTATGTCTCTCTAATAGTCAAATCTATTTCTCTTTTATGCCCGAAGTGGCAAGCGAACCCAGGTTTCTGGTGCTGTGAGGCAGCAGTGCTAACTACTGAGCCACCATGCTGCCCATTCTCTGTTTCCTGTCTTGTTGTTAGGATTGAAGATAATGGCTTTGGTCTTTTCAGTATTATAATCAGATGAAATTTCTATTTGTCTCATGTTGGATGTCAGACAAGCAGTCAAAAAATTCAAATAGTGGAGGGATCAAGAGAGGCAGTAATGGTGTTGATATGTATCGTACCATACATTACAAAGGTTCAGCATAACGTCCCTCCTTTTGTACTTAATATTTCTATTTTTGAAACTCAAGATCTCAAATGCTTTACATGAGAAGCCTACTGCTGACAATTATTCCAGTCTAAATTTTCATGTTTCAATTTTAATTCTATTCATACCTGATTTACCATCAGTTTTGGGGTCCAGTATGACAAATTCTGGTCGAAGCTTGCTGATTCGCCTCCCTTTTAAAACTGGCACTAGTCCACCCAAGTATTCCAGGTACAGGGTGTAGCATGGGCCCCCTACCTCTGGGTCATCTTCTGTACGCTTCATGGTGCAATGCAGTCTTTCATTTCCTGCAGTCGGGTAACTGACAAAATCCCGCATATTATTTGGGTCTGGGATGGGCGGCTAAACAAAAATACAAGCAGTGATTACTTAAATAAATTTAATTAATAACTTGCAATCGAAAAAAGCCAAACAGAACTGATTAATTTTCTTATCTGGTGAATGTCACTCCACATCTAAAAGCCAGTCCCAATATTCATTCGTTCCTAAGGCGCATCTGCAAATTACACCTCACTCTAACCTGTTCCAAAACTATATTTAAACAAATGCACAGCACGCTCTAAAAATCATTTTTAGCAAGTAAACATGCAAGTTTCAAAAGACATTCAGTACAATTCACTTATACAAAGATAGAGTAGGCAAATCTAATGCAATTAGCCATTGAGCCTTAGTGCTGCAAATCACAAAACCTGGAAAACATCATTTTTTCAAGGGATTGATGATAACTACTATAAATGAAGTTTCAAATTGGCGTTAATTTTAATAAATTGCTGACAGAATTCACCGTGACTCCATGCTCATCAATAAATCACTTCAGATTGCAAAAATGCATTTTCATACAGAAAAGAACACAAGTCTTTCTTTCTCCTTAGCAGGTTGATCTGGTTTTAGGAATAAAATTATAGTGATATAACAAAATTTAGTAACCACACTAGTTTCCTTGATATTCTGTTCTGGTGGGGATGTAAGAGAAGAATACACTCTTTAACTACTCATTTCAATTGAAATGAAGATTTCTCAGGCTGTATTTTGCATCAAAAAGACTATAGTTGACTGAGCGGTTGATTTGACTTGAACTGGAGACAATCTGACATAGCAAAGATGTCTAAAGATGTGCAGGTTAGGTGGATTGGCCATACTAAATTGCTCGACGTGTTCAGGGAGGTGTAGATTAGGTGTGTTGTAGGGGGATGGGTCTGGGTGGGATGCTCTGAGGTTTGGTGTGGACTTGTTGGGCCAAATGGCCTGTTTCCACACTGTAGGGATTCTATGAATTCTATGAATAGCACAAAAATGACAAGGTTTATCAAATGCTGCTTGGCCCGCTGTGTTCATCCAGCTTCACACTTTGTTATCTTGGATTCTCCAGCATCTGCAGTTCCCATTATCTCTGATCACAATTTTTCCCCAAGTCAAGTGACAAAGTTTTTCTGGTATAGCAGAAGTCGGTAATATTTACTCTCTCAACAAGCAAATCTCGGTGACATTTTTTTTCTCATTCATTTGTGATGTAGACATTGATATCCAGACTAACATCTATTATCCATTCTAATTCCCTTTGAAAAGGTGGTGGTGAGCTGTCTTCTTGCACCGCAAGTTCATGTGGTCCAGCGACACTCATGATGCTGCCAAGAAGAGAGCTCCAATGATTTTGACTCAACGACAGTGAAGTAAAGGTAATATAGTTCCAAGTCAGGATGGCATGTGGCTTGGAGAGGATCTTATAGGTGATCGTGCACCCATGCATCTGCTGCTCTTGTCCTTCTTGGTCATAGAGGTCATTGATTTGGAAGATGCTGTTGAAGCCTTGAGTGCATCTCGCAGTGGCAACTGTCTGCGCCATCTATGTGTCAGTGATGGTGGAGCGAATGTTGAAGGTGATGAATGGGGCATCAACTAAGCTGGCTACTTAGGCCTTGATAGTGTGGAGCTTTGTCAGTGTTGGTGGAACTGCACCCTCTAAGCAAATAGACAATATTCTACCACATAGATAGTAGGAACTGCCGATGCTGGAGAATCTGAGATAACACAGTGTGAGGCTGGATGAACACAGCAGGCCAAGCAGTATCAGAGGAGCAGGAAAGCTTGACGTTTTGGGTCGGGACCCTTCTTCAGAGGTCCCGACCTGAAACGTCAAGCTTTCCTGCTCCTCTGATGCTGCTCAGCCTGCTGCGTTCATCCAGCCTCACACCGTGTTATCTAGTATAGGTAGCAATCAGGTTTCTTTGTTCATGTTTGACTTGATGCCATTAGATTTCCTCAGTCTGCAGTCAATATTGAATATTCTCATGGAAATTCCCTTTGAAGTATATATCACTGCCTGGCTAAGCTGGTGGGCCTGTCTAACAATACCTCCAGAGATATAATGGCAGCATCTGGAATGTTGCCTGCAAGGTATAGCTCTGTGAATATAACATTGTCAGGCTGTTGCTTGACCAGTCTGCAGGACAGCTTTCCCAATTTTGACACAAGCACTCAGATGCCAGCAGCAAGGACTTTGCAGAGAGAACAGGGCTGGGTGTTCGGTCCAGTTTCATCCTTTTTCTCAGACTTCATTGCATTTTAATTCTAAAGACTGGCTTGCAAAGTCATTCCAGAGAGCACTCGGCCTGAATTCACCTGAATTCACAATATCATGTAAGGACAACAAATCTCCTTCTCTTGAAAAACGACATTCAGATTCACCATCAAGTTCATCATCACTGAAAGGTACAAAGCTGAGCCAAAATAATGTTCCAAAAATATTTTTTTAAACTTTGAAACACTGAATGTGGTATGTAAAATTGATAAAACTGAAAACATTATGTAAAATATACTAGTATTGCTAAAGTTCCAATTCTAACCAGTCTTGGTTGAAATAAAGCATCCCAACAAAACTTTTAACCCTAACTTTACAACAATGTTGTTCCCTTAAGCATTAACCATCATTTCATATTTGCACAATCAACTGAAAAATACTGTTAAAGTTCGAGTAAAAGTTTTTAAAGTATGGGAGAAGACCCTACAGTCCACTGTGACTGCACTGTTCGTCAACATTTCCAAAGCCAAATCTCAGCACTTGTCCCACAACCTTGACATATAGTATTTCACCTGCTCATCCAAGACTTGTTAGATGTCTTCAGGATTCCTGCCTCTACCACCTTTCAGCCACCATATACTGGGTAAAAAACTTACTTCAAATAGTAGTGTTGGATAGATTGTTGGTACTTAAAAATTGACAGGGCACCTAGACTAGATTGAGAGGCATTCAAGGATTTTAAAGGAAGTGAGAGTTAAAATTGCAAAGGCGCTGGCCGCAGACTTCCAGAGACTCAGGGAAGGTGCCAGAAGACTGGAGAATTGCAAAATTATGTGTTTTAAGGAAGGCTGAGAGGACAAGTTGACCAGTCAGTTTAACTTCAGCACTGGAGAAGCTTCTAGAGACAATTATTCAGGATAGGATCAGTAGTTACATAGAAAAAGGTAGGTTGGTTCGTAAGAGTCAACATAGGTTTTGAAAGGCAAAATTTCATTAACTCTCTGGAGTCTTTTGAAAAGGTAATAGAATAGTTTAAAGAGGGTAATGATCTGGTGCTTATGGGCTTTCAGCAGGCATGTAATATAATACCTACAACAGGCTTTAAAGGTTTTGCAATACAAGGGTCAGGAGCAACATGCATACAAGATTCATTTAGTGGTGAAAACAGAGAATAATGGTTAATGGATATTTGTCAGGCTGGAGTAAATTCAGAGTGGAGCTAGAGTAGAAACACGTAAAATAAGAGGAGTAAATTATTTGGCCCTTCAAGTCTACTCCACCAGTCATTATGATCATGGCTGATCAACCAACTCAACAGTCGTTCCTGCTTTTCCCACATAACTTTGGATCCTGTTAGCCCAAAGTGCTATATCCAACTCCTTCTTTAAATCATAAAATGCTTGGGCCTCAACTGCTTCCTGTAGTAGTGAATTTCACAAAAGTGTACCGCTCTCTGGGTGAAGAAATTGCTCTTCATTTCAGTTATAAATGGTTAACCCCATATCTTTAGACTGTGGAGCCTGCTTCTGGGCTCCCCTGCCATTGGTTATATCCTTCCTGCATCTAAGCTGTCTAGTTGCTACATTTTATAGGTTTCTATCAGATAGCCCCTCGCTCTTCTGAACTCCAGCAAATATAATCCTAACTGATTCAATCTCTCATCAGACGTCAGTCCTACTATCCCAAGAATCAATCTGGTAAAGCTGCGCTGTACTCCCTCTATTGCAGGGGCATCTTTTTCCCACAAAAAGAGTCTAAACTGCACATTATATTCCAGGTGTGGTCCCATCAAGGGCCTGTAAAATCACAGTAAGATGTTGTTGCTCTTGTATTCAAATTCTCTCGCTATGAAGATTATTTGCTGCCTTTATTGCTTGCTGCACCTTCAGCAATTCAGCATGTTTATCATCAGCAATTAATGAACGAGGACACTCATGTCTCATTGGATATTTCCCTCTCTCACTTTACAGTCAAATAATAATCTCTTTCTATTTTGCTACCAAAGTGGATAACCTCCCATTTATTTACATTATACTGCATCTGCTATGCATTTGCCCACTCACTCAGCTTGTCTAACTCTCACTACAGCACCCTCCCGTATCCTCCTCCCAGCTCACCCTTACGCCCAACTCTGAGTCATCTGCAAATTCTAAAATTTTACATTTTAGTTCCCTCATCTAAATCATTGATATGTATTGTGAAAAGCTGGGGTATACACTGATCCTTGATTCAGTGCCCCAATAGTCACTGACCCATGTGAAAACGTTTACATTTATATTTTGATTTTCTTATTTCAAAGTATTCAGCACATAAGATTGTTTCTATGGACCGTAAATGCTGTCTCTGAAAACTAGAAACAAAACAGTAGCTAATTTCAGCAAACGGTGCTATAAAATTATATAGATTATTATCTTAACTTGTTCAAAGTAATTTTGTACATTATATATCAGCAGCTATGCGAGTGGCATATTTTGATTTTAGTTCAAATAAAGTTTCTTCTGATCAGTCTAGCTTATTTGTACAAGTTAACTGTCAGAAAAGGGAATCTGAATATATTTACAGATTCCTGTTGTCATCTTTTATTAATGGAAATTCTAAAAATAAAATTTAGATCACTTGTTATACGCTTCTATTTTATAATTGCAGTGTAATGGCTTAAAGTTAAATATAGGTTTTGTAGTTGGTTGGCTCGCCGAGCTGGTTCATTGTTTTTCTGCAAATGTTTTATTAACATGCTGGGTAACATCATAAGTGCAGCCTCCAGTGAAGAGCTGTTGTGTTTTCCGACCTGTTATTTGAACTCTGGAGTCCCTTGAGCTGGATTACCTCACTTCCAGTTTTCCTTCACAGTGGAGTGTATATGGGTCGAGCTCTATGTCTTTGTTGATGGCTTTCTTCACAAAGTACCGGGCTTCTAGGAATTCCCGTGCTTGTCTCTGCTTTGTTTGTCCCATGATCTTGGTGTTGTCCCAGTTGAATTGGTTGTTCTCCCTATACATGTGGATACAGATGAGTTAGTATTAGTCATGTCTTTTGTAGCCAATTTATGTTTGTGTACCCTTGTTGTTAATGTCCTTCCTGTTTGTCCAATGTAGTGTTTGTCACAGTCTCTGCAGGGAATCTTGTATATGACACCGGTTTTGTCGATAGTGGATATTGGGTCTTTGATTCAGGTGAGCAATTGACATAGGGTTGATGTGGGTTTGTGTGCTACTCTGATGCCCAGCGGTCATAGGAGTCTTGTTGTCAATTCAGATGTGTTCCTGATGTAAGGTAGCAGGTTGAGTGTGTTGGGGCATGTAGTATCTTCCTGGTGTCGTTTGTGTAATAGGCATCTTCTGACTCAGTTTTTCAGGTATCCATTGTCTTTGAATATCTGGAAGCTCTTCTTCTCAGTGTAGTTCTGTGCTGCTGCCGTGTGTTGTTCCCCATTTAAATAAGGTTCTCGCGCAACTTCGTTTGTGTGTGTTAGGGTATTTGCTGTTGAAATTCAGTACTTGGTCAGTGTGTGCAGCTTTCCTGTGTACCTTTGTTAGAAATTCCCCATTTGTCCTGCGCTCTATCATGATGTCCAGCAATGGGAGCTGTTTGTTCTTCTCCTCTTCCCTCGTGACTGATTCCAATGAGGGTGTTGTTTATTAGTTCATGTGTCTCCTCCAGTTTGGTCCATTTAATGATGACAAAGGTGTCAGTCCATGTAGTGTATCCATAGTATTGGCTGGATTAGTGGAAGGGCTGTGCTTTCAAGTCTGTGCATCACCACTTTGGCTATTAGCCTGAAGATAGGTAATCCCATAGGTGTCCCATTGATCTGAACATAGAACATAGAACAGTACAGCACAGAACAGGCCCTTCAGCCCACAATGTTGTGCCAACCATTGATCCTCATGTATGCACCCTCAAATTTCTGTGACCATATACATGTCCAGCAGTCTCTTAAATGACCCCAATGACCTTGCTTCCACAACTGCTGCTGGCAACGCATTCCATGCTCTCACAACTCTCTGCGTAAAGAACCTGCCTCTGACATCCCCTCTATACTTTCCACCAACCAGCTTAAAACTATGACCCCTCGTGCTAGCCATTTCTGCCCTGGGAAATAGTCTCTGGCTATCAACTCTATCTATGCCTCTCATTATCTTGTATACCTCAATTAGGTCCCCTCTCCTCCTCCTTTTCTCCAATGAAAAGAGACCGAGCTCAGTCAACCTCTCTTCATAAGATAAGCCCTCCAGTCCAGGCAGCATCCTGGTAAACCTCCTCTGAACCCTCTCCAAAGCATCCACATCTTTCCTATAATAGGGCGCCCAGAACTGGACGCAGTATTCCAAGTGCGGTCTAACCAAAGTTTTATAGAGCTGCAACAAGATCTCACGACTCTTAAACTCAATCCCCCTGTTAATGAAAGCCAAAACACCATATGCTTTCTTAACAACCCTGTCCACTTGGGTGGCCATTTTAAGGGATCTATGTATCTGCACACCAAGATCCCTCTGTTCCTCCACGCTGCCAAGACCCATATACTTGGCCATTAAAGGTGAAGTGCCTGCTGAGGCATAGGTCCAGTAGCTTCAGCATGTTGTCTGTGGAGATGGTATCACTAGGGTTTTGTTCTTGTTTTAGAAGTGCTGTCTTTGTTTCTCTTGCTGTTGGTATGTCTATCAAAGTGAATAGGGCAGTAACAACAAACTATTCCATGGTCTCGTCATCATCATTTTTATGTCCTTGATGGAGTTGGGGAATTCTTGGGCTGAGTGAATTGAGTGGGATGACTTGTTGATGAGGTGCTTTAGTCTCCTTCGGCTAATCTATGTGATGGCTTGCCTGGCAGGGAGGCTATGGGTCTAAGGGGTACTTCCGGTTTGTGTACTTTCGGGAGGCCGCAGAATCGGGATGGGGGGGAACATCACAATACAACCCGCAGACAAATGGCGCATGACAGTAAGACTCAGTAATTGGGACTACCTCTCCAAGGCACATGCACTACTAGCTGACAAGAACACATACCGGCAAGGGCAGACAAACCCAACACCACAACTAGGCATCAAGATCCTCAACATGCTAAAAAGATTCAAACAGACCGGACAAATCAACAAAACAGGCATCTTAAGAGTGAAACCTGAAGGAACTAACACCCCCCAATTCTATGGCCAAAAGTATACAAACTGTAAGTACTGGGAGGAAATCAAACACTCAGCAGAAATCCACGCAGACACAGAGAGAATGTGCAAACTCCACTTAAATAGTCAGCCAAGGGTGGGATTGAACCTAGGTCCCTGGTGCTGTGAGGCAGTAGTGTTAACCACTGAGCCACAATGCTATCTGACTTGACTTGCACTTTTACAGCACTGGTTTTCAACTGTCATTATATCTACTATGAAAAATCTCGATCAACTTTTAAGCACATTTGCAAAACAAACCTGTTTGGAATCATAGTGACTTCCTCTGTTAATTTATATCAATATTGATATGCAGACACTCTGGGAAAATGACAAAAGCTGATGTGTTTGCTGATGTGTTTTCTCAATTAATTTACTTGGAGAAAACTGTATAAGAATAATTATTTCCATACGTGTTGTGGTTTTGCTTATGAAGTTGATTATAACTCTGAGACAGTTTTTCAGGTCTAACTGTTGTTCATGACTTGTTCTAGTTACATATCTCTCACAAATAATACTACATGTGGCACCAGCTAGAATGATGTCAGGAGAGAAGTTCAAATATTTCTAATGAAGTTTCATTTCATGAAATCTGGCTTCTTTCTTATTGTTATGTGACTTAACTTAGTTTATCATCAGATAAAGAGGTGCTATTCCAAGTAGCCTGATTTGAAAGTCCTATGTTGTTGCCATCCCTGAACCCAATTTCCGGAATTGACCATGCCAAAAATGAAGTTAAATTGTTTTGTAAGTATCATGTTGAGTTCCAAAATCTTTCTAGCAAAAAGCTTTTGTCTCTTCAACAAAGTTAAAATTTTCATCAGTATCACCAGATATATGTCAAAATTAGACTAATTCTTTTAAATGAAGAGTCACTACTTTCTCTGCACAGAGGCTGCCTGACTTGTTGCCTGAGTTTCTCCAGCAATTTCTGCTTTTGCTGGTATCAAAATTAGATATTAGTTTAGTGGGCTCACTTAATGTCTGTGAACAGGCTTGAAAAACTTGTAGCAGACCTCCTTCAGACCTCCTGGTCTGAAGTTGCAAGGATCACAGGAAAAACTTGATTGGCCAATAAGATGTTTCTCGGTAGGTTAGAAAGAGAAAAGTAAATCAAGTGTGCAGCATGAGTGTAAATGTAGCAGTACATTTAGAAAGTGTTAATGGAATTTTACATGTGTGCCGTTTGTAGAGTTACGTATGATCTGTATCGCAGGAGTGTTTTACAGTCAGATGAGTTGACTTTAGATAAAATCTTAAACCCCAAGGCCCTGTTTGTCATCTTAAATGAATGTGGAAAATGTCATGCAGTAGAGGACAGTTCTTTAAGCAATGTTACAAGAATAAGACAAAGTAGTCATTAATCTCATTGTTAATTGTGACATTTTGCTACTTGAAAATCAGCAAACTTGTTTCCGTGTGTTCTTTCCAACTGTGACTATGGTTCAAAGTAATTGATTGAATGAAATTAGGATGTCTGGAGGTTGTGGAAAGTGCTGTATAAATACAGGATCTTTTTTGTTCTTTCATGAAAAAGAGAACAGGGATGAATGAATGTATTTTCAATAGCTGAGAAATGAAAACACTCTTGCTCTTTGTGCATGTGTAGATGATTTGGACTTAACGTAGAGAGTGCATTGTCTAAATTTATAACGATATAGAACCTACCACTTTTCAGTCTGTATGGAGCACTGAAAGCCATCAGGAGGGGATAGACATGTTAGCAGAGAATATTAATAGCTACAAATTGAGGGGTGATAGATTTAAGACAGATGTCAGAGGCAGGTTCTTTACTCGGAGAGTGGTAAGGGCGTGGAACGCCCTGCCTGCCAATGTAGTTAACTCAGCCACATTAGGGGTATTTAAACAGTCCTTGGATAAGCGTATGGATAATGATGAATAGTTTAAGTGGAGGGGCTTAGATTAGTTCACAGGTCGGCGCAACATCAAGGGCCGAAGGGCCTGTTCTGCGTTGTATTGTTCTATGTTCCATTAAGGGATTTAAGAAAAACTTGTTATATTGCGAAGAATATTGGTAGTCAAAGAATAACTATTTCCTCAGGTTGTAGATGTTCGAAGAAAAGTTGTCGTAATGTGATGGCAGTTTAAATAAATTGATTTACATAGAGGTTTAGAATATTTTAAGGGGATGTGTGGTATCAGGGCCATTAAAAAGAAACATTAGATCAAAAAATTAATGCAAGGAGTGTGTCAAGTAAGGTAGATGAACATATTAGTACCAATAACTATGATGTTATGGCTATTATGGAGGCCTGGTAGAGAAGGGTACAAGACTGACAGCTGAACATTCAGGGATTTAAAAGTTTTAAACAAGTAGGGATATAAAGAAGTGGTCAGAGATAATGGGAACTGCAGATGATGGAGAATCAGAGATAACAAAGTGTGGAGCTGGATGAACACAGCAGGCCAAGAGCTCCTAAGATGCTGCTTGGCCTGCTGTGTTCATCCAGCTCCACACTTTGTTATCAGGGATATAAAGAAGTTGGGGAGTACTGTTTCTGATTAGGGAGAATATCTCTGCTGTACTTAAGAAAGACACCTTGGAGGGTTCACCAAGTGAGGCCATATTGGTAGAATATTGGAGAATGAGCCTTGTCAAGCGATCCCAATTTCAGTTTTAGGAACAAAAATCGTAAAGCCATAAAGTTAAATTACTTATGGATAATGATAAGAGTAAGCCTCAGGTGAAAGTACTAAACTGGGAAAAGGTTAACCCTGACAATATTAGGCAGGAACTGGAGAATGCTGATTGGGGCAGATGTGTGAGGTTAAATCCATATCTGTGGATTCCTAAAAGAGGGAATGTATGTGTGGAGCTGGAGGAAGTGGGTGAGGTCTTTACTTTATATTGGTATTCCCAAAGGAGAAGGATATGGTGAGTTTAGAGAGTGTATTAAGTTGATGTAAAAAAATGGTGGTGGTGTTGGGTGTTTTGAAAAGCATTGAGGTAGGCAAATCCCCAGGATCTGATGGAGTCTATTCTATAATACTGAGAGTCGAGGGACGAAATTGTCGGGGGCCTGTATGAAATCTTTGCATCCTCTTTAGTCACAGAGGCGGTCCCAGAGGATCTCTGTGACTAGGTAATAGCCACCATTGCTTTTTTGTTTAAGACGGGCAAATGGGATAATTTTGGAAATCACATGCTGGTGATCAGTGATAACAAAAATACTGGAGAAGGTTCTTAGGGGCAGGATTTACTCACATTTGGAAAAATATACACTGATCAATGATAAGCAACATGGCTTTGAGTGGGGGAATTTGTGCTTCACGAAGTTGATTGAGTTTTGTGAGAAACTGATAAAGATTATTATTGAGGGCATGATGGTGGATGTTATCAACATGGGCTTCAGCAAGGCTTTTGACAAGGTCCCTCATGGCAGGCTGATCCAAAGGTAAAGTCACATGGGATCTGCAGTGATCTTGTAAGATGGATTAAGAGCTGGCTTGGTTATAATAGATAGAGTAGTGATGGAAGGATGCTTTTCTGACTGGAGATCTGTGACCAGTGATGTTCTGCAGGGATCAGTGCTGGGATCTTTGCTGTTTTCAATCTATATAAAAGATTTGGAGGACAATGTAGGTGGTCTGATTAGTAAGTTTGTGGATGGCACAAAGATTGGGAAAGCAGCAAAAGTGAGGAGGATTGCTAAAGGATATAAGCTGGAGACTTGGCAGGAGAAATGACAGGTAGAATTTAATCCAGACAAATGCAAGGTGATACATTTTGGACAATCTAATGGAGGAGTGAAGTATACAGTAAATGACTGACCTCTTAGAAGCATACAGCAGGATCTACAGGTCCACAGTTCCCTGAAAATGGCATCACGAGTTGATAAGATGATCAAGAAGGTATATGATATGCTTGCCTTCATTGTTCAGAACATAAGAGAATAAAAATTGGCAAGCCATGTTGTAACTGTATCGAACTTTAATTAGTTTACATTTGGAATTTGTGTGTAGTATTGGCCACCACACCACCAGAAGAATATGGAAGCTTTGGAGACAGCATAGAAGAGGTTTACCAGGATGTTGCTTGGTTTGGAGGATATTAGCAAGGAGGAGAGATTGGACAAACTCAGTTTGTTTTCACTTGAACTTTGGATGTGGACAGGTGACCTGACAGAAATTTACAGAATTGAGAGGCATGGATTGTTGGAGTCTTTATCTTAGGGTAAAAATGTCAACTACTAGGGGACATAGGCTTAAGGTAAAACAGAGAAAGTTTCAAAGTAGATGTGAGGGACATTTTTTTACACACAGGGTGGTAAGTGCTTGGAATATGCGACCAAAAGAACTTGTAGAAGCAGATACAATAGCAGTGTTTGAGGCATCTTGACAGATATATGCATAGACAGAGAATAGAGGGATATGGACTGCATAGAAGTGAAAGTTTTAAGGACAAAGAACATAGAACAGTACAGCACAGTACAGGCCCTTCGTCCCATGATATTTTGTCGACTATTATCCTACTCTAAGATCAAACTGCCTCATATACCCTACATTTTACTATTGTCCATGTGCCGCTCCAAGTGTTGCTTAAATGTCTCTAATATATCTGATTCCACTACCACTGCCGGCAGCGCATTCCATGCACCCACCACTCTCTGTGTAAAGAATCTACCTCTGACATCTCCCCTATACCTTTCTCCAATCACTTTAAAATTATGCTCCCTTGTAATAGTCATTTCCGCCCTGGGAAAAAGTCTCTGACTATCCACTGCATCTGACTATGCCCCTCATCATCTTGTACATGTCTATCAAGTCACCATCATTCTTCTTTGCTTCAATGAGAAAAGGCCTAGCTCTCTCAGCCTCTCCTCATAAGGTCTGCCCTCCAGTTCAGGCAGTGTCTTGGTAAATCTCTACTGCATGGAAAACTTCCAAAATCTTCTGACAACGAAGTGACCAGAACTGCAAACAATATTCCAAGATAACAAAGTGTGAAGCTGAATGAACACAGCAGGTCAAGCAGCATCTCAGGAGCACAAAAGCTGACGTTTCGGGCCTAGACCCTTGATCAGAGAGCTTCCAAGTGTGGTCTAACCAGAGTCTTATATAGCTGCAAGACAACCTTGCGGCTCTTAAACTCAATTCCCCCGCCAATGAAAGCCAACACTCCATACACCTTCTGAACAACCCTATCAACCTGGGTAGCAACTCTGAGGGATCTATGCACGTGGACCCCAAGATCCCTCTATTCTTCCATACTGCCAAGAACCCTGCTGTTAACCCTGTATTCTGCATTCAAATTTGACCTTCCAAAATGAATCACTTTACACTTTATACTCAATGTCCCACTATAACCTACAATAACCCTCCACACTATCCACGACTCCACCAACCTTTGTGTCATCACCAAACTTACCAACCCACCCTTCCACTTCCTCATCTAAGACATTTATAAGGATCACAAACAGCAGAGGTCCCAGAACACATTCCTGCGGAGCACCAATGGTCACCGAGTTCCAGGCTGAATACTTTTCATCTACTACCACCCTCTGTCTTCTTATAGATCACAGCATCCCCACAGTGTGGAAATAGGCCCTTCGGCCAACAAGTCCACACTAACCCTTGGAGCATCCCACCCAGACCCATCCCCCTTAAACGACCTATCCCAAACACTACGAGCAATTTCACATGGCCAAACCACCTAGCCTGCACATCTTTGGAATGTGGGAGGAAACTGGAGCACCTGGAGGAAACCCACACAGACACAGGGGGAATGTGCAACCTCCATACAGACAGTATCCCGAGGGCAGAATCTGACCCAGATCCCTGGCACTGTGAGGCTGCAGTGGTGACACTGTGCCGTGTTGGTACCAACAGTCAATTCTGTATCCAGACAGCCAAATTTCCCTGAATCTCATGCTTCCTTACCGTCAGAATGAGCATACCACGGGGAATCTTATCAAATGCCTTTCTAAAATCCATATACATCACATCCACTGCTCTGCCTTCATCAATGTGTTTTGTCACATCCTCAAAGAATTAAATAATGTTTGTGAGGGATGACCATCCCCTCACAAAGCCATGTTGACTATTTCTAATCAAACTGTCCTTTTCTTTCAGGATCCTCTCCAATAATTTACCCACCACAGAAGAAAGACTGACTTGTCTGTAATTTCCAGGATTATCTCTATTCCCTTTCTTGAACAAGTGAATAACAGTTGCCACCCTCCAATCATCTGGTCCTACTCCAGTGGACAGTGAGGTTGCAAACATCATCGCCAAAGGTGCAGCAATCTCTCCCCTTCCGTCCCATATAAACCTCAGGTATGTCGCATCTGGCCTAGGGGACTTATCTATCCTCATATTTTTCAAAATTTCTAGCACATCCTCCTTTCTAACATCAACCAAGCATATCAGCCTGTTTCACACTGTCCTCATTAATGTCAAGGTGTCTCTCACTGGTGAATACTGAAGCAAATTATTCATTAAGGACTTCCCCCACGTCCTCTGACTCCACGCACAAGTTCTCACCGCTATCCCTGATCAGCCTTACCCTCACTCTGGCCATCCTCTTGTTCCTCACATAAGTATAGTACACTCTAGGAATTTCCTTAATTCTACACACCAAAGCTTTTTCATACCCTGCTTCTCTCTCTCCTAAGTCCATTCTTCAGTTCCTTCCTGGCTACGTTATAGCCTTGTAGAGCCCTGTCAGATCCTTGCTTCTCAACCTTAAGTAAGCTTCCTTCTTCCTCTTCACTAGGTGTTCAACATGGTTTGATATCCAAGGTTGCTTTATCTTACCAAACTTTTCTTGCCTCAGTGGGACAAACATATCCAGTACCTGTAGCAATTGCTCCCAAAACAGCCTCTACATTTCTATCATGCATTTCCCTCAGAAGGGTAGTTCTTGCCTAATAGTATTGTAATTCCCCCTCCCCCAATTAAACACTTCCTCATACCGTGTGATCCTATCCCTCTCTATCCTCTATCTAAACCTGTCGCCTATTTTCCAAGATTACAAGGTTTAGAGCTGGATGAGCACAGCAGGCCAAGTAGCATCAGAAGATCAGGAAGGCTGATGTTTCAGGCCTAGACCCTTCTTCAGAAAATTTTCTGTTTTGTCACATCCTCAAAGAATTCAATAATGCTTGTGAAGAATGATCTGCCCCTCACAAAGCCATGCTGAAAATTTTCTGAAAAAGGGTCTAGGCCCAAAATTGAGGGTTGAAAGATATAGGACAGATGTCAGAGGTAGTTTCTTTACTCAGAGAGTAGTAAGGGAATGGAACACTTTGCCTGCAACGGTAGTAGATTCGCCAACTTTAGGTACATTTAAGTCGTCATTGGATAAGCATATGGACGTACATGGAATAGTGTAGGTTAGATGGGCTTCAGATCGGTATGACAGGTCAGCACAACATCGAGGGCCGAAGGGCCTGTACTGTGCTGTAATGTTCTATGTTCCTCTGATGCTGGTTAGCCTGCTGTTTTCATCCAGCTCTACATCTTATTATCTCAGGTTCTCCAGCATCTGCAGTTCCTACTATCTCTGAGCCTATTTTCCAAGGATCTATATCCCTCTGCTCCCTGCCCATTCATGTATCTGTCTAAATACATCTTGAATAACACTATCGTGCCTGCCTCTACCACCTCCACTGACAACACGTTCCAGGCATCCAACATCCTCTGCGTAAAGAACTTTCCACACATATCTTCCTTAAATTTTTCCCCTCTCACCTTGAAATCATGACTCCTGGTAACTGAGTCCCCCACTCTGGGGAAAAAAGCTTCTTGCTATCCACCCTGTCTATACCTCTCATGATTTTGTAGACATCAATCAGGTCCCCCTCAACCTCCATCTTTCTAATGTAAATAATCCTAATCCACTCAACCTCTCTTTAGAGCTCATGCCCTCCATGCCATGCAACATCCTGGTGAGCCTCCTCCGCACCCTTTTGGTAATGTGGCGACCAGAACTGTACGCAGTGTTCCAAATGAGGTCGAACCAAAGTCCTATACAACTGTGACATGACTTGCCAAATCTTGTATTCAATACCCCATCCAATGAATGAAAACATGCCGTGTGCCTTCTTGACCACTCTATCAACCTACGTAGCCACCTTCAGCGTACAATGGACCTGAACAGCCAGAGCTCTCTGTGCATCAATTTTCCTCAGGGCTTTTCCATTTACCATATAGTTCACTCTTGAATTGGATCTTCCAAAATGGATGACGTCACATTTGCCGGGATTGAACTCCATCTGCCACTTCTCCACCCAAGTCTCCAATCTATCTATCTGCTGCTGCATTCTCCGATAGTCCCCTTCACTATCTGCTACTCCACCAATCTTAATGTCATGAGCAAACTTACTAATCAGACCATCTCTACCTTCCTCCAGATCATTTATGGATACCACAAACAACAGTAGTCCCAACACGGAACTGTGTGGAACAACACTGGTCACAGTTCTCCATTTTAAGAAACTGTAGCTTTTATTAATAGAGGGATCGAGTTCCGGAACCAAGAGGTTATGCTGCAGCTGTACAAAACTCTGGTGCGGCCGCACTTGGAGTATTGTGTACAGTTCTGGTCACCGCATTATAAGAAGGATGTGGAAGCTTTGGAAAGGATGCAGAGGAGATTTTACTAGCATGTTGCCTGGTATGGAGGGAAGGTCTTACGAGGAAAGGCTGAGGGACTTGAGGCTGTTTTCATTAGAGAGAAGAAGGTTGAGAGGTGACTTAATTGAAACATATAAAATAATCAGAGGGTTAGATAGGGTGGATAGGGAGAGCCTTTTTTCTCGGATGGTGATGGCGAGCACGAGGGGGCATAGCTTTAAATTGAGGGGGGAAAGATGTAGGACAGATGTCAGAGGTAGTTTCTTTACTCAGAGAGTAGTAAGGGAATGGAATGCTTTGCCTGCAACGGTAGTAGATTCGCCAACTTTAGGTACATTTAAGTCGTCATTGGATAAGCATATGGACGTACATGGAATAGTGTAGGTTAGATGGGCTTCAGATCGGTATGACAGGTCGGCACAACATCGAGGGCCGAAGGGCCTGTACTGCACTGTAATGTTCTATGTTCTACGTTCTATCTAATGGAGCGTTTCAGAATCATCAGTGGGCTGAATCGAGTAGATGGGGATAAACTATTCCCACTCATAAAATGAACAAGAATCACAGGGCACAGATTTAATAAAAGAAAGGATGAAGAGGAGCAAGTCTTTTCCACTCAGCAAATAGTTAGGGCGTGGAATGTACTCCCAGGAAATATGGAGGAGGCAGAATCAATTAAGGCATTGGAGATTACCTGGATGAAAACAACATCGAAGGAAATGCTGAAAAAAACCATGAGATTGACACTTGCTTTTTTTTGTTTTAGCACTTGGAGTGCTAAACTCATCCATTTTTAGCAGCAGCAGTAGCAGGAGCAGTGGAGACTGAGGATCAGGGGGCTGCCAGGAGGTAAGCTTCCCAGTTAAATACTTACTTTGTGAAATCAGAGGCCTCCATTTTCTGCAGCAGTAACAGCGGGAGCGGCGGACAGTGAGGACAAGGGGGCTGCCAGGAGGTAAGTTTCAATGTCAGAGATGTACTACAGGCCTCCCAACAGCGAGTGTGAGATAGAGGAATAAATTATGGAAAGATTATGGAAAGATGTAGGAGCAACAGGGTGGTGTTGATGGGAAATTTTAATTTTCCCAACATTGACTGAGATTCACTTAGTGTTAGGCGTTTAGATAGAGCAGAATTTGTAAGGAGCATCCAGGAGGGTTCTCTAGAGCAGTAAGTAAATAGTCCAACTCGGGAAGGGGCCATACTGGACCTAGTGTTGGGTTAAGAGCCCAGCCAGGTCGTTGAAGTTTCATTAGGGGATTAATTTGGGAATAGTGATCACAATTCCATCAGTTTTAGAATACTGATGGACAAAGATGAGCGTGGTCCTAAAGGAAGAGTGCAAAATTGGGGGAAGGCCAACTATAGCAAGATTCGGCAGGAGCTGGGGAATGTGGATTCGGAGCAGCTGTTTAAGGGTAAATCCACATTTGATATGTGCGAGGCTTTTAAAGAGAGGTTGATTGGAGTGCAGCACAAACATGCCCCTGTGAAAATGAGGGACGGCAAGGGCAAGATTAGGGAACCATGGATGCAAGTGAAATTGTGAGACTAGCAAAGAGGAAAAAGGAAGCATATGTAAAGTCTAGGTGACTGAAAACAGACGAAGCTTTGGAAGAATATCGGAAAAGTAGGAACCAATCTGAAATGATGAATTTAGAGGGCTAAAAGGGGTCATGAAATATCTTTAGCCAACAGGGTTAAGGAAAATCGCAAAGCCTTTTATTTGTGCCTAAGGAGCAACAGGGCAACGAGGGAAAGGGTTGGCCCAATCAAGGACAAAGGAGGGATGATATGCGAGGAGTCAGAGAAAATAAGTGAGATCCTTAATGAGTGCTTTGCATCAGTGTTCACTGAGGAGAGGGAAATGATGGACGTTGAGGTTAGGGATAGATGTTTGATTACTCTAGGTCAAGTCAACATAAGGAGGGGGGAAGTGTTGGGTATTCGAAAAGGTGGACAAGTCCCCAGGTCCAGATGAGATTTATCCCAGGTTTCTAAGGGAAGCGAGAGAGGAAACAGCTGGGGCCGTAACAGATGTCTTTGCAGCATCCGTGAGCACAGGTGAGGTCCCGGAGGACTGGTGAATTGCTAATGTTATTCCGTTGTTTAAGAAGCGTGGCAAGAATAATCCCCAGGTAATTATGGATCGGTGAGCCTAACATCAGTGCTGGGGAAGCTGCTGGAGAAGATACTGAGGGATAGGATCTATTTACATTTGGAAGAAAATGGGCTTATGAGTGATAGGCAGCACGGTTTTGTGCAAGGAAGGTCATGTCTTACCAACTTAATAGAATTCTTTGAGGAAGTGACAATGTTGATAGATGAGGGAAGGGTTGTGGATGTCATATACATGGACTTCAATAAGGCGTTTGATAAGGTTCCCATGGGAGGCTGGTGGAAAAAGTGAAGTCGAATGGGTTCCAGGGTGTGCTTGCTGGATGGATAGAGAACTGGCTGGGCGAAAGGAGACAGAGAGTTGTAGTGGAAGGGAGTTTCTCAAAATGAAGAACTGTGGATGTGAGTTTGCTCGCTGAGCTGGAAGGTTAGTTTTCAGACGTTTCGTCAACATTCCAGATAAATTATTAGTGAGCCTCCGATGAAGCGCTGGTGTTATGTCCTGCTTTCTATTTACCTGTTTAGGTTTCCTTGGGTTGGTGATGTCATTTCCTGTTCTTTTTCTCAGAAGATGGCAGATTGGCTACAAATCAATGTGTTTGTTGATGGAGTTCCGGTTGGAATGCCATGCTTCTAGGAATTCTCGTGCGTGTCTCTATTTGGCTTGTCCTAAGATGGATGTGTTGTCCCAATCAAAGTGGTGACCTTCCTCATCTGTATGTAAGGATATGAGTGATTGTGGGTCATGTCATTTTGTGGATAGTTGATGTTCATTTATCCTGTTGGCTATCTTTCTGCCTGTTTGTCCAATGTAGTGTTTGTCACAGTTCTTGCAAGGTATTTTGTAGATGACGTTCATTTTGCTTGTTGTCTATGTAGGGTCTTTTAAGTTCATTAGCTGCTGTTTTAGTGTGTTGGTGGGTTTGTGGGCTACCCTGATGCCAAGAGGTCCGAGTAGTCTGGCAGTCATTTTGGAGATGTCTTTGATGTAGGGGAGAGTGGTTATGATTTCTGGGTTCGTTTTGTCTGTTTGTTTGGGTTTATTGCTTAGAAATCGGCGGACTGTGTTCATTGGCTACCCGTTCTTTTTGAATACGCCGTATAGGTGTATAGTATTCAAAAAGAACGGGTACCCAATGAGATTCTAGATTTATCGGAGGCTCACTGATGATGTTACCTAGAATGGTGATGAAACGTCTGAAAACTAATCTTCCAGCTCAGCCAGCAAACTCACATCCAGAACCTCAACCTGAGCTACAAATCTTCTCAAAACTCACTATGAAGAACTGTCACCTGTGGCGTTCCACACGGATCTGTGTTGGGACCACTGTTGTTTGTGATATACATAAATGATCTGGAGGAAGGTAGAGATGGTCTGATGAGCAAGTTTGCTATTGACACTAAGATTGGTGGAGTAGCAGATAGTGAAGGGGGCTATCGGAGAATGCAACAGAAGATAGACAGATTGGAGAGTTGGGTGGAGAAATGGCAGATAGACTTCAATCCTGGCAAATGTGAGGTGATGCATTTTGGAAGATCCTATTCAAGAGCGAACAATATGGTAAATGGAAAAGCCCTGGGGAAAATTGATGCACAGAGAGATCTGGGTGTTCAGGTCCATTGTACGCTGAAGGTGGCAACACAGGTCGATAGAGTGGTCAAGAAGGCACACGGCATGCTTTCATTCATCAGACGGGATATTGAGTACAAGATTTGGCAGGTCATGTTACAGTTGTATAGGACTTTTGTTCAACCACTTTGGAATACTGCATACAGTTCTGGTCGCCACATTACCAAAAGGATGTGGTTGCTTTGGAGAGGGTGCAAAAGAGGCTGACCAGGATGTTTCCTGGCATGGAGGGCACTAGCTATGAAGAGAGGTCGAGTAGATTAGGATTACTTACATTAGAAAGATGGAGGTTCGGGGGGGACCTGATTGAGGTCTACAAAGTCATGAGAGGTATAGACAGGGTGGATAGCAAGAAGCTTTTCCCAGAGAGGGGGACTCAATTACTCAGTGTCATGATTTCAAGGTGAGAGGGGAACAGTTGAAGGGAGATATGCATGGAAAGTTCTTTATGCAGAGGATGGTGGATGTCTGGAACGTGTTGTCAGCGGAGGTGGTAGAGGCAGGCACGATAGCGTCATTCAAGGTGTATTTAGACAGATACGTGAATGGGCAGGGAGCAGAAGGATATTGATCCTTGGAAAATAGGTGACAGATTTAGATAGAGGATCTGGATCGGCGCAGACTTGGACGGCCAAAGGATCTGTTCCTATGCTGTAATTTTCTTTGTTCTTTGTTTAATAAGCTAGTGAAGAAACATTGGGCCAAACAGCCTGTTTCAGCACCATAATATTTTTGTGATTCTGCTGTCTTCAAAGATCTATGGACATGGACACCAAGGTCCCTGTGACCTTCTGCACTTCCTCATATCCTACCGCTCAACATGTATCCTTTCCCTCATTAGCTCTCTCAAAATGTATCACTTCAGGATTGAATACCATTTGCCACTGTTCAACCCATTTGACTAGCTTATCAGCGGCAGCAGTGCAAGCCAAAGTGTCGACAGGAAGGTAAAGATCTTTTTCCCTCTCTCCAGTATATATGTTTGGGCGGCTGCTTTTCCTGAAACACTACTTAGGTAATGTCTCCCACCCATCCTCCTCCTTTAACCAAAAAAAAAGGTTCTGAGCGCTGATTTGGTAAGGTTACTAGTTTTGTTTCTTTCAATTATCTGTTTGGGAATTCAGAACAGTGGGGACGGATATTAGGGCAGTTGCATGTTCCTCCCGTAGAATGTGGGAGGTATGGGTCAGCACTAGTGTCCCCACTGACTTCATCCGCGGGAAGTGCACCCAACTCCAGCTCCTCGGAAATCACATTCGGGAACCGGAGCTGGACCTGGATGAACTTCGGATCATTCGGGAGGCTGAGGGGGTGATAGAGAGGAGTTATGAGGAGGTGGTTATACCTAAGATACAGGAGAAAGTAGCTGGATGACAGTCAGGAAGGGGAAAGGGAATAGGCAGACAGTGCAGGGATCCCCTGTGGCCGTTCCCCTCAATAACAAGTATACCGTTTTGGATACTCCTCGGGGGATGACTTGCCAGGGATAAGCTATGGGGTACAGGTCTCTGGCACAGTCTGACCCTGTTGTTCAGAAGGGAAGAGGGGAGAGGTGGAGAGCATCAGTCATTGGGGACCCCAATGTTCAGGGGACAGATAGGAGATTCTGTGGGAACAAGAGAGACTTGCGGTTGGTGTGTTGCCTCTCAGGTGTTAGGGTCCATTATGTCTCGGATCGTGTTTTCGGGATCCTTAAGGGGGAGGGGGAGCAGCCCAAAGTCGTGGTCCACATAGGCACCAACGACTTAGGTAGGAAAAGGGATGGGGATGTAAGGCAGAAATTCAAGGTGCTTGGGTGGAAGCTTAGTGCTAGAACATGGTTGTTATCACTGGTTTGTTACCCGTGCCACGTGCTAGCGAGGTGAGGAATCGGGAGACAGAGCAGCTGAACACATGGCTACAGGGATGGTGCAGGAGGGAGGAATTCAGATTCCTGGATAATTGGGGCTCGTTCTGGGGTAGGTGGGACCTCTACAAATGGGATGGTCTACACCTGAACCAGAGGGGTGCCAATATCCTGGGGGCGGGGGCAGTAAATTTGCTAATGTTCTTTGGGAGAGTTTCCTCTAATTCAGCAGGGGGATGGGAACCTGAATTGTAGCTCCAGTGAACAGGAGGTTGATAGCAGTGAGGTCACGATTAAGGTTTCAAGGTTGCAGGAGTGTACCGACAGGCAGGAAGGTGGTTCGAAGAGGGTCTACTTCAACACCTGAAGCATCCGGAACAAGGTGGTAACTTGCAGCATGGGTCAGTACCTGGGACTTTGATGTTGTGGCCATTTCGGAGACATTGATGGAGCATGGACATGAATGGTTGTTGCAGGGGTTTAGATGCTTCACTAAGATCAGGGAAGGTGGTAAAAGAGGGGGGAGGTGTGGCATTATTAGTCAAGGACAGTATTACGGTGGCAGAAAGGACTTTTGCTGAGGGCTCGTTTCCTGAGGTAGTATGGGCTGAGGTTAGAAACAGGAAAGGAGAGGTCATGGATGTGAGTTTGCTCGCTGAGCTGGAAGGTTAGTTTTCAGACGTTTCGTCACTTTCTTTATTTGAAAAAATATACTTTATTTGTAAGATGTACAAAAAAAAACATATTTACACACCTATCCAGTCATGCAAGCGCTCCGGGTTACCCAGGGGGTACATACACCAACTAAAGGAAAAAAACAAAGAAGGAAAAAAAAACAAAGCAAAGAAAACACCCTGGCAGTCGTCACCCCGCACAGTCCCAGTTGGCCCCCTGACCAGTTGGGGAAGGCGCCAGCTGGGCCCAGTTACCAGATAAGGTTCTTTTTTCTATTCTGAACGAGGGGTTTCATACCGTGGTCTTTCCCCACCGCGCCTTGGCGGCGGCTGCCCCAAGCTTTAGCGCGTCCCTCAGCACGTAGTCCTGGACCTTGGAGTGTGCCAGTCTGCAACACTCGGTCGGGGTCAGTTCTTTCAGCTGGCAGACCAGCAAGTTGCGGGGAGACCAAAGCGCGTCTTTCACTGCATTGATAGTCCTCCAGGCGCAGTTGATGTTGGTCTCGGTGTGCGTCCCCGGAAACAGCCCGTAGAGCACGGAGTCCCGCATCACGGAGCTGCTCGGGACGAACCTCAACAAATACCACTGCATCCCCCTCCAGACCTCCTGCACATAGGCACACTCCAGAAGGAGGTGATCGACAGTCTCGTATCCCCTGCAGCCACCTCGAGGGCAATGTGCAGTGGCGCAGAGATTCCGGGCATGCATAAAGGATCTCACTGGCAGAGCCCCTCTCACCGCCAGCCAAGCAATGTCTTTGTGCTTGTTTGAAAGTTCTAGCGATGAGGCGACTTGGCAGTCTGCGTGGGGAACCACACGACGGGATCCACCCTCTCCTTTTCCCGAAGGGTCCCGAGGATACTACGTGCTGACCAGTGCCTGGCGGCCTTGTGGTCAAAGGTGTTTCCTTTCAAAAATTTCTCCACGAAGGACAGGTGGTACGGAACGGTCCAACTACTCGGAGCATTCCGCGGCAACGAGGCCAGGCCCATCCTTTGCAACACCGGGAACAGGTAGAACCTCAGTAAGTAGTGACACTTGGTGTTTGCATACTGAGGATCTACGCACAGCTTGATGCAGCCGCACACAAAGGTAGCCGTCAGGGTGAGGGTGGCGTTCGGTACGCCCTTTCCCCCATTTTCCAGGTCTTTGTACATGGTGCCCCTGCGGACCCAGTCCATCCTCGACCCCCAAATGAAGTGGAAGATGGCCCAGGTGACTGCAGTGGCGCAGGCCCAGGGAATAGGCCAGGCCTGCGCCACAGACAACAGTACCGAAAGCCCTTCGCACCTGACAACCAGGTTCTTACCCGCGATGGAGATGGACCGGAGCGTCCACCTGCCCAGTTTCTGCTTCAATTTGGTGATATGCTCCTCCCAAGTCTTAGTGCACGCCCCAGCTCCACCAAACCAAACACCCAGCACCTTCAGGTAGTCTGTCCTGACGGTGAAGGGGATGAAGGAGCGGTCATCCCAGTTCCCGAAGAACATAACCTCGCTCTTACCCCTATTGACTTTGGCACCCGAGGCCAGTTCAAACTGGCCGCAGATGTCCAACAGTCTACTCACCAACCGACGATCGGTGCAGAAGGCGGCGACATCGTCCGTGTACAGGGAGGTCTTGACCTGAAGGCCTCCGCTGCCTGGGATAGTCACGCCCTTCAGGCTCACGTCCTTCCTGATGGATGCGGCGAAGGCTCCACACAGCACACAAACAAGGCAGGAGAGCACGGGCAGCCCTGCCTGACTCCAGATCTAACAGGAAAACTGTCCGATTCCCACCCGTTGATCGAGACTGCGCTAACGATGTTGGCGTAGAGCAGCCAGATCCAATTGCGGGTGCCCTCCCCAAGCCCCAATTTGGAGAGGATGTCCCTCATGTAAGCATGAGAGACCTTGTCGAAGGCCTTCTCCTGGTCCAGGCTGACGAGGCAGGTGTCCACCCGCCTGTCCTGTATGTAGGCGATCGTATCCCTGATGAGCGTGAGGCTCTCAGCGATCTTCCTGCCTGGCACAGCACAGGTTTGGTCAGGGTGAATCACCGACTCCAGGACAGACCTGACCCGGTTGGCTATGACCTTGGCCAGGATTTTGTAGTCCACGTTCAATAGTGAAATGGGACACCAATTCTTAATTTCTTCCCTCTCCCACTTCCTCTTGTAAATGAGGGTGATGATGCCCTTCCTCATGGACTTGCACATTTCCCCTGCCCGAAGCGCACTATCATACACCTCCAGCAGGTCCTGGCCGACCAGGTCCCACAGAGCGGAATACAGCTCGACCGGTAAGCCGTCACTTCCGGGAGTCCTATTCCTCTCCAAGGACTTGAGGGTTCTGGTCAGCTCGTCCAGGGATATCGGCCGGTCCAGCCACTCCCTCGTGCCGTCGTCTAAGACCTCCGTGATAGATGACAGGAACGACTCGGAGGCCGTGCTGTCCGTGGGCTTCGTGTCATACAGTCCGGCATAGAAGGATCTGCTGATCCTCAAAATGTCGGGCCGAGACGATGTCACCGAGCCGTCATCCTCCTTCAGCCAGCTAAGCACAGAGCTCTCTTTGTGCACCTTCTGAAAGAAGAAACGCGAGCACGTCTCGTCCTGCTCCATGGAGCGGACCCTGGACCGGAAGATTATCCTGGAGGCCTCCGCGGCGAAGAGCGAGGTTTGCTGGCCCCTCACCTCGCGGAGGTCCTCCGTGACATCGAACCCCATCAACTGCAGAAGAAGCAGGCTCTGCACCCTTTTCTGGAGTCGCGACAGCTTTCCCCGCCTCTCTCTCGCCTTCCGAACACCCTTGAGGACAAAGAATCTCTTGATGTTCTCCTTCACCGTCTCCCACCAGTCGCCCGGAGACTCAAAGAGGAGTTTCACGGTTCTCCAACCGGCATACTCCCTCTTAAGCTCCTCGACGTTCTCTGGGGTCAACAGAGTCGTGTTGAGCTTCCACGTCCCCTTGCCGGCCGGCTGGTCTTCCTGTAAGTGACAGTCAGCCAGCAGGAGGCAGTGGTCAGAGAAGAACCCTGGCTCGACGCCGGTGGTCCTTACCGAAAACGCCCGTGACACAAACAGGAAGTCTATCCTTGAGCGAATAGACCCGTCTGGCCGCGACCAGGTGTACCTCCGCTGCGCTCCGTCTGCAGGGGTGCTGAAGACGTCGAGCAGCTTGGCGTCCTTAACCGTGACGTCCAGTTGACTCCCCCCACCCGCTGTCCCCATGCCAGATCTTCCATCTGCATCAATGATGCAGTTGAAGTCTCCGCCTAGGATGACCGGCCTGGACGTAGCCAGCAGGGGTGGAAGCCGCTGCAGGACGGCCAACCGCTCATTCCGTACCGCTGGGGCGTACACGTTGATCAGCCTCAGGGGAGCGTTCCTGTAGGTGACATCAGCCACTAGGAGGCGCCCCCCCACCACCTCCTAAACTTGAGAGATGGTGAAGTCGCGCCCCCGCAGCAGAATGGCCAGGCCTGAGGAGCGACAGTCATTACCCCCCGACCAGATTGAGGGCCCACAGGTCCAGGTGCCGGACCATTTCCCGTACCTGCCAAGGTGTGGTATCCTGCACTCCTGCAGAAACAGGAGGTCCGCCTTGATGGTGGTCAGGTAGGCCAACGTGGATACACATCTTGCGGTGGACTTGACACTGCGCACATTAATGCTCGCAATTCGTACCCCCATTGTGGGCAGTACCACAGTACCCTCCCCAAGTCCAAGGTCCAGCCCCTCCATCTGTCCCTTCATGCCCATTGCCCGGGATAACTGCTGGACGCTCTCCGGGCTCAGGAAACCGTCCGTGCTGCCTTCTGGGTGGCATCCCCCCGTCAGGGGTGCGGAGGCAGGAGGGCCCGGCTCCGGGTCAGGTTGGGGATGCGCTGTTTTCTCCTTCCCGCCTGGAAGTTCCGGGGGGCCCTCCAGTGCCCCAGCGTACTTGACTGGGTGTCGGAGGGATCCTCAGGACGCCTCCCGTCACCTGGAAGCGTGGTGCTGCCTTCCTTCTCCCTCGAGATCTTTAACTTCTGCTTCGGGCGGGCCCTCTCCAAATCCCCCTCGTCAGAGGACCTCTTATAGCCCCCCTGTAGCTGCCTCTTCCAGCCTGATGGTTGCGGTTCCTGGGCCCGTCGACGCACCTTCCTCCTCGCTTTCCGGACCGTCATCCACTCCCCTGGGTCGCCTGTCACCGCCTCCATCGACTCCGGGTTGTTGGGGGGGGAGCGGAGCCTGCAGGGGCGCTTTGCTGGCCTCGGGCCCATCCTGCGGGGCTGGGCCCTCCTGCACGACCTGGCCCTCCTGCACATTAGTGGGGTACTTGCTGGGTCCTGGTGCCTTCCTCTCCTCCGGGGGGGGGCTGAACCCGCATTGCCCCTGCCAGCGACCTGGGCGTAGGTGGTCCCCCGCTGCGGGCATGCCCTATAGAGGTGGCCCGCTTCCCCGCAAAGGTTGCAGCGTTTCTCTCGTGGGCAATCCTTTGCAAGGTGTCCCTCCTCCCTGCAGTTCTTGCAGATGGTGGCTTTGCAGTCGGCCGTCACGTGACCTGACGCACCACAGGCATGGCAGACTTTAGGTTGCCCTGCAAGGGTCAGGTAGCCCTTGCTCCCACCGATCGTGAAGCTGGACGGTGGGTGTACGACATTCCCGTCCTTGTCTATCCTCAGCGTCACCTTGACCTGCCTCTTACTCATCCAGATGCCAAAGGGGTCCATGATGTCAGTTAGGTCTCCTTCCACCTTCACGTACCTTCCAAGGAAGGTCAGGACATCAACTGCTGGCACATGCGGGTTGTACATGTGTACAGTCACCATACGGCTCCTCTGCACTGGCATCACAAACAGCGGGACAGCGGTCAATACAGAGAGGGGGCCTTCACCTCCTTTCTCCTTGAAAACCTCCAGGAAGCGCTCGCAAAGCTTGGCACTCCTGAAGGTCACATCGTAAAAACCTCCTCCAGTGAAATCCTGCAGGCAGTAAATGTCCGCAGCAGCGAACCCACAACAGTCCAACAGGACCCTCTTCACCAAGAAGGTCCAGTCCACAGGTGCACCTTCATCCACCTTCTTTACGGAAACACGGATGGTGTTCCGGACCCCCTGACCTGGGGCACGAGCACTTGCCGCAGCCATCGTTGCAGGTTGACTGCTCCCCTGAACCAGCGTTAGGCCGAAGCCAGCATTAAGATCCACTGGTTGCAAGGGTGCACAGCCAACCCGACGTCCTCCTTTCACCTCCAAGACAGCACTCCCCTCCTTTCGGTCCACAGAAGAGTGGGTCTGTATTTTGTTCCAGATGTAAGCTGGTTCACTGAGCTTGAAGGTTTGTTCCCAGATGTTTTGTCACCATTCTAGGTAACATCAACAGTGAGCCTCCGACGAAGCGCTGGTGTTATGTCCCGCTTTCTATTTATCTGTTTAGGTTTCCTTGGGTTGGTGATGTCATTTCCTGCATTGGTGATGTCATTTCCTGTTCTTTTTCTCACAGGATGGTAGATTGGCTACAAATCAATGTGTTTGTTGATGGAGTTCCGGTTGGAATGCCACGTTTCTAGGAATTCTCGTGTGTGTCTCTATTTGACTTGTCCTCGGATGGATGTGTTGTCCCAATCAAAGTGGTGTCCTTCCTCATCTGTATGTAAGGATATGAGTGATAGTGGGTCATGTTGTTTCGTGGCTAGTTGATGTTCATGTATCCTGGTGCCTAGCTTTCTGCCTGGTTGTCCAATGTAGTGTTTGTCACAGTTCTTGCAAGGTATTTTGTAGATGACATTCGTTTTGCTTGTTGTCTATGTAGGGTCTTTTAAGTTCATTAGCTGCTGTTTTAGTGTGTTGGTGGGTTTGTGGGCTACCCTGATGCCAAGAGGTCGGAGTACTCTGGCAGTTATTTTGGAAATGTCTTTGATGTAGGGGAGAGTGGTTATGGTTTCTGAGCCCATTTTGTCTGTTTGTTTGGGTTTGTTGCTGAGAAATCGGTGGACTGTGTTCATAGGGTACCCATTCTTTTTAAATACGCTGTATAGGTGATTTTCTTCTGCTCTTTGTAGTTCCTCTGTGCTGCAGTGTGTGGTGGCTCGTTGGAATAATGTTCTAATGCAGCTTTGTTTGTGGGTTTTGGGATGGTTGCTCCTGTAGTTCAGTATTTGGTCTGTATGTGTTGTTTTCCTGTAGACGCTGGTTTGAAGTTCCCCATTGACTGTTCGCTCTACTGTGACATCTAGGAATGGCAGTTTGTTGTTGTTTGCCTCCTCTTTTGTAAATGTTATGCTAGTAAGGGTATTATTGATGGTCTTGAAGGTTTCCTCTAATTTGTTTTGTTTGGTGATGACAAAGGTGTCATCCACGCAGCGAACCCAAAGTTTGGGTTGGATGATTGGCAGAGCTGTTTGTCCGAGTCTCTGCATTACTGCCTCTGCTAAGAACCCTGATATCGGAGATCCCATGGGTGTACCGTTGGTTTGTCTGTAGGTTTTGTTATTGAAAGTGAAGTGGGTGGTGAGGCATAGGTCCACTAGCTTGATGATGTTGTCCTTGCTGATGAGGTTGGTGGTGTCTGGTGTATGTGTCGTCGGTTCTTCTAATAATGTAGTCAGTGTTTCTTTGGCCAGGTTGATGTTGATGGATGTCAACAGGGCTGTTACGTCAAAGGAGACCATTATTTCATCCTCTTCTATCTTGGTGTCTTTGGTGTTCAGGAATTCTTGGGTGGAGCGACTGGAGTGGTGGGAGTCTTCTACTAGGTGTTTTAGTCTTTGGTGTAGTTCTTTGGCTAATCTGTAGGTTGGTGTTCCAGGTCGCGGCACTATGGGCCTGAGGGGGGGCTCCTGGTTTGTGAATTTTTGGTAGTCCGTCGAAGCGTGGTGTGTTGGATGCATCTGGTTTCATTTTTTGGAAGTCTCTCTTGTTTAATTCTCCAGATTTTTGAAGTTTTTTGAGTAAGGCTGTGATTCGGTTCTCTAGTTGTGGGGTCGGGTCTATCGCCACCTGTTGCTAAGTGTCGGTATCTGCAAGCAGTGCGTTTGCTTTCTCAATGTAGTCTGTTCGGTTTAAAATGACTGTCAAGCGTCCTTTGTCTGCAGGTAGGATAACGATGTTTTTATCTTTTTTGAGTCCATGACCCACTATCACTCATATCATTACATAGAGATGAGGAAGGACACCACTTTGATTGGGACAACACATCCATCCTAGGACAAGCCAAACAGAGACATGCACGAGAATTCCTAGAAGCATGGCATTCCAACCGGAACTCCATCAACAAACACATTGATTTGGAGCCAATCTACCATCCTCTGAGAAAAAGAACAGGAAATGACATCACCAACCCAAGGAAACCTAAACAGATAAATAGAAAGCAGGACATAACACCAGCGCTTCGTCGGAGGCTCACTGATGTTACCTAGAATGTTGACGAAACGTCTGAAAACTAACCTTCCAGCTCAGCGAGCAAACTCACATCCAGAACCTCAACCTGAGCTACAAATCTTCTCAAAACTCGCAAGGAGAGGTCATCCTGTTGGGAGTTTTTCACAGGCCTCTGAAAAGTTCCAGAGATGTAGAGGAAAAGATTGCAAAGATGATTCTGGATCAGAGCGAAAGTAACAGGATAGTTGTTATGGGGGACTTTAACTTTCCAAATATTGACTGGAAACACCATAGTTCGAGTACTTTAGATGGGTCAGTTTTTGTCCAATGTGTGAAGGAGGGTTTCCTGACACAGTATGTAGATAGGCCAACGAGAGGCGAGGCCATATTGTATTTGGTACTGGGTAATGAACCAGGCCAGGTGTTAGACTTGGAGATAGGTGAGCACTTTGGTGATAGTGACCACAATTCGGTTATGTTTACTTTAGCGATGGAAAGGGACAGCAGAGCAACAGTTTATAGCTGGGGGAAAGGCAATTATGAGATGATGAGGCAAGATTTAGGATGCATAGGATGGGGAAGGAAACTGCAGGAGTTGGGCACAATTGAAATGTGGAGCTTGTTCAAGGAATAGCTACTTCATGTCCTTGATAAGTGTGTACCTGTCAGGCAGGGAGGAAATGGTTGAGTGAGGGAACTGTGGTTTACTAAAGAAGTTGGCTTATGTAAAGATGAAGGATCAGTTAGGGAGCTTGAGAGTAACAAGTTAGCCAGAAGGACCTAAAGAGAGAGCTAAGAAGAGACAGGAGGGGACATGAGAAGTCTTTGGTAGGTAGGATCAAAGAATGACTACAGTAAGATTAGGGCCAGTCAAGGACAGTCGTGGGAAGTTGTGCATGGAGTCTTAAGAAATAGGAGAGGTGCTAAATGAATATTTTTCATTAGTATTCACACAGGGAAAAGACAATGTTGTCAAGAATACTGAGATACAAGCTATTAGACTAGATGGGATTGAGGTTCATAAGTTGGAGGTGTAAGCAATTCTGGAAAGTGTGAAAATAGATAAGTCCCCTGGGCCGGATGGGATTTATCCTAGAATTCTCTGGGAAGCGAGGGAGGAGATTGCAGAGCCTTTGGCTTGGATCTTTATGTCGTCATTGTCTACAGGAATAGTGCCAGAAGACTGGAGGATAGCAAATGTTGTCCCATTGTTCAAGAAGGGGAGTAGAGACAGCCCTGGTGATTATAGACCAGTGAGCCTTACTTCAATTGTGGGTAAAGTGTTGGAAAGGATTATAAGAGATAGGATTTATAATCATCCAGAAAGGAATAATTTGATTAGGGATAGTCAGCACAGTTTTGTGAGGGGTAGGTTGTGCCTCACAAACCTTATTGAGCTCTTTGAGGTGGTGACCAAACAGGTGGGTGGGGGTAAAGTGGTTGATGTGGTGCACATGGATTTCAGTAAAGCATTTGATACGGCTCCCCATGGCAGGCTATTGCAGAAAATACGGAGGCATGGGATTGAGGGTGATTTAGCAGTTTGGGTCAGAAATTGGCTAGCTGTAAGAAGGCAGAGGGCGGTGGTTGATTGGAAATGTTCATCCTGGAGTTCAGTTGCGAATGGTGTACTGCAAGGATCAGTTTTCGGGCCACTGCTGTTTGTGATTTTTATAAATGACCTGATGAGGACGTAGAAGGATGGGTTAGTAAATATGCGGATTACACTAAAGTTGGTGCAGTTGTGGATAGTGCGGGAGGATGTTGCAGGTTATAGAGGGACATAGATAAGCTGCAGAGTTGAGCTGAGAGGTGGCAAGTGGAGTTTAATGTGGAAAAGTGCGAGGTGATTCACTTTGGAAGGAGTAACACGAATATAGAATGGCTAATGGTAAGATTCTTGGTAGTGTGGATGAGCAGAGAGATTGTGGTGTCCATGTGCATAGATTCCCGAAAGTTGTTACCTTGGTTGAGAGGTTTCGTATGAAGGTGTACGGTGTATTAGGTTTTATTGGTAGAGAGATTGAGTTTCGGAGCCATGAGGTCATGTTGCAGCTGTACGAAACTCTGGTGCAACCACACTGGGAGTACTGTGTACAGTTCTGGTCGCCGCATTATAGGAAGGATTGGAAGCATTGGAAAGGGTGCAGAGGACATTTACCAGGATCTTGCCTGGTATGGAGGGAAGGTGTAATGAGGAAAGGCTGAGGGACTTGAGGCTGTTTTCGTTAGAGAGAAGAAGGTTAAGAGGCGACTTAATAGCGACATACAAGATGATCAGAGGATCAGATAGGGTGGACATTGAGAGCCTTTTTCCTTGAACGGTGATGGCTAGCATGAGGGGACAGAGCTTTAAATTGAGGGGTGATAGATATAGGACAGAAGTCAGAGGTAGGTTCTTCACACAGAGAGTAGTAAGGGCGTGGAATGCCCTGCCTGCAACAGTAGTAGACTCAGAGATAATGGGAACTGCAGATGCTGGAGAATCCTCGATAATAAAGTGTGAAGCTGAATGAACACAGCAGGCCAAGCAGCGTGTCAGGAGCACAAAAGCTGACGTTTCGGGCCTAGGCCCATCTCTCTGATGAATGTTCTAGGCCCGAAACGTCAACTCTTGTGCTCCTGAGATGCAGCTTGGCCTGCTGTGTTCATCCAGCTTCACACTTTATTATCTTACAGTAGTAGACTCGCCAACTTTAAGAGCATTTAAATGGTCATTGGATAAACATATGGATGATAATGGAATAGTGTAGGTTAGACGGGCTTCAGATTGGTTTCACAGGTCGGTACAACATGGAGGGCCAAAGGGCCTGTACTGCGCTGTAATGTTCTATGTTCCACCTACATCGTCCTCTTGTCTAAGGTTTTTCATCTTTGTATGTACCACACAACCAATTTTTACATTATATGTGAACTTATTCATCATATCTCTTAAGTTCATGTTGCGATCATTAATATGCACTTCAAACAAGAAAGGACCCAACAATGAACCCAGTGGTATGTCACCAGACTGAGGTATCCAGTCACAAAAACACACATCAACCATCACTCTCTGCTTCCCGTCACTAAGTCAATTTTGGATCCAATCTGACAAATTGCCCTGGATCCCACATGCTGTTAGGTTTTTAACCGGTCTGTCATGTCAAGACCTGTCAAAAGCTTTACTGAAATGTACACAGACTCCAATAACTGCACTACTGTCAGTCGCACAAGTCAGCTTCTTGAAAAATTCAAATTTGTTAGAGGTGACCTTCTTCTTACAAAGCCTTGCCAACTACCCTTCATTAATCCATGCCTCTCCAAGTGGAGCTTAAGTCTCACCCTCAGATTCTTTTTCAGCAGTTTCGCAACCATTGATGTTAGGCCCATTGGCTAATAGTTTCCTGTCTTACCCCCATTACCTTTCTTGAATAATGATAGCACAGTAGATGTCCTTCAATCCTCTTACCACCCTCCTGTGGACAGAAAAGCTTTACAAAATAATGTCAGAGGACCTGCAATCTCCTACCTTGCCTCCTACAGCAGTCTGGACTACACTTCATCTGAGTCTGTATATTTATCCAGTTTCAAGTCTGCCAAAACTGCTAGTACCTCCCCTTGAACAAAGCTACTTTATTAAGGTACATCACTGATACCTACAACTGCACTCCTCTAAAGCTTCAGCTATGTTGTTCAGCTCCACGCACACATTACTACGTTGATCCCTAATAGGCCCGACTCATTCTCCAATTATGTTCTTACCCTAAATATACATTTGAAATAGCTTTGAGTTTATTTTTTAAACGTTATCTGCCAGTGTTTTTTTTAATGTCCCCTTTGTGCTCTCCTCATTCTTTTTATCGAAGTATCTTCCTGCCATCTCTTCAGGCCAGATTTACCTCAACGCAACTGGAATTAGTTTTACAAAGCAGAGGTTGACCTTCCTCTGAGAACCAAAAATGAAACATGCAGAAAGGAGCACTTCACCCTATAATCTGTAAAGAGAGTGTGAAAAGTGATGTAACCTGCCTCTCAACAACTTCTAGTGGCGAAATAAAAAAAATCCCTGACACTCATGTAAAAATCAACAAGTAACAATTAATTAATTTAACTCTAACAGTGAACAAATTAACTAAACTATTAACAAACTGAATAAATCTCTTCTAACTACCAACTATTCCTGAATAAACAATATTCAAATGGTATGTTATTTCAATAAATGCAAGTCCACTTATATTACGAAAAAGAATTTAGTCTCTCAAACTTACAGCCAGGTTACGAGTCTTCCGGAAAGTTCTGTGCCTTCTCCCAAGATTCTTCTATCGGGAATGCCTTCTCCATCAATTCTTGTGTCAGGAATGTTAACTAGTTGTGCTGTGGGTACCATTTTTATTTAGATAGTGCTTTCTCTATGACATAGAGGAGGCTCTGCGAGCCAGTGATTCTCTCAAAAGCTGAGTGCTGTTAGCTCTGGCAGATAGCAGTCAGCTCTGGGGCTTTGTCTAACTGTTCCCTTCTTTTATATCAGTGATGACATATCACTATTTCTTAAAGTAGAATTGGTCCTATGTTGTCAAAAACATCAGATTTAAATTTAATTGGTTTTTGGTACCTAAGTATCTGGTTCAAATTGATTGGGTAAATTCAAAATTTGTTGTCTTGGCAAAAACTGCTGCTTGGTCTACTAACCGTACAGCCTTTCGATATAAACTTTTCAATTCAGGTGCACTCTACGCACTTGCAATATTTCAAGCGGCTACTCACAGACATCCATTTTAAATCTCTAAGCATCGAGAAAGCACATCAGCTTTTAAAGGATCACACTATCAGTATTTGACAAACACCAAACTCTAACTTTCTGCCTCCCAATCCACAAGTACTCTACCCAACTTCACAACACCTCACCCCTTAAGAAAAGGATGAACCATAATTATGAAAAGATGGCTTCATTTTTTTCTCTTAAAATCTTAACTCCATTATATTACTAGATCCATAGCTCATTAATCTAGAGTTACATATTTTATATTAATTCTATTCATACGCAACATTGAACACTACCATTTCTATCTTATAAAGCATTTTTCTTTCAAACCTCAATAAAGCATCCATGATTATATTCTCATGACTCGCAGCATGTACAATCTATATATGAAATGCTAGTACATGATACTTAAAAAAATTGGTGTTCTTTGGCCTTAAATCTTTCCAGAAATGTCAAAGAAGTGTGCTCGATATACACAATTGTCTCTGATGCATTATTTGCAATGTAAACATTAAAATGTTGTAAGGCCATTACCAAACTCAATAGCTCTTTTCAATGGTTGAATAGTTTTCTGGTGATATTGAGTTTTTTTTTGAAAAATAACTGATTGGTCTTTCAATTCCACAGTGATCCTTCTGTAACAACACAGTTCCAACACCTACATTGCTTGCATCGATGGCAACTTTGAAGGGTTTCAAAAACTTTAGCATGGCTAAAATTGGTGCAGTGGTTAGCACTGCTTTTAAATTTTCAAGTGCCTCCTGGCACTGTTCTGTCCACCAAAATTTTGAGTTTTATTTTAACAAATCCGCCAACAGTGCCACTACGCTACTGAAGTTTGGTCCAAATGTCCTGTAGAATCCGCTCAGTCCTAAAGATTGTATTGCTTCCTTCTTTGAGGATGGTCTTCAAAATTCCTCGATGGCCCGCATCTTCATGTTCCTCAGTATCATCCATCTGTTTCTGACGTTGTGCCCAAAAAATGTCACACCCTTGTTCAGAAATAGATGGAAGGACAAGCTCAACAATTACCAGCCAATTTAGTTTAAACTCAATGACAGGAAAGCATTTAGAAATGGTGATTTGGAGCACAAGTTGGCAGTCATTTAGTCAAGTCTAGGTTGTTTAAGGAATGCCCACAAGGACTGGTTAAAGAGAATTCATAATTAACAAACTTGATGAGGTAAGAGAGAGGACGGACAACGTATGCAGCTGATGTGGTATACCTGGAGAACTGAACCCGTCCTATTGGTGTCACACTGCATTACAAACAAGTCATCAGCCAACTGAGCTAAACCTCACCAATATCACCATTATATTAGATAAACTGAAATTTTAATCACATCAAACCAAAATATTAAAAACAAAAGTACTTGGCTGGGTACTGCAGCACTAGATGTGCTTTGAAAGCTAACAATGTTATTAGCTCAACCAGGGTGTAGTCAGTCAGACATGGCTGTTGTGTCAGTGCAATTGTGAAGTGTGAGTGATTGTTTTAACTTTTCCTGATCATGTGCTCAGAAAGATGTTATTACACACCCCTGGAGCAGATGGGGTTTGAACCCTAGCCTCCCTGTCCAGGAGTAGGGAGACTACCACTGTGCAATAAGCCTGCCTTACTCAGAATACATTTTTTTCCTCCACAGAGACAGAACAATCATCAATTGTTAAAAACGCTTGCAACGAAGCATCTCTTCTAACTGGTTTCACACTCAGGAGACATTATAAATCATTCTCATGGTTGTTGAGGCCAAACACTTCAAAACCATTTCTACAGAAATGATCTTTAAGGTTATACTATGTACTTAAAACTATTTAAATCTGTGTTATAAGGGAGTGTTATTTTTCCACGTGAAGCAGCATTTCAGTTGTACTTATTTACTGGTCATAAGACAAGACTTGTCAAAGGTGACTGTGGAACTTCTCCACTCTTTCATAGGACACTGACCTCGCAGTTGCTTGCAATTTCAATGAACCACCATGTACTTATGCTAACATTTCTCCCCTAGGTCTGCTGCAATGTTTCAACAAAGCATAAGCTCAAGAAACAACATCTCCTTTTCCACTGAGATACTTTACAGCAGTAAGTCTCAAAACTGATTTCAGTAATTGTAGAAACTGATCAGATTATGTCTGTTATCTGTTCTCCTTATGTTCTACACGAATAATGAGAAAAGAGGGGATTTAATATTTAGATGGGCACGCTTGCTCTGCAGCTAAGAAAAGGAAACTTAAAGGATTCTTTTCTTCCTAAAGATCACAAGGAAAATATTATCCAAGTCAAGTGTACATTAGTATATTGGTCAGGAGAAGTAAGATTTAAGGGTGTGAGAAAGAGGAATCTCTTTTGATGGGGGAGCAAATTGCTGCAGATGCTAGAATCTGTCCTGAAAACAAAAAAATGCTGGAAACACAGTGGGTTAAGCAGCATCCATGGAGGCAGCAAGCTAATGTTTCACGTCTGGATGACTATTCATCAAAGCTGGTGTGAAGCATAGAGGGGGACAGCCATTTATGCAATAATGGGGAAGTAGAGTGGTCGGGGAAAAGGGGCGTTAATAGTGCAGATTAAGTGATCAGTTAAAATTTGTAAAGTAGCTTGCAGACAAATTTTTGTTTCAAAAGTCTAAGATGGAGATTGGACAATTAGTGAACAGACAGAATGATATCATAAATAATGATAAAGAAATGGCACAAACATTTTTTTTGCTTTGGAATTTAGCTGCGATTAGGATAAATAAACTTGGCATTAAAGGATGAGATGAGTAATGAGGGAAGTGCATTTAAAATATAAAAAATGTTTTGAATAATCAAACACAGGACAGTATAAAATTCCTAGTCCAGATGGATTGTATATGTGCATTTTAAGAGATAACAGGCGCATTTGGGAGCATGAACTTGCGATTTCAAGAAGTAATTAGATATAGTAGAAGGGGGGGGCGGGTTCTTTACACAGAGAGTTGTGAGAGCATGGAATGCGTTGCCAGCAGCAGTTGTGGAAGCAAGGTCATTGGGGTCATTTAAGAGACTGCTGGACATGCATATGGTCACAGAAATTTGAGGGTGCATACATGAGGATCAACGGTCGGCACAACATTGTGGGCTGAAGGGCCTGTTCTGTGCTGTACTGTTCTATGTTCTATAGAACATAGAAAAGTACAGCACAGTACAGGCCCTTCGGCCCACGAAGTTGTGCCGTGGAATAATCCTAATTCAAAAATAAAATAACCTAACCTACATTCCCCTCAATTCACTGCTGTCCATGTGTATGTCCAGCAGTCGCTTAAATGTCACTAATGATTCCGCTTCCACGACTACCACTGGTAAACTATTCCATGCGCTCACACCTCTCCAGGTGAAGAACCTCCCTCTGACATCTCCTCTATACCTTCCTCCTAACACCTTAAAACTATGACCCCTCGTGGCAGTCAATCCTGCCCTGGGGAAAAGTCTCTGGTTATCAACTCTATCCATGCCTCTCATTACCTTGTACACCTCGATCAGGTCGCCTCTCTTCCTCCTTCTCTCCAGAGAGAAAAGTCCGAGCTCAGTCAACATCTCCTCGTAAGACAAGCCCTCCAGTCCAGGCAGCATCCTGGTAAACCTCCTTTGCACCCTCTCCAAAGCCTTCACATCTTTCCTATAATAGGGCAACCAGAACTGGACACAATATTCCAAGTGTGGTCTCACCAGGGTTTTATAGAGTTGCAGCATAACCTTGCCCTGTTAATGAAAGCCAAAACACCATATGCTTTCTTGACAACCATATCCAAATGGGTGGGAACTTTGTGGGAGCTATGCACTTGAACACCAAGATCCCGCTGTTCCTCCACAGTGCCGAGAATCCTGCCTTTAATCCTATATTCAGCATTTAAGTTTGACCTTCCAAAATGCATCACTTCGCATTTATCCAGGTTGAACTCCATCTGCCATTTCTCAGCCCAGCTCTGCATTCTGTCAATGTCTCGCTGAAGCCTGCAATAGCCCTCCATACTATCAATGGCACCTCCAACCTTTCTGTCATCAGCAAACGTACTAACCCACCCCTCAACCTCCTCATTCAAGTCATTTATAAAAACTACAAAGAGCAGAGGCCCAAGAACAGAGCCCTGCAGGACACCACTCAGCACTGACCTCCAGGCAGAATACTTACCATCTACAGGCACTCTCTGCCTCCTGTCAGCCAACCAATTCTGAATCCAGACAGCCAAATCACCCTGTATCCCATACCTCCTGACTTAATGAATGAGCCTGCCGTGGGGAGCCTTATTAAATGCCTTGCTGAAGTCCATGTACACCACATCCACTGCTCGACCCTCGTCAACCTGTCTCGTGACTTCCTCAAAGAACTCAATAAGATTTGTAAGGCATGACCTGCCCCTCACAAAGCCATGCTGACTCTCTTTAATCACGCTATGCTTTTCCAAATAGTCATAAATCCTATCCCTCAGAATTCTTTCCAAAACCTTGCCGACCACAGATGTAAGACTGACTGATCTGTAATTTCCAGGGATTTCCCTATTCCCTTTCTTGAAAAGAGGAACAATATTTGCCTCCCTCCCGTGGAGAGTGAGGAAGCAAAGATCTTCGCCAACGGCTTAGCAACCTCCTTTCTCGCTTCCCGGAGCAACCTAGGATAAATATGTTCTGGCCCTGGGGACTTATCAATCATAATGGTTGCCAAAATTTCCAGCACATCAACTTCCTCAATCTTGATCTGTTCAAGCCTGTTTTCCTGCTGCTCAAAGTTCTCATTCACAACAAGGTCCCTTTCCTTAGTGAAAACCAAAGCATAAAACTCATTTAGGGCTTCCCCTATCTGCTCAGACTCCACGCACAAGTTCTCCCTAATCTTTCCTGCCAAGCCTTTCTCGTGCCCCCTCCTGGCTCTCCTCAGTCCACTTTTGAGCTCCTTCCGAGCAAGCCTGTAATTCTCTAAAGCTGTACTAGACCCTTGTTTCCTCTACCTTACGTACGCTGCCTTTTTCTTTTTGACAAGAAGCACCTCTGTACCCGTCATCCAAGGCTCCTTAATCTTACCCTTTCTTACCTGTCTCAGAGGAACAAATTTATACGTCATTCGCAACAACTGCTCCTGAAACAGTCTCCACATGTCTGCTGTGCCCTTTCTGTGAAACAATCGCTCCCAGTCTGTACTTCCCAACTCCTGTCTGATAGCGTCATAGTTTCCTTTACCCTAGTTAAATATCTTCCCCTGGTAACTGCTCCTTTCCCTTTCCATGGCTATGGTAAATGTGAGGCTGTTGTGATCACTGTCGCCAAAGTGTTCTCCCACCATGAGATCTGACGCCTGTCCTGGCTCATTGCCGAGCACCAAATCCAAAATGGCCTCCCCCCCTTGTCGGCCTGTCCACATACTGAGTAAGGAAACCCTCCTGAACACACCTGACAAAAACGGCTCCATCCAAACCATTTGCACTAAGGAGGTTCCAATCTATATTGAGAAAGTTGAAGTCACCCATAACATCAACCCAGCTACGTTTGCACTTTTCAACAACCTGCCGGCCAATGAGTTCTTCGATCTCCCTACTGCTATTTGGGGGTCTGTAGAAAACCCCCAGTGAGGTGACTGCTCCCTTGCTGTTCCTAACTTCCACCCATACTGACTCGGTTGACAAACCTTCCTCGGCAACCTCAGCCCATACCACCTCAGTAGATGAGTCAAAGGTTCTTTCAGCCGCCAAAGTACTTTCAGTACTTGGGGCTAAAGGGAAACAATGAGCAACCAAAGGTTGTGGTCCTTATGGTACCAATAATATAAGCAAAAAGAAAGATGAGCTCCAGCAAAGGGAGTTCAGTGAGTCAGGTAAGAAGTTGAAAAACAGGACCTCCAGGAATGTGATATCAGGATTAGAGAAAATGGGAACTGCAGATGCTGGAGAATCTGAGATAACAAGGTGTACAGCTGTAAGAACACAGCAGGCCAAGCAGCATGAGAGGAGCAGGAAAGCTGACGTTTTGGGCTCAGACCCTTCATCAGAGAGGGGGATGGGGAGAGGGTTCTGGAATAAATAGGGAGAGAGGGGGAGGCGGACCAAAGATGGAGAGAAAAGAAGATTGGTGGATGGGAGAATATAGGTGGAGAGGTAGGGAGGGGATAGATCAGTCCAGGGAAGACGGACAGGTCAAGGAGGTGGGATGAGGTAGGTGGGTAGGAAATGGAGGTGCGGCTTGAGGTGGGAGGAAGGGATGGGTGAGAGGAAGAACAGGTTACGGAGGCGGAGACAGGCTAGGCTGGCTTTGGGATGCAGTGGGGGGAAGGGGAGATTTTGAAGCTTGTGAATTCCACATTGATACCATTGGGCTGCAGGATTCCCAAACGGAATATGAGTTGCTGTTCCTACAACCTTTGGGTAGCATCATTGTGGCAATGCAGGAGGCCCATGATGGACATGTCATCTGAGGAATGGGCGGGGGAGTTAAAATGGTTCACGACTGGGAGGTGCAGTTGTTTATTGCGAACCGAGCGGAGGTGTTCTGCAAAGTGGTCCCCCAGCCTCCGCTTGGTTTCCCCAGTGTAGAAGAAGCCACACCGGGTACAATGGATACAGTATACCACATTGGCAGATGTGCAGGTGAACATCTGCTTAATATGGAAAGTCATCTTGGGGCCTGAGATGGGGGTGAGGGAGGAGATGTGGGGGCAAGTGTAGCACTTCCTGCGGTTGCAGGGTGTGGTGGCGTTGGAGAGGAGTGTGGAGTGGACAAGGGAGTCATGGAGAGAGTGGTCTCTCCGGAAGGCAGACAAGGTTGGGGATGGAAAAATGTCTTGGGTGGTGGGGTCAGATTGTAGATGGCAGAAGTGTCGGAGGATGATGCGTTGTATCCGGAGGTTGGTGGGGTGGTATGTGAGAACGAGGGGGATCCTCTTGGGGCGGTTGTTGTGGGGGCGGGGTGTGAGGGATGTGTTGCGGGAAATGCGGGAGACGCGGTCAAGGGTGTTCTCCTGCAAAAATTCCATCTGCTATTCCCAATTCCTCTGCCTCTGCCGCATCTGCTCTCAGGATAAGGCATTCCACTCCCGCACATCCCAGATGTCCACGTTCTTCAAAGACCACAACTTTCCCCTCGCAGTGGTCGAGAACGCAATCAATGCAATTGTGAGGAAAGATATTGTTGATGAGTTCGTAGAGGCATATAAGAGAATGGGCCTCAGACTAAATATAGAATCAGAGAATTTTACAGTACAGAAGGAAGCTGTTCGATCCATTCATGTCTGCACTGGCTCCGAAAGGAGCTACTTAGCTAGTCCAACTCTCCAGCCTTATCTCCATTGTCCTCTAAATTCATCACTTTCAAATATATATTCTGCTCTCTTTTGAAACCACCTTTGGAATCTGCCTCCACCACTCTCCCAGACAGTGCATTCCAAATCCTAACAACTCTGAGTAAAGAAGTTCTCCTCACCTCATAGATTCATACAGCACAGAAAATGCCCTTCAGCCTGGCGAGTCTGCACTGACAATAACTACCACTGAATGTGCACTAATCCTAATTTCCTGCAATTGTCCTATATCCTTGAATGTTATGATATTTCAAGTGCTCATCCAAATATTTTTTAAAGGTTGTAAGGTTTCCAGCCTCCATTACCGTCCCAGGCAGTGTATTCCAGAAACCCACCACCCACTGAGTGTATTTTTTTTCCCAAATCCCATTAATCTCCTGCCCCTTACCCTAAAACAATGCCCTCATGATTGACCCCTCAACTAAGGGGAACAGCCGCTTTCCATTCACCCTGTTCATACCCTTTGTAATCTTATATATCTTAATCATGTATCCCCTCTGTCTTCTCTGCTCAAAAAGAAGGCAATCCAGACCTATCTAGAATCTCCCTGTAGCTCAATCTCTCCATCTCAGACAACATCAAGAACCTCCTCTGCACCCCTCGACAGCTATCCCATCCTTCCTGTAGCAAGACGACCAGAACTGCACACAATACTCCAGTTGTGGCCTGCCCAACACTCTGTACAACTCCAACGTTACCTCCTTGTTCTTATATTCTATGCTACAACTGATGAAAGCAAGTGTCCCATATGCCTTCTTAACTATCCTTTTCACATGCGCCCCCACATTTTCATCTAGATGATTAATAGATAAAGCAAACAAAAGGGTACCAGTACTGATCATTATGGTACACCCCTGGTCACCAGACTTCAGTTACTAAAACAGCTGTCTACCACTACCCTTCATGTCCTATTAATAAACAAATTTCTGTTCCACTTCGCCAAGTTTCCTTCAATTCCAAGTGCTCTAACTTTCTCGATCAGTCTCCCTTTGTCAAAAGCTTTGCTAAAGTTCGTGTAATCTGCGTCAGCTGAACATCCTTCATCCACACACTTGATCACGTTTTCAAAAAATATCTAACATATTTGTTCGAAGTGATCTCCATCTGACAAAGCCTGACAATCTGTAATTAATCCATTTTTTTCCAAGTAGGTATTAATTCGCTCCTTCAGAATTTTCTCCAACAGTTTCCCTACTACTGGCTTGAGGTCTATAATTTTCTGGTTCATCTCATTACTCTTCCTGAAAATCACATTAGTTATCCTCTCGTTCTCTGGCACTTCTTGTCAGAGCCCCTGCAATTTCCTGCCCCACCTCCCACAGTAGCCTGGGATGCAATTCATCTGACCCAAGGGGATTTGTCTCTTTTTAAGCCTGATAAGAGTCCCTAGTACCTCCCGATATTCTATGTCAAACTGTGTTCTTCACAGTCCCTCTTACTGAATTCTGTACTTATATTCTTCTTTTCCAGAGTGAAGACTGAAGAGAAATATTCATTTAACACCCTCCAATATCCTGCAGCTTCACACACAGGTTGGCCGCTTGGTCCCAAATGGGCCCTATTCTTTTCCTGGTTAATCTCTTACCTTTAATGCATTTATACTGTATTTTAAGATTCTCCTTAATCCTGCTCATAAGTCCTTTTATCATGTCATTGGGGGCGGCACGGTGGCTCAGTGGTTAGTACTGCAGCCTCACAGCACCAGAGACCCGGGTTCGATTCCAGCCTCAGGTAACTGTATGTGTGGGGTATGCACATTCTCCCCGTGTCTGCGTGGGTTTTGTCCGGGTGCTTCGGTTTCCTCCCACAGTCCAAAGATGTGCAGGCTAGGTGGATTGGACATACTAAATTGATCATAGTGTTCAGGGGTTTGTGGGTTATAGGGGGACGGGTCTGGGTGGGATGCTTCAAAGGGCGGTGTGGACTTGTTGGGCCAAAGGGCCTCTTTCCACACTGCAGGGAATCTAATCTAATCTAATGTCCCCTGTTTGCTCTTCTAATGACTTTTTAAAGTTTCCTACTGCAGTTGCTGCATTTCTCTAGGGGTGCGGCTGAATTGCTCCCCTTTGATTTGCTAAATGTCCTTCTCTTCTTTCTCACCCAGCCCCGAATTGTCCTAGGCATCCAGGGTCTCTGAACTTACTGCTCCTACACTTTCCCCTCAAGGATACATGTTGGACCTGTACTCTCCCTAGCTCCCTTTTGAATGACCCCACTATTCCGCTATAGATTTATTTGCAAGCAGCTGTTCCCAGTCAACTGTGGCCTGATCCTGCTTTATTTTAATAAAATCTGCCTTTCCCCCAGTCCAAAGCTATTTTCTGCAGGCCATCTTTTCACTCGTCCAGAACAAATCTGAACCATACTATGGTGTAGTCGCTGTTGCCTAAATGTTCCCCTGCTGCCACATTGAACACCTGTCTGGCCTCTTTCCCCAGAACGAGATCCAGCACTGTGTTGTCCCTGTTGGATCTTCTAATGTATGCATTAATACAAAAAACTCTTTTAGATGTTTTTCAAGAAGTCTGCCCCTTCTAAACCCTTAACACTATGACTGTTCCAATTTAAATTAGCAAAATTGAAATCTCCTAGTAAAACTACTCAATTATTACTCTTAAATACCTCTAAGTAGTATACATATTTGCTCCTCTATTTGCCACTAACTCTTCAGGACCCAGAAAACACTCACAGAAAAGTAGCTGTCCCCTTGACATTCCTATATTCTACCCGCAAAGCCTTATTTGAGGACCACTCCAAGAATCATCTCGCATTATTGCAAACTCCTTAATTAATACTGCTACACCACCACCCTGTTTACACCTTCCAATGTCTTGCCCAAAGATCCTACACCGTGGAATGGTGAGTTGCCAGTCCAGCCCTTCTCCCAACCCCTATTTCTGTGATAGCAACAATAATATACTTCCATACGTCAATCTGTGCTTTTATTTCATCAGTCTTACCTATCACATTCCTAGCAATAAAAGGCCATCCAGCCTTGCCTTACTCTGGTGACACTCAATATGGCTGAACTCACTGTGACTTGTTTCCTTCGTTGTAGCATGATGTGTCTCTGTTTCATCGATATTCTGTGTCCCCTCCCCCTGCCAGACTAGTTAAAACTTCTCCTAACAGGACTAGCGAACCTACCTGCAAGGATATTGGTCCCAGTCTGGTTCAGGAGCAGAATATCCTGTTTGTAATAGTCCCACCTTCCTCAAAGAGGTCCCAATAATCGAAGAATCTAAAACCCTCCCTCCTGCACCAACCTTTGCCACGTAGCCATCTGTCTTATTTTCCTATTTCAAAACTTGCTAGCATGTCACACCAGGAGTAATCCAGAGATTATGACCGTGAATGTCCTGCTTTATAATCTACTGCGTAACTTTCTGAATTCTTGATACAAAACCTTATTCCTCACTTTGCCCATACCATGATCTCTAGCTCATCACCCTCCCCTGCAGCCATTAAGTTACATTCCTTAACCTTGCACCAACTAGACAATACATCATTCTGGAGTTCCATCTTAGGTCAGAGAAACACCTGTCTGTCCCCGCTGACAGCAGAATCTCCTATCACTATTGCTGTTCCTTTCATCTTCCTTCCCCACTGTACAGTCAAGCCACTTGTGGTCCCAAAAGCTTGACTCTGACTGCATTCCCCCGAGGTACAAACTCCCTCATCAGCTTCCAAAATGGAATACCAGTTCGTGAGAGACACCCCAGGGGACTCCTGCCCTACCTGCCTGTTCTTTCAGGGCCGTCTAGTGGTCATTCATTCCTTTCTTTCCTCTCGTCCCTTGAGCTGCATCCGTGTGACCACTTCTCTAAACTTGCTATCCACGTAACTCTCAGCCTTGCGGATGCACCATGGTCTCCAACTGTTGCTCAAACTCAGAGACCCAGAGCTCCAGCTTCTGCAACTCGGAGCATGTCCAGCGTATGTGGGCATCTATGATACTGTCAGCACCCAGGACTCTTCACATATGACAAGCTACACATTCTGCTCAGTGGATCTCTCCTGACATCTCTGAAATTTACAATTAATGCCTTAAAATAGAATTATTCGACTTATTTTATTAGACTTCCTACTCTACTGCTAAGGTTGTGAAAATGGTTAACTGTATTAAGTCCATACTGCTTCAGATCTGTAGGATAAGGAAGGTTAAACAGCAATTGCCAGGTGCCCAGTATTCACCAGTCTGGAGCCTTTCTCACCTTTACAAGTTACAATGTCAACAGGATCTGCACTGAAGACATTCATGGTGTTCCTGCAGTTTACAGGTCATTGTGTTCCTCTTCATCTTCTGGCTGCTGCTGCTCCTAGCCAAGTGCCCTGTAAAGACTAGACCCCGTAGTGATTGTAACAAGTCAGCCAGGTGGACCCCTGAGAATGAGTTCCCTGATTTTGGATGTGAATCTGCCCCAATCATGGAGCCCTGACTGACAGATATTAACAGAAGTGTCAGGTTCTGTTCACTCTGAGAGCTGGCTCTGCGAAAACTGTATCAGTATTAAGGACTTCCCATGTGTAAATAAAGGGTGACTTGGTGATGAGATACTGGCCTCTGTGGGGTTATTTAAGGTCTGAATCTGCACCACGCTAGATTTATAGGCTTACTGGTTACTGTTTCCCTCCCTGTCACTTGGCTGCTGCTGCTCCAAAGCTGAGTGCCAAACATAACTGTCTTGTTGACAACCTTGAAATTGTGACCCTAGTATCAACTAATGGAAACAGAATATTTTTGTTTACCCTGTCAGCATCTCAAAGACAAAGGTTCTCTACAGTCTGCTCCTGCCACACAACACTGACTCCCATGCATCAAAATCTGTGGTTAGCCCCTCAACACAATAGATCATTTCCTATATCTTGGGAGCCTCTTCGCGGTAGATATTGACAATGAAATCCAACGTCAATTCCAATGTACCAGTGCAGCCTTTGGACAGCCTAAGCAAGGAGTGCTCAAAGTCCAATACTTAACCAAATTAGAAGTCAAATTTGGCCAGAGGGATTGCCTTAGCCTGAATATACATGCTGAGCTGAAAGCCCAGCCTCCATTAGATTGTTGAAATACAAAGAAAATATGACCTAAGCCTTTTCCTTTCCCTGTCACTGGCTCAAAGTTAATTTATGCACAATAAAAAGGTGTCCAGTACATGTAGTTTGTTACTGATACTTTAAAGTGTGGTTGATTGACACATTTATAGGGGTGCAATAACAACATGCTTTAAAGAAAGTTCAGAATATTTGTTGTTTTAAACATTGCTATTAAAGAATTCATTTGTTTGTTTTGTACAGAGTGAATAGCAAATAAATTCATATGAAAGTACAATGAGTGGGTATAACAGACAATTGAGTGTAGGTTGCAGGCATGAGTTCACCATGAATTGGTATGATTCACACGATATAAAGATGCCATTTCAACCATCAAATCCCTTCCAAAAGACCAGCCTAATCTATCCATGCAGCTCTTGATCCCAGTCAGAAGTAAATATTATCCAGTAAATAATTAACAATAAATAGTCAATTAGTTGAAGACGAGTTGAAGCTGCAAGAATGATGATTATAACTCAAAAACATCAAGGCAGAGATGCCCGATTTACGAATGTCTGACTTATGAATGTAAACTCACACAAGGATGTAACTTTAAAGATTTGACATACAGATATTTCCTGAACTTATAAGTGGCTTCTTTATATTGTTCTGCATTGTGATCTGACATATGTATGAACAACTTGCAAATAGACACTAAAACAGAACCCCTTCGCAACTCAGGAGCTATACTGCAAGATGCTAAGTTATGGTTTAATCGAGGGAAAACAAAGCACAACACTTTGGAAGAGAGTTCTTGATCTAGTACTTTAATGTTTAGCTTATTGAACATAGAACATAGAACAATACAGCGCAGAACAGGCCCTTTGGCCCTCAATGTTGCGCCGACCTGTGAACTAATCTAAGCCCAAACCTCTACACTATCCCATCATTATCCATATGCTTATCCAAGGACTGTTTAAATGCCCCTAATGTGGCTGAGTTAATTACATTGGCAGGCAGGGTGTTCCACGCCCTTACCATTCTCTGAGTAAAGAACCTGCCTCTGACATCTCTTAAATCTATCACCCCTCAATTTGTAGCTATGCCCCCTTGTACAAGCTGAAGTCATGATCCTCGGAAAAAGACTCTCACTGTCCACCCTATCTAATCCTCTGATCATCTTGTACGTCTCTATTCAATCCCCACTTAGCCTCCTTCTCTCCAATGAGAACAGACCCAAGTCCCTCCGCCTTTCTTCATAGGGCCTGCGCTCCAGACCAGGCAATATCCTGGTAAATCTCCTCTGCACCTTTTCCAATGCTTCTACATCCTTCCTGTAATGGCGTGACCAGAACTGTACGCAAAAGCGTTTTGTACAGTTGCAGCATGACATCATGGCTCCGGAACTCATTCCCTCTACTAATAAAACCTAACACACCGTAAGCCTTCTTAATAGCACTATCAACCTGGGTGACAACTTTCAGGGATCTATGTACATGGACACCAAGATCCCTCTGCGCATCTACACTACCAAGAATCTTTCCATTGACCCGGTATTCTGCCTTCATATTATTATAAACTCCATTTGCCATCTTTCGACCCAATTCTGCAGTTTATCCAAGTCTCCCTGCAACTTGTAACATTCTTCCATACGGTCCACCACTTCACCGACTTTAGTGTCATCTGCAAACTTACTAACCGTCCACCAATGCCTGCATCCAAGTCATTTTTAAAAATGACAAACAGCAGTGGTCCCAAAGCAGAACCTTGAGGCACACCACTAGTGACCGGACTCCAGGCTGAATATTTTCCATGAACCACCACTCGTTGCCTTCTTACAGAAAGCCAGTTTCTAATGCAGAGTGCTAAATCTCCCTCAATCCTGTGCCTCTGTATTTTCTCCATTAGCCTACCATGTGGAACCTTATCAAAGGCTTTACTGACGTCCATGTACACCACATCAACTGCCCTACCCTCATCCACTTGCTTGGTCACTGTCTCAAAAAACTCAATGAGGTTTGTGAGACACGACCTGCCCTTGACGAATCTTTTAACTATATTTCCCTATTTTTGTACCTTGTACCTAAGATTTTATACATTGGTACCTTTGGACGTAAGATGGTGCCAGAAATGGCTACATCATACACTTTTCACTGTACTCCTGTATCTCTGTATTTGACTAAACACGACAATAAAATCTAATTCTAGTTGCAAGGATTACGTGTGAATATTTGAAACAGAGTATTAATCTTTATATCAAGTCTGGTGTAAAAATGAAAGTAACATCTGTTTCATGTTTAATTCTTGATACCGTAAGATTTCTAATGCTTTTGGTAAAAATACTTAATAAATACCTTAATTGTTGATACAAAAGCAGCAGTGACATACGAGCAAAGGCGAGGTGGTAGTGTTAATTTACTGAAGTCTTTTTCATCACGGAGAGAAACAGCTAGAGCCTGTTGACATAATAATTGCAGGTTGGCAATCCTATGCTCCACTCGAACAACATATAGTGCAGGTCCAGAAGCAAGGAACAAACGTGAGTCACGGTGACCCCAGCAGATGGCTGTAATGAGGCGCTGAAAATGGAAAAGTACAGTTTTGCTACACTTTATAATTCAAAGCATTTAATAAGCTTAATATGAATCCTGTTTATTAAACATGAACAAAACACATTTAAACAAATCGTCTTGGATTGAGTGCAGACAGGCAATGAATCAGGATATTCTTGTCAGTATTTTTATAACCTGGTCTTTTTTTAAAATGTAGGATATACAACATGATGTTAGGCAAACAAAATTCAAAATTGACTGTGGGCAATTCTACGGTTTAGGAGGTTGACAAATTCTGGTAACGTGCTACATGGGAAACAAAATGCATTAAAGTTTGCATCAACATCTAAAATGCCAATTTTGGGTTTGTTAGCTGTGTCTCAGTTTAATAGCTCTAATGACATTGCTTCTGAAATGGATTATTTTTGAAGTGTGAGTAGGCGTAAGGAGGGGAGGTTAAGGACTAGTATTACGAAGAAAGGGTTTCTCTCTCTGCAGCAGAAACAGTACTGTTGAGGCAGAAGAATAAATCACGAGGTCTGAGGAAAAAATGAAAGGCGTTTTTGCTGCTTATTTTCATTTTATTTATATAACTATCACTTAAATTATATGGAGACAGAGGGGAAATTCTCCTCCAAAGCCTCCCAAAAACCTTGAAAATTCGATAGAATTGGTTGACTGAGGATTATCTTTCAATCTAAGACTGTTTCTCTCCCAGATTTGCTGCTGCTATTTTCTGAAACAGCGACAAGTTAGCAAAGTCAGCATACTAGGCCATGAGTGAGCTGCCAGGGTGGCCTTTTGCGTGGACTAAGAATGCCATTTTCCCAGACCTGGGTGGAATTTTGTCAGGATACAGGTTCATCTGGCATAGAGGTTGTCTGTTGCGGTTCATCCATTGCCAAGTCTAGGATGGTGTAGGTTTAGGAAGGAAGCGGCTGCAAGTGGGGTGTGAGGGAATGAGACTCCAAGGGATTGGAGAAGAATACAGTTGCAAAAGGATTATGAGGATAGAGTTAGTAGGAACTGCCGATGCTGGAGTATCTGATATAACAAGGCGTAGAGCTGGATGAACACAGGAGGCCAAGCAGAAATTTCTTCAGATCTCTGAAGAAGGGTCTAGACTGGAAACATCAGCATTCCTGCTCCTCTGATGTTGCTTGGCCTGCTGTGTTTATCCAGCTCGACACCTTGTTATATGGAGACAAATTTGATGTTATGTCCCCAGGTGATGGTATTACTAAGTCTAATCCAAGAGTTAAATCTTGCTGGATACATCTTTTTAAAAGTTTTTATTAACATGATCTGTCACTGAAATGCTACAGAATTTATGTAACAGCAGAATAGAGGTTTATTACACAAAAAATGAGAACAAAAATTCAAAGAAGGCTGATTAGAAAATACTTAAAACACAATTCAAAACAACGTGATCCAAGTATTTCCAATCTAGTTGCTACCTAACTGGTTCTCTTGAGTTTCTTAGTTAAAATAAAACACTCTCGTAACTTATGACAGGTAGATACACATTGAAAATCATTAGCTTTTGTTTTCAGTTCAAGATAATCGGGTATTAGTTTTTATTTAGAAAACTCAGGGATTGAAAGCTTTCAGGACAGTTTTGAGGAGACCTGATTAGAGACAGAAACAAATATAGCTTCTCTCCTAGAAGTTTTTCAGAAAAACTTTCTAAAGAAGGGTCCAGACCCAAAATAATAAAATGTGAGGCTGGATGAACACAGCAGGCCAAGCAGCATCTCAGGAGCACAAAAGCTGACGTTTCGGGCCTAGACCCTTCATCAGAGGGCTTATCTCCAGACCCAAAATGTCAGCTTTCCTGCTCCTCTGACATTGCTTGGCCTGCTGTGTTCATCAAGCTCTACACCTTGTTATCTCAGATTTTCCAGCATCGGCAGTTCCTACTATCTCTTATCCTTGTGCATATAGTGTGGAAACACATTAGCTGTGAGCTCACCAATCTATGGAAGATGTGTTTACAGTGTGCTACAGCTTTTATGTGTACACATGTCTGTTATTTTGAAACTATGCTTGTTGACTTGTGCCAATTTAAATAATGTGGCGTCTATTAAATTAATATTGTCTCTGTGCTGTTACTTAAACTTTAATGGAAGGTTGATTACTGTTGAGAATACTGATGAATTATTCAGAGAATGCTTCGGTGGCAATCCAAATATCAGCACAAGTATTGGAGGTATTGTTACTTAACTGTATCACCTAAGAACTGAATCAGTGATGTTATGAAGCGGAGGTCAGCCCCCTCTGATAACTAAAACCACGGAAATACACGGAGAAGCTCACCTTGCCTCAGAATCTGTTAAAGGAAACATGAAAAGTATAACCTGCCTCTCTCCTCCCAATTTGTTATAAAGGGAAGGTTAAATGAAATGAACACCTGACAGTCACTCTATAATCTCCAATTAACAATTTCTTTATCTAACTCTAACAGTGAACAAATTAGCATAACTAGTAACAAGCCAAATAGTTCCTCCTTAACTACTGACTATTCCCAAAAGGAACAAAACTCTAATGGTATGCTGTTCTAACAAATAAAAGTCCCACTTACATGAATTAAATCAAATGAATAAAAATTAATAATCACCAGCTTCAAAATCTCCCTTCCCCCCACCACCGCATCCCAAAACCAGCCCAGCTCGTTCCCACCTGCCTAACCTGTTCTTTCTCTCACCTATCCCTTCCTCCCACCTCAAGCTACACCTCCATTTCCTACCTACTAACCTCATCCCGTCCCCTTGACCTGTCCATCCTCCCCAGACTGACCTATTCCCTCCCTACCTCCCCACCCATACTCTCCTCTCCACCTATTTTCTCCACTATCCACCTTCGGTCCGCCTCCCTCTCTCTCCCTATTTATTTCACAATCCTCTCTCATCCCTCTTTTCTGATGAAGGGTCTAGGCCTGAAATGTCCGCTTTTGTGCTCCTAAGATGCTGCTTGGCCTGCTGTGTTCATCCAGCTCCACACTTTGTTAGCTCTGATATTCAAACTGGTTGCCTTTATAACGAAACATGAGTGCTGCCTGGGTTGTTAACCATACAGCATTTTGATACAACTGTTTCAATTTCAGGAGCTCCCGTCCACCTGCACATCTTTGTTTCTAATCTCCAAGCCTAGTAAAGCACATACTCTTTTAAAGGGACCATGCACTCTTTCCTCCTATCATTTTACAAACAAATTCTAACATCCTGCCTTCCAATCCACAAGAGCTGTACCCAACTTTGCAACAATGAGCAAGAAAAAGAAGTTCCTGAAAAAGTAGCCCCAGAAAATCAAAAAGTAGCTCTTAGTAAAACATTTTGGCACCCGACCTTCCAAATACGTTTTTCAGCAAGCTCTGGATTCCAACAAAAACAATCCCAGGTCACCTTGGTCCATGTTGGAAGGGACCAAAATCATTAATTTATTAAATACATCCAATTATGTTGTAAGTTCATCAAGCTAGAGGATTTACTTTAATTGCAAAGACATTGCCTAATTTGCTGGATATTTCCATCATGTTCTGTTTATATGCCTGGATATTAACTTACACTTAGTTGCTGGCCATCTGCAGAATTCATCTATGGCCTATACGTGGCTCCAATGATTTCAAACAAAATTCTTGATTTTAAACAAAGTGAGCAAAGTAAAAATTTATTAATTGACAGTGTCAAAAACCACCCAGAGCTGGTGATCAAATACCTTGGGGACAGGTGCAACAGTTTTGTAAGGATGCTCAACAGTGCCGGAAATAGGAAGAATCATTATTGCTTTACAACACACCACTGCCAAGACTGACCTCAGTTCAATGTTTCTCAACTATTTCACGCAAGATGGGAGGGGCAGATGACACCAGTGAGCAGGGTTTGAAGGGTATGGGGTGGGAGGTGGGGCAGGGAGGGAGTGGGTGTGGAGGGAGAGAACTCTGGAAGAGGTTGTGTAAGTGGAAAGGCTGACAATAGTTAGGCAAGACTTCTGTGGTGGTCCTTGTAGTTTGGCAGTATTTTGGGGGATGATGTAAAGCAAAAGTCTACCATCATGCCATTCTAAGCCCTGCAAACTCTATCTCCCCTTCCCTCTCTTCTATCAGGTCCTTCTCACCTAATCTACTGCACAGTTGCAAAAATCGCTTTTGTGATCCAGTGACATCATTTCAAGTCTCATCAATGGAGCTGTTAAGCTTAAATTCAATTAAGCAAACTAAATATGGAATAAAAAGCTCATTTTCAGTAATGGTGACTATGAAACACCAGATTGTCATAAAAATGTATTTTGTTTACTAATGTCCTTCAGAGAAGGAAATACGCCATATTTCCCAGGTCAGGCCTATGTAGGACTCCAGACCAACAACAACGTGGTTGGCTCATAACTATTACCTGGACTGAATTTGCAAGCTTTATTCAACCAACAAAAAAACACCCAGAAACACCAGAAACACCTTGAACTCTTCCTTAAACGTACTTTCAAAACATAGCAGTTCAAGAAGGCAACTAATCATCACTTTCTTGAGTACAATCAGGGATGAATAAAAGGCACTGGCCTTGCCAGCTATGCTCAAGCCATATGAATGCATTTAAAAAACTTTGGCCTTTTTTTCAAGAGAGAAAACCTGCAGCTGGTTTAGAAATTTCTACCAGGTGATAATAAATCTTGTATCAATCTAGTAAATGTTTTTTGCCATTCTCCTGTGCCACCATATCCATGCTTATAAAATGAAGACCAGGATTGTTCAGTTCTCCAAATGTGATATAAGTAGAATTCTATACAAGTTTAATGCAACTTTTTCGCCTTTCAGTTGTATCCCTCTAAAATGAACACCACTGATGTGTTTTTTTAGCGCCCTTCATAAACTTTCAGCACTTAATTTTTTGTCCCCATTTGAACATCCAGATCCCTCCACTCCCCAACCGAATTAATCTTCATTTTTCCTACCAAAATGTACCATGGCACGATGACCTGTAATGAAGTTCATTTACCAATTACATACCGATCTGCACTGTTATATATGTCTGCATTTTGTTGAAGTTCTATTCTATATGAACTCCAATTTGGAGTAAATTGCAAATTTTAAAATTGTAATTTCAATTCTCAAATCCAAATTGTTTATATATAAATTGGAGAATAGCAGTACTCACCCCTGAGTAATATCAGCCTTCCTCCTTAACCTTATCAAATATCTTTAAGAAATATAACTTTGTTATGCCTACTACCCTTAGAAACCTATCTGTTCCTTTCTCAAATAAATTTTTCATTTCTTGTGTGTCTCTAGTTGCTGGCAGCTCAGACTCTAATGTGCAAGTCTGCAGGATGCTAGAGGCCAATAGGCAAAAGAGGCAATTAGTTTGTGAGAGACAGTATGTGTTAGTCTGATGGGAAACAGTGCCAGAGACCAAAACTCTAAGTGGTATCAACACAACAAAAAGTGTAGATTGGTGAGAAGCTGATAATTTTCAATGTTTCATTCATTTAGTTAGTCTAAATAATAGACTTAGCTTGACAACTCAGTTCCATAAAATGCACAGACCGTGAAACTCCAGTCATGGACAAAATTTATTGAAAAAGTTATCAGTAGCAGTTGCTCAACCGTCAAATTTCACAACTCAGAACACATCGCAGCAGTATCCATAAACTTGAAAGTTATATGGATAACTTCTTTCCAAATGGAGTCACCCTTAAGGGATGACACTAATATGTCAGTTTAAAGGGCCTGTCTGTGACAATTTTATGACACTATGAATTCAATGATTGATCAAGTCTGATGCCACAAAGTGCATGTTTTACATTTTTTTATTACATCTTTGGGTAAGCATTAAACTATTTGCCTGCCATGTGGAGTAATCTGTATGCCATCCATAGGACATAGAATAAAACCAAGTATAGACTCCGGGACAGTCCTGCAGAATGGAGGGTAAATAAAGTCACTCCAATATTTAAAACGGGAGGCAGAGAGAAAACAGGGAATTATAGACCAGTAAACCTAACATTGGTAGTGGGGAAAATTCTCGAATCCATTATTAAAGGCTTTATAATGGAACATTTAGAAAACAGTGGCAGGATCACTCAGAGTCAGCATGAATTTATGAAGGGGAAATAATGCTTGCCAAGTCTGTTGGAATTCTATAAAGATGTAACTATTATAGTTGACAAGGCGGGAACCTGTCAATGTGGCACGTTTGGACTTACAGGAAGTGTTTGACGAACTCCCACATATTGTGCAAGATTAAAGCACATGGGATTGGGGCAAGTGTATTGAGGTGAATACAAAACTGGTTAGCAGAGAGTAAATAAATAGTAGGAATTAATGGGAGCTTTTCAAATTGTCAGGCAGTAACTAATTGGAGCAGTGCTGGGATCCCAGCTATTCATGATATATATTAATGATCTGGATGAGGGAACAAAATGTAACAGTTGGGTGGGAGGGTGAACTGTGATGAGGATGCAGAGATCTGTACAGGTTGGGTGATTGGGCTATTCAATGGCAAATGCAGTATAATTTGGATAAATGTGAGACTGTTCAATTTGGAAGCAAAAACAAGAAGGCAGATTATTACCTGAATGGCTGTAAATTGGGAGAGGGGAGTGTGCAACAGGGCCTGGGTGTCCTTGCACACCAGTCACTGAATGTAAGCATGCAGGTACAGAAGACGGTAAAGAAGGCAAATGGTATGTTGGTCTTCTTTGTGAGACGTTTCAAGTGCAGGTGCAGGAATGTGTTGTTGCAGTTATACAGGGGCCTGGTGAAGCTGCAGCCAGAATATTGTGCGCAATTTTGGTCTCCTTTTTTGAGGAAGTATGCTCTTGCTCCCTGCTGCGAAGGTACCAGGCTGATTCAAGGGATGAAAGAACTGATGTATGAAGAGAGACTGAGTAAGATAGGATTGTATTTGCTGGAGTTCAGATTAATGAGGGGGGGGGGAAATCTCATAGCGACGATTAAAATTTTAACAGGACAAGACAAGGCAGATGCAGGGAGGATGTTCCCGATGCTGGGCATGTCCAGAACCAGGGGTCACAGTATGAGGATTCAGAGTACATGATTTAGGACAGAGTTGAAGAGATATTTCTTCACCCAAGGAGTGGTGAGCCTGTCGAATTCATTACTACAGGAAGCAGTTGATGCCAAAACATTGAACGTACTCAAGAGACGGCTAGATGTAGCTCTCAGGGTGAATGGGATCAAAGGTTATGGGGAGAAAGCAAATTTATACTATTGAGTTGGACAATCAGCCATGATCGTGATGAATGGCTGAGCAGGCTCGAAGGGCCAAATGGCCTCCTCCTGCTCCGATCTTCTTAAAAAAACAGGCAGTACTTTAATTACGGATGACTTGAAGACTTGAATCTTCATTCAGATTGGAAGATTCAAATTGGCACATGAGGTTAAGGCAACCGACCATGAGGAAGAATTTATAGAATATATTCTGGACAGTTTCTTAGAACAACATATCATGACTCCAAACTGGAATTCGGGTATTTTGGATCTGGTACTATGGAATGAGACAAATTTCAAAGTAATCTGACTAAAAGCTCCCCTAGGAAACAGTAACCACAACCTGACAAAGTTTAGCATTCAGTTTGAGAAGGGGAGACTTAGGTGAGCTCATCATGTCTCCACCAACCCTCCAAACAGCATTCCTCCCAGACCTAGCCCCTGACATTATCCCTATCACCCCACATTTAGTTCATAGATTCATAGGATCCTTACAGTGTGGAAACAGGCCCTTTGGCCCATCAAGTCCACACCGACCCACACAGCATCCCACCCAGATCCATGCCCCTATTACCCACCTGATCCATTGACCCATTCATCCCTGAACACCAGGGGCAATTTAGCATGGCCAATCCATCTAGTCTGCCACCTGAAACCAGACCACCTGGAGGAAACCCACACTGACGCAGGGAGAATGTGCAAACTCCACACAGATAATTGCCCGAGGGTGGAATCGAACCCAGGACCCTGGCACAGTGAGGCAGCAGTGCTAACCACTGAGTCACAGTGCCATTGATTGCCGTACTTTGCAGGATATACAGCATCAAGAACAAAATAAAAGCAATAATTGGTATTTGAATGCTGCGCCATTTAACCAGACGACAAACACCTCCCAAATAAAGACAAAGCATGAAAAACCGGAAAACAGCCTACTCACCAGGGCATTTGGCCTAACACAAAACGTATACGTCTGCATTTTGACTAAAGTTTTCTCTCCCTCCTCGATGGTTCTGTAACTCGCACTACTCTAGTGGGTACGACTAGATTCAATCATCAGCTGTTGGGTAGCAGTGTAGACCAATATAGTACCACTACATAGTTGTATGCAGAGTGTTACAAAATACAATATAATTATTTTGGTGTTATGGGAACCAGAATATCAAATCTTAAAATAAAAAAATTGATTGCACAAGTTCATGTTAACTTTGTTAAAAACAACAGTATATGGTAAAAGTTGTTATTAACAGTATCAAACAGTAAAGGTTATCCTGTTATTTTACAAGACTTTGGAGGTGTGAAATAATATGCCTGCATTCCGGAATAACAATAAAAAATTAACATTTTAAACAGGTCTACTTCAATAATTGTACAACACTATACTACATATCACTAGGAGACAATGAGCTGAAATTGCTCAGTTTTGGATGGCTCGAAGATAATATATTTGGTTGAATCTCCTACAGGCTAGAACTGACAAAAAGTCTATTTTTAAGTGAGAATGGCTAAACCAACTAAGCTGCAACCTACAGAGCAATTTAGAATTGCCAATTCACCTAATCTGCACATCTTCAGGCTGTGGGAGGAAACCAGAGCACCAAGAGGAAATCCATGCAGACACATGGAGAACGTGCAGACTCCACATAGACAGTCACCCAAGGGTGGAATCGAACCTGAGTCCCTGGCACTGTGCTGACCACTTAGCCAAGTTGCTGTCCCTAGGTAGGGTATAAGTCAACTGTAGTTAACCAGTGAAGTTACCAAAAGCATGAAATTGAAAGAAAAAACAAAATGTGGCCAAGATTGTTGGGAAGCTTAGAGGCTCAGAGAGACTGGAAGTCTGGAATGCATTTACTTCATTGAAAAAAGTGTAACAGATAACACAGATGAACCAACATACATGAAGATTGGTGGAGTTCCTGATAGTGCCAATGATTGTAAAAGGATACAATGGGATATAGATAGATTGGCAACTTGGGCACAGAAATGGCAGATGGAGTTTAATCCAGACAAACTGGAGGTGCGAATTATACTGCTAATGGCACAACCTTTAGGAACGTTAACAGATAGACAGATCTGGGTGTACAGATCCACAGTTCCCTAAAAGTGGCAACACAGTTGTCCAAAATGATTAAGATGTCACATGATATGCTTGCCTTCATCAGATGGGCATGGAGTAGGAGAGTTGGCAAACCATGTTGCAGCAAAGAAAAATAAGAGATAGCACAGTGTGGAGCTGGAGGAACACAGCAGGCCAGGCAGCATCAGAAGAGCAGGAAAGCTGATGTTTCGGGTCAGAACCCTTCTTCAGAAGGATCTTCACTGTATTACCTCTGACTCCAGCATCGGCAGCTCTTACTACAATGCAGCTATATAAAACATTTGTTAGGCAGAATTTGGAGTACTGTGTGCAGATTTGGTCACCCAATTACTAGAAGGACATGGAAGCTTTGGAAAGATGACAGAGAAGTTTCACCAAGTGTTGCCCAGTAATGAGGGCATTAGCTATGAGGAAGGGTTAAAAAGACTAGGATTGTTTTCACTGGAAAGACAGCGGCTGAGAGGAGACATGATAGAGGTCTATAACATTCTGAGAGGCATAGCTAAGGTGGATAGTCAGAGGCTTTTTCCCAGGGTTGAAGTTTCAATTACAAGGGGTCACAGATTAAAGGTGAGAGGGCAAAAGATTAAAGGAGAAGTACAAAGACAAGGAAAATTACAGCATAGGAACAGGCCCTTCAGCCCTCCAAGCCTGCGCCAATCGAGATCCTCTGTTTAAACCTGTCATCTATTTTCTCAGGGACTGTATCCCTTTGCTCCCTGCCCATCCATGTACCTGTCCAGATACATCTTGAAAGACATTAACATGTCTGCGTCTACCACCTCCGCTGGCAATGCGTTCCAGGCACCCACCACCCTCTGCATGAAGAACTTTCCATGCGTATCTCCCATAAACTTCCCTCCCCTCACTGTGAACTCATGACGCCTAGTAATTGAGTCCCCCACTCTGGGAAAAAGCTTCTTGCTATCCACGTTGTCTATATCCCTCATGATTTTGTAGACCTCAATCAGATCCCCCCTCAATCTCCGGCTTTCTAATGAAAATAATCCTAATCTACTCAACCTTTCTTCATAGCTAGTGCCCTCCATACCAGGCAACATCCTGGTGAACCTCCTCTGCACCCTCTCCAAAGTGTCCACATCCTTTTGGCAATGTGGCAACCGGAACTGTACACAGTACTCTAAATGTGGCCAAAACGAAGTCTTATACGACTGCAACATGACCTGCCAACTCTTGTACTCAATAGCCCGTCCGATGAATGAAAGCATGGAAGCTTTGGAAAGATGACAGAGAAGGTTCACCAAGATGTTGCCCAGTCATGAGGGCATTGGCTATGAGGAAGGGCTTCTTGACTACTCTATTGACCTGCGTTGCCACCTTCAGGGAGCAATGGACTTGAACACCCAGATCTCTCTGTACATCAATTTTCCCCAGGACTTTTCAATTTATTATGTAGTTCGGTCTTGAATTAGATCTTCCAAAATGCATCACCTCCCATTTGCTCAGATTGAACTCCGTCTGCCATTTACCTGCCCAACTCTCCAATCTATCTATATTCTGCTCTAATCTCTGACAGTCCCCTTCACTATCTGCTACTCCACCAATCTTCATGTCATCTGCAAACTTGCTAATCAGACCACTTATACCTTCCTCCAAATCATTTACGTATATCACAACCAACAGTTGTAACAGCACAGATCCCTGTGGAACACCACTGATTACAGGTCTCCAATTTGAGAAATCCCCTTCCTCTACTACTCTCTGTCTCCTGTTGCCTAGCCAGTTTTTTATCCATCGAGCTTGCACGCCCTGGACCCAATGCCACTTCATTTTCTCCATCCACCTGCCATGGGGAATCCTATCAAACGCCTTACTGAAGTCCATGTATAATACATCTACAGCCTTTCCCTCATCAATCAACTTTGTCACGTGCTCAAAGAAATCTATTAACTTGGTAAGACATGACCATCCCGGCAGAAAACCATGTTGTCTATCACTGATAAGTCCATTTTGTTCCAAATGGGAATAGATTTTATATCTCAGTGTCTTCTCCAGCAGCTTTCCGACAACTGACGTCAGGCTCACCGGTCGATAATTACCTGGATTATCCTTGCTACCCTTCTTAAACCAGGGGACAACATTAGCAATTCTCCAGTCCTCCGGGACCTCAACCATGTTTAAGCATGCTGCAAAGATATCTGTTAAGGCCCTGGCTATTTCCTCTCTTGCTTCCCTCAATAATTGACGTGGTGTACATGGACTTCAGTAAAGCCTTTGATAAGGTTCCACATGGTAGGCTATTGGTCAAAATACGGAGGCATGGGATTGAGGGACGTTTAACAGTTTGGATCAGAAACTGGCTTTCTGTAAGAAGGCAACGAGTGGTGGTTCATGGAAAATATTCAGACTGGAGTCAGGTCACTAGTGGTGCGCCTCAAGGATCTGTTTTGGGACCAGTGCTGTTTGTCATTTTTATAAATGACTTGGACGAAGGCAAAGGTGGTTGGGTTAGTAAGTTTGCAGATGAGAGTAATATTGGTGGAGTGGTGGACAGTGTGGAAGAATGTTGTAGGGAGACTTGGATAAACTCCAGAATTGGGCTGAAAGATGGCAAATGGAGTTCAATGCGGATAAATGTGAGGTGATTCACTTTGGGAAGAATAATAGGAAAGCAGAATGGTCAAAGGCAAGATTCTTGGTAGTGTAGGCGTGCAGAGGGATCTTGGTGTCCATGTACATAGATCCCTGAAAGTTGCCACCCAGATTGACAGTGCTATTAAGGTGGCTTACAGTGTGTTAGGTTTTATTGGTAGAGGGATTGAGTTCTGGAGCCGTGATGTCATGCTGCAACTGTACAAAATGCTAGTGCAGCCTCACTTGGAATATTGCGTGCAGTTCCAGTCACGCCATTACAGGAAGGATGTGGAAGCAATGGAAAAGGTGCAGAGGAGATTTACCTGGATGTTGCCTGGTCTGGAGCTAAGGCCTTATGAAGGAAAGGCTGAGCAACTTAGGGCTGTTCTGATTGGAGAGAAGGCTAAGAGGGGATTTAATTGAGGCATACAAGATGATTAGAGGATTAGATAGGCTGAACAGTGAGAGTCCTTTTCCGAGGATGATGACATCAGCTTGTACGAGGGGGCATAGCTACAAATTGAGGGGTGATAGATGTAAGACATATGTCAGAGGCAGGTTCTTTACTCAGCCTGCCAATGTAGTTAACTCAGCCACAGTAGGGGCATTTAAACAGCCCTAGATAAGCATATGAATGATGATGGAATAGTGTAGGAGGATGGGCTTAGATTAGTTCACAGGTCTGTGCAACATCAAGGGCCAAAGGGCCTGTTCTGCACTGTATTGTTCTATGTTCTATAACCTGGGATAGATCCCATCCAGACCTGGGGACTTGTCCATTTTAATGCCTTTTAGGATACCCAACACTTCCTCCCTCTTTATGCCGACTTGACCTAGAGTAATCAAACATCCATCCCTAACCTCAACTTCTGTCATGTCCCTCTCCTTGGTGAATACTGATGCAAAGTACTCATTAAGAATGTCACCCTTTTTCTCTGACTCAACGCATAACTTTACTTCTTTGTCCTTAAGTGGGCCAATCCTAGAGCAACCCCTTGCTCTTTATATATGAATAAAAGGCTTTGGGATTTTCCTTAACCACATTTGCTGAAGATATCTCATGTCCCCTTTTAGCCCTCTTAATTCCTTGTTTCAGATTTGCCCTACATTCCCGATATTCTTCCAAAGTTTCGTCTGTCTTCAGTCGCCTAAACTTTATGTATGCTTCCTTTTGCACTTAGGTAGGCTCACAATTTCACCTGTCATCCATGGTTCCCTAATCTTGTCATTTCTATCCCTCATTTTCACAGGAACATGTCTCTCCTGCATGCTAATCAACCTCTCTTTAAAAGCCACCCATATATCAAACGTGGATTTACCTTCAAACAGTTTCTCCCAATCTACATTCCCCAATTCCTGCCGAATTTTGGTATAGTTGACCTTCCCCCCGTTTAGAACTCTTCCTTTAGGACCACTCTCGTCTTTTTTACAACAATATTAGGCAGGAACTGGAGAATGTAGATTGGGGCAGACATTTGAGGGCAAATCAATATCTGGTGTGTGGAAGTCTTTCAAGTGTAAGTGGCTGGGAACTCAGGACTAGCAAGTTCCTGTAAGAATGAAGAATAAGTATGACAAGTTTAGGGAACCTTGGATAATGAGAGATATTGTGAGCCTAATAAAAAAAAGGGGGCATTTATCAAGGCTAGGAGGCTGGGAACAAATGAAGCAAGGATGGAATACAAGGAAAGTCGAAAGAAAATTAAGCAAGGCGTCAGGAGGGCTAAAATAGGCCATTGAAAGTCATTGGCCACACAGGATTACAGACAATTCCAAGGCTTTGTATACATACATAAAGAACAAGAGCATAGCAAATAAGATGGTTGGCCTACTCAAGGACAAGAAGGGGAATTTATGTGTGGAGTCAGAGGAAAGGGGTGAAGCTTGCTGAAAGAAGACAGAGGGTGGTAGTTGATGGGAAATGTTCATCCTGGAGACCAGTTACTAGTGGTGTACTGCAAGGGTCGGTGTTTGTCATTTTTATAAATGACCTGGATGAGGGTGTAGAATGATGGGTTAGTAAATTTGCAGATGACACTAAGGTCGGTGGAGTTGTGGATAGTGACAAAGAATGCTGTAGGTTGCAGAGAGACATAGATAAGCTGCAGAGCTGGGCTGAGAGGTGGCAAATGGAGTTTAATGCAGACAAGTGTAAGGTGATGCACTTTGGTAGGAGTAGCCGGAAGGCAAAGTACTGGGCTAATGGTAAGATTCTTAGCAGTGTAGATGAGCAGAGAGATCTCGGTGTCCATGTACACAGATCCTTGAAAGTTGCCACCCAGGTTGACAGGGCTGTTAACAAGGCATACAGTGTTTTAGCTTTTATTAATAGAGGGATCAAGTTCCGGAACCAAGAGGTTATGCTGCGGCTGTACAAAACTCTGGTGCGGCCACACTTGGAGTATTGTGTACAGTTCTGGTCACCGCATTATAAGAAGGATGTGGAAGCTTTGGAAAGGGTGCAGAGGAGATTTACTAGCATGTTGCCTGGTATGGAGGGAAGGTCTTATGAGGAAAGGCTGAGGGACTTGAGGCTGTTTTCATTAGAGAGAAGAAGGTTGAGAGGTGACTTAATTGAAACATATAACATAATCAGAGGGTTAGATAGGGTGGATAGGGAAAGCCTTTTTCCTAGGATGGTGACGGCGAGCACGAGGGGGCATAGCTTTAAATTGAGGGGTGAAAGATATAGAACAGATGTCAGAGGTAGTTTCTTTACTCAGAGAGTAGTAAGGGAATGGAACGCTTATCCTGCAACGGTAGTAGATTCGCCAACTTTAGGTACATTTAAGTCGTCATTGGACAAGCATATGGACGTACATGAAATAGTGAAGGTTAGATGGGCTTCAGATCGGTATGACAGGTCGGCACAACATTGAGGGCCAAAGGGCCTGTACTGTGCTGTAATGTTCTATGTTCTATGTTCATGTTCTAAGTATTAAATGAGTACTTTGCATCAGTATTCACCATAGAGAAGGACTTGGATGATTAGTCTGGGGTAGTGTGTACAGATAGTTAGAGTCAAGGTGAGATCAAAAAGGAGGTGGTACGAGGGCTCTTGAAAAACATTAAGGCAGACAAGTCCCTAGGGCCTGATGAGATACACACCAGAATACTGATGGAGGCAAGGGAGGAAATTGCTGGGGCCTTGAGGGAAATCTTTGTATCCTCAATGGTTACAGCGGAGGTCCCAGAGATTACAGAATGGCCAATGTTGCTCCTTTTTTAAGAAGGGTGGCAAGGATAATCTAGCTAATTACAGTACAGTCAGCCTTACATCAATGGTAGGGAAATTATTGGAGAGGATTCTTCGAGACAGGATTTACTCCCATCTGGAAATAAGTAGGCTTATTAGCGAGAGGCAACATGGTTTTGTAAAGGGAGGTCATGTTTCTAGCTTGGTTGAGTTTTTTGAAGAGGTGATGAAGATGATCGATGAGGGTAGGGCAATGGATGTTGCCTACATGGACTTCAGTAATGCCTTTGACAAGGCCTCTCCTGGTAGGCTTATACAGAAGGTAAAGCTGCACGGGGTCAGATGTGAGCTTGCAAAATGGATAAAAAACTAGCTCAGTAATAGAAGACAGAGGGTAGCATTGGGTGTGTTTCTGAATGGTGGGCTGTGACTAGTGGCGTTCCTCAGGAATCAGTGTTGGGGGAAAATGTAATTAGTCTGATTAGTAAGTTTGCCAGTGACACAGAAGTTGGTGGAATTGCAGATAGTGATGAGGACTGTCAAAGGATACAGCTGGATAGATTGGTTGGTGACTTGGGTAGAGAGATGGTAGATGGCATTTAATCTGGTAAAATACGAGGTAAGGCATTTTGGAAGGTTTAATCCATTAAATATACATTAAATGGCAGAACTCTTAGGAGTACTGATAGGAAAAACACAAGAGAGGTGCCAGATGACTGGGCAAGAATGTGACATACTTATTCAACAAATACAGCAAGATTTGGACAATATCCAGGCTTGAACTGATAAGTGGCAAGTAACATTCACACCACGCAAATGCCAGGCAATGACCATCTCCAATAAGAGACCACCTGATTTTCGGCCCTTGATATTCAATGGTGTTACCGTTTCTGAATCACCCATGTTCAACATCCTCAGGGTTACCATTAAGCAGAAAATGAACTGGACATTCCATGTAACCACGGTGGCTATAACAGAAGGACACAGGTTTGGAATACTGAGATGAGTAACTCACCTCCTGACTCCCCAAAGCCTGTCCACCATCCACAAGGCACAATTCAGGAGTATAACAGAATGCTCCACAATTCCTAGATGAGTGCAGCTCCAAAAATACTGAAGAAGCTTGAAGCCATCTCAGGCAAAGCAGCTCACTTAATTGGAAGAGCTCTCATTTAGCATGCCAGAGGTAGTGGGATCGATGCCCGCATTCTCCAGAATGTTCTTCTGAGGAGCTTATACATTTAGGGCTGCACTGTGGCTCAGTTTTTAGCACTGCTGCCTCACAGTGCCAGGGACCCAGCTTTGATTCTACCTTCAGGCGATTGTGTGTGGAGTTTCCACATACTCCACGTGTCTGCATGTGTTTCTTCCCACAGTCCAAAGATGTGTAGGCTAGGTGGTTTGGTCATGCTAAAATTGCCTGTAGTGCTCAGGGATGAGTAGATTAGGGGGATGGGTTCTGGGTGGGATGCTCTGAGGGTCAGCATGGACATGTTGGGCAGAGAACCTGTTTCCATACTGTTGAGATTCTATGGATTCTAAGATCTATGATCCACAAGCTCCCTCCATTTTTGATGTTCATTAACCACAGTGTGTACTATCTACGAGATGCACTGCAGAAATTCACCAAAGAGCTTGAGACAGCACCTTTCAAACTCATGACCACTTTCATTTGGAAGGACAAGGGTAACAGGTATAAGGGATCACTATCTTCTGCAAGTTTCCCTCCAAGCTATTCACCAACCTGACCTGGGGTTGTAGTACCATTCACTCATTGTTGCTTAGTCAAAATATTGGATTCCCTACCTCAAAGCACTGAGGATCTACCTACAGTACAAGATCTGCAGTGGCTCAAGGTGATAGTTCACCACCAACATCTCAAGGGCAACTAAGGACAGGTAATAAATGTTGGCCAGCCAGCCATGCCCATGACCCACAAGTGAATATATTTCTAAAAATCTACAGAGATAGTGGATGCACTGGTAGTAATTCTCCAAGAATCCTTAGATTCAGGACAAGTAAAATAGGATTGAAAAACTCCCAGTATAACACCTTTACTCAAAAAGGGAAGGAGACAAAAACAGTTTATTATTGGCCAGTAAGTTTAAAATACTAGAGTCTATTATAAAGTTCTTAAGAGCACCGCACTTAGAAATACAACATAAAATCAAACGGAGTCAGCATGGCTTCGTGAAGGAAAATCATACCTCACAAATTCATTGTAATACTTTAAAGCAGTATCAAGCATAAGCGAAAAAGGGGAATGTATAAATTCAACATATTTGGATTTCAAGAAGTTGCTTAGCAAAACATTAGGCAACCAGATAAGAATCCAGGATGTTTAAAGTAGTAGAAGACAGAGTTGGGATAGGAAAGCATTTTCAGGATGACAAGCTGCAACTGAAAGGGTGCAACTGGGAACAATGTTGGGGCTCCAATTATTTACAATATATTTTAATCACTAGGATGAGAAATGTGATGTACAGCAGACACGTTTGTGGATGACAAATTCATGGAGCAGCATGGTGGCTCAGTGGTTAGCACTGCTACCTAACAGCACTGGGGACCCAGGTTCGACCCCACCCTCATGCCACTGTCTGTGTGGAGTTTGCACGTTCTCTCCTTGTCCATGTGGATTTTTGCTGGGTGCTCTAGTTTCCTCCCATAGTCAAAAGATGTGCAGGCTAGGTGGATTGGCTGTGCTAAATTGCCCATCATGTGTAGCTTAGGTGTGTTAGCCATGGGAAATACAGGGAAAGGGCATGGGGATGGTTATGGGATTCTTTGGAGAGTTGGTGTGGACTTGTTGGGTCAAAGGGCCTGTTTCCACACTGTAAGGATTTGAGTCAATAACACAGAGTCTGCAGAAGGTTACAGACAGGTTAAGCAAGTGGGCAAAAACTTTGCAGATGTGTACGTTTCAACAATAGTAGCTTGCATGATAGACACAAATCTGCAAACATTAATTCCCTCCACTGCCCATATTCAGTAACAAATTGTGTACCACCTACAAAGAAACTAGAAGTAGAATTGAGTCAATTTTGCTATTCAAGCCTGCTCCATGCTCCACCATTCAACATGATCATGGTTGATCCTCTATCTCAATGCCACATTCCCACTTTCTCTCCATACTCCTTGATTCTTTTAACATCTAAAAACATATCTCCTTCTTGAATGAATTCAATGACTTGATCTCCATAGCCCTCTATGATAAATAGTTCAACAGGTGCACTATCCTTGGAAGGAAGAAATGTTTCCTCACATCAGTCCTAAAAATGGTTTCCCCTGCATCCTGACAGACTGTCCCAGTTTGAGACTCCATAATCGGTGAAAACACTCTGCCTGCATTTGGTCTGTCCTGCCTAGTTAGAATTTTATACTTTTCAAACAAATCCCCTGTCTGCCTTCTAAATTCTAGTGAATACAGATCCAGTCAAACTAATCTCTCCTCATAGGACAGTCTTGCCATCCCCAGTTTCAGCCAAGTGAAACTCCACTACACCCCCTCCACATTAAGTATACCCTTTCTTAGATGTTGAGATGAATACTCAGGCTTTCTGTTTTTCACTTTGAAGTATGTAACTTCTCGTTTATCATGTTATACAGTATCTGCCATGAGTTTGCCCACTCATCCAACTTGTCTAAATTACTCTGAAGCATCCTGTATCCTCTCTCAACTCTCAATCTCTTCCATTTTTGTGTCATCAGCAAACTTGGAAATAAGGCATTTGGTTCCTTCATCCAAGTCATACATTTTCTGAACAGCTGGGGGCCAAGCACTAGTCCTTGTGGTACCCTACTAGTCACTAGGCCCACTAATTGCCCCTCTTTGTTTCCTGTCCGTCAATTCTCAATCCATGACAATATATCATCGTCTATTCCATGTACTTTAATTTTATCCACTTACCTTTTAAAAGGGACCAGATCAAAAGCATTCTGAAAATCCGAATACACTACATAGATAGGATGAATGCATTTAGTCTTTTTCTCAGCGATGGGCAACTGAAAACTAAAGGGCATAAGTTTAAGGTGAGAGGGCAAAGATTTAAGAAGGATCTGAGGGGCAGCTTCTTCACACAGAGAGTGGTGCATATATGGAATGGGCTGCCAGCGAAAGTAAATGAGGTTGGTACAATAGCAACACTTAAAAAACTCCCCCTCCCACTCTTTGAACGACGTGTCCGTGTGGGCCTCCTGCAGTGCCACAACGATGCCACCCGAAGGTTGCAGGAATAGCATCTCAAATTTCACTTGGGAACCCTGCAGCCCAATGATATCAACGTGGACTTCACAAACTTCAAAATCTCCCTTCCCCTGACCGCATCCCAAAACTAGCCCAGCTCGTACCTGCCTCCCTAAACTGTCCTCAAACCTATCCACACCTCCCATCTCTAGCCCCAACCCAACTCCTCCCTACTAGCCTCACCCCTCTTCCTTGACCTGTCCATCCTCCCTGGACCAATCTATCCCCTCCCTAACTCACTTTTACTGGCTCCATCCCCACCTCCTTGACCTGTCCATCCTCCTTGGACTGACCTATCTCCTCCCTAACTCCCCACCTACACTCACCATTACTGGCTCCATCCCCACCTCTTTGACCTGTCTGTGTCTTTTTCATCTATCTTCTCCTCTATCCATCTTCTATCTGCCTCCCCCTTTTTCTCCCTATTTATTTCAGATCCCCCTTCCCCATTTCTGAAGAAGGGTCGAGGCCCAAAACAACTGCCTTCCTGCTCCTCTGATGCTGCTTGGCCTGCTGTGTACATCCAGCTGTACACCTTTTTATCGCACATGTAAAAAACGTTTGGATAGGCACATGGATGGGAAGGTTTTAGAGGGTCATGGACCAGATGCAGGCAAATAGAACCAGCTGAGTGGGCATCCATGTTCAGCATCGACTGGTTTGGGCCAAAAGGCTGTTTCCATGCTGTATTACTCCATAGTCTATGATTACATCAACTGGTTTCCCCAACCCTCCCCTCAACAGACAGACTTGGAAATGTATCATGGTTCCTTCAGTACAGCCTGCTCAAAATTTTGGAATTTCCTCCCTAGCATTCTTGTGGGTCAACCGGGACAAAATGGAATGCAGCAGTTGAACAAGATGGCTCACCAACACTTGCTCAAGGGCAACAAAGGATGAGTAATAAATGCTGGCCCAGCCACCCATGCCCACATCCCACAAGTAAAGTTAAAAAAAAAATAATTATTTTCTAATTTAAATTTTTACATCACAGCAATGGCATGGTGTGTTTAGGGCTCTGTTGTTTTTCTTTGGGGAAGTTTTTGAAGAAATAATAGCAATTGATTTGTTTTAGGTTTAACAGCATTTTAATCCCAACATAATGTGTAGGTTGCTCCATGATCCAGCTTTTGTGGCTGAGGATTTGGTCACTTGTGCAAAATGTCCTTCAAGAGTGTAGTCACACTCAACTGAGATACTTGCCTCAACATCATCCTTAGTTGATTGAGACATCCTGGAATAAATGCGAAGACCATTTTATCAGGAAAGAATTAGTTACAGCAAATGGTTTCAACGTTGCTTTCCAATTTAAAGAGAGTTAAGTTACACAGTAAAGAATTTATTAAGGTCCCAACTTAAAATTAGATCTAGGGAATTATGAATCAACACATAAAACATTGAGATGGATTGAGGTTGAGAGGGTGGAAAGTGTCAAGTTCCGAGGAGTAATGATAACCCACAAACTGTCCTGAACTTTTTACGTAGATGTGATGGTCAAGAAGGCACAACAACACATCTTCTTCCTCAGGCAGCTCAAGAAATGGGGCATGTCCATAAGGACCCTCACTGATTTTTACAGATGCACCACTGAAAGCATACTGTCCAGGAACAAAATGGCCTGGTACAGCAACTGTTCTGCCCAGGGCTATAAGAAACTACTGAAGGTTGTGTGCACAGCACAGACCATCACGAAAGCCAACCTTCCAGCCACGGACTCCATTTCCATGGCTCATTGTCATGTAAAGGCTGTCAACATCATTAAGGACCCATCACACGCCAGTAATGCTTTTCTACAACCACTTCCATTTTGCAGAAGATATAGAAGCTTGAACACGCACCAGCATCTTCAGGAGCATAGAACATGGAACATAGAACATAGAACATTACAGCGCAGTACAGGCCCTTTGGCCCTCGATGCTACGCTGACCTGTGAAACCAAATTGAAGCCCATCTAACCTGCACTATTCCATTATTCTCCATATGTTTATCCAATGACCATTTAAAAGTCCTTAAACTTGGCAAGTCTACTACCGTTGCAGGCAGGACATTCCACACCCTTACTACCCTCTGAGTAAAGAACCTACCATTGACATCTGTCCTATATCCATCATCCCTCAATTTAAAGCTATGTCCCCTCGTGCTAGCCATCTCCATCTGAGGAAAAAGGCTCATACTGTCCACCTTATCTAATCCTTTGATCATCTTGTATGTCTATATTAGGTCAACTCTTAACCTTCTTCTCTCTAACAAAAATAGCCACAAGTCCCTCAGCCTTTCCGCATACGACCTTCCCTCCATACCAAGCAACATCCTAGTCAATCTCCGCTGCACCCTTTCCAATACTTCCACTTCCTTCCTATAATGCGGCAACCAGAACTGTACGCAATACTTCAAGTGCGGCTGTACCAGAGTTTTGTACAGCTGCAACATGACCTCATGGCTCCGAAACGCAATCTCTCTACCAATAAAACCTAACACACCTTACGCCTTCTAAACAACCTTATCAACCTGGGTGGCAACTTTCAGCGATCTATGTACATGGACACCAAGATCTCTGTGCTCAGCCGCACTACCAAGAATCTTACCATTAGCCCAGTATTTTGTATTCCTGTTACTCCTTCCAAAGTGAATCATCTCACACTTTTCCGCATTAAACTCCATTTGCCACCTCTCAGCCCATCTCTGCAGCTTATCTATGTTCCTTTGTAACCTGCAACATCCTTCCGCACTTTGCACAACTGCACCTACTTTAGTGTCATCTGAAAATTCCTTCATCCTTGGGCTCCTAAGATGCTGCTTGGCCTGCTGTGCTCCTCCAGCTTCACGCTGTGTTGTCTTGGATTCTCCAGCATCTGCAGTTCCCATTATCCCTCAGCCCACAAACAGCAGTGGTCCCCAAGACAGATCCTTGGGTACACCACCAGTAACTGAACTCCAGGATGAACATTTCCCATTAACCACTGCCCTCTGTCTTCTTCCAGCTAGCCAATTTCTGATCCAAACTGCTAAATCATCCTCAATCCCATGACTCTGCATTTTCTGCAATAGCCTACCTTGGGGAACCTTATCAAACGCTTTACCCTCATCCACCTGTTTCGTCACCTTCTCAAAGAGCTCAATAAGGTTTGTGAGGCACAACATACCCTTCACAAAACCATGTTGACTATCCCTAATCAAATTATTCCTTTCTAGATGATTATAAATCCTATCTCTTATAATCCTTTCCAACACTTTACCCACAACTGAAGTAAGGCTCACTGGTCTGTAATTACCAGATTGACCCTCCTCCCCTTCTTGAACAAGGGGACAACATTTGCTATCCTCCAGTCTTCTGGCACTATTCCTGCAGATAATGATGACATAAAGATCAAAGCCAAAGGGTCTGCAAATCTCCTCCCTAGCTTCCCAGAGAATCCTAGGATACATCCCATTCGGCCCAAGGACCTTATCTATTTTCACACCTTCCAAAATTGCTAAAACCTCCTCCTTATGAACCTCAATCCCATCTAGTCGAATAGCCTGTATCTCAGTATTCTCCTCGAAAACACTGTCTTTTTCCTGTGTAAATACTGACGAAAAATATTCATCTAGCGCCTCTCCTATCTCTTCGGACTCCATGCACAATTTCCCACTACTGTCCTTGACTGGCCCTAATCTTACTCTAGTCATTCTTTTGTTCCTGACATACCTATAGAGAGCTTTAAGGTTTTCCTTGATCCTACCTGCCAAAGACTTCTCATGTCACCTCCTGTCTCTTCTTAGCTCTCTCTTTTGGTCCTTCATGGCTAACTTGTAATTCTCAAGTGCCCTAACTGAGCCTTCACGCCTCATCTTTACATAAGCCTCCCTCTTCCTCTTGACAACAGTTTCAACTTCTTTAGTAAACCACGGTTCCCTCGCTTGACCACTTCCTCCCTGCATGAAAGGTATATGCTTATCAAGGACAAGCATTAGCTGTTCCTTGAACAAGTTTCACATTTCAATTGTGCCCAACCCCTGCAGTTTCCATCTCCATCCTATGCATCCTAAATCTTACCTAATTGCCCCATAATTGCCTTTCCCCCAGCTAAAACTCTTGCCCTGCAGTATATATCTATTCCTTTTCCTATTCCTATTCCTACCTATTCCTAGGTGGATTGCCCGTAGTATTCAGGGATGTGTGGGTTATAGGGGGATGGGTCTGGGTGGGATATATCAAGGGGCGATTTGTTGGGCTGAAGGGCCTGTTTCCACATTGTAGGGAATCTAACACTAAATCTAAAAACTTTGCATCGCTAAAGTAAACATAACCGAACTGTAGTCACTATCACCGAAGTGCACACCTACCTCCAAATCTAACACCTGGACTGGTTCATTATCCAGAACCAAATCCAAAGTGGCTTCACCCTAAACCAGCCCAGTTCATCCCCTCCCCCCACTGCACCACACAACCAGCCCAGCTCTTCCCCCCCACCCACTGCATCCCAAAACCAGTCCAACCTGTCTCTGCCTCCCTAACCGGCTCTTCCTCTCACCCATCCCTTCCTCCCACCCCAAGCCGCACCCCCAGCTACCTACTAACCTCATCCCACTTCCTTGACCTGTCCGTCTTCCCGAGACTGACCTATCCCCTCCCTACCTCCCCACCTACACCCTCTCCACCTATCTTCTTTACTCTCCATCTTCGGTCCGCCTCCCCCTCTCTCCCTATTTATTCCAGTTCCCTCCCCCCATCCCCCTCTCTGATGAAGGGTCTAGGCCCGAAACGTCAGCTTTTGTGGTCCTGAGATGCTGCTTGGCCTGCTGTGTTCATCCAGCCTCACATTTTATTATCTTGGCTTCACCTCTTGTTAGCTGATCTACATACTGTGTCAGGAAACCCTCCTGCACACATTGGACAAAAACTGACCCATCTAACGTACTTAGGGGCGGCACGGTGGCTCAGTGGTTAGCACTGCAGCCTCACAGCACCAGGGACCCAGGTTCAATTCCAGCCTCGGGTAACTGTCTGTGCCGAGTTTGCACATTCTCCCTGCGTCTGCATGGGTTTTCTCCAGGTGCTCCGGTTTCCTCCCACAGTCCAAAGATGTGCAGGGTGGGTGGATTGGCCATGCTAAATTGCCCATAGTATTCAGGATTATAGGGGGATGGGTCTGGGTGGGATCTATCAAGGGGCAGTTTGGACTTGTTGGGCCGAAGGGCCTGTTTCCACACTGTAGGGAATCTTGCCTAGCACACACCCTACGCAATGTAACCTGTATGCCTGTAATTTTTTTTTAAACCCTATGATCTGTGTGCCTTCGTTTATCTGTCTGTACTGCTCATAAACAAATCTTTTCACCTTGCTTAGATACACGTTAGTAAATCAAATCAAATCACAAAATCTTGGGAACAAAAAATTTATAAAAGAATAACATCCACATACAAAAATACCAGAAAACTGTTTCATACCACTAGCCAAAATGGCAGCAAGATGGGAAATTATCAGCTTTAAAGAAATATGACATACAACCAAACAAACTAAATTCTTGCAAATCATTTCCGTTCATTAGTTTAAAATCAATTTTTGAACATATTTGAACTTAAACTGCTTCATTACCTTCAGACTAACAACATATCCCAGAGATTTTCACAGTTAATTGCTAAAGTACTACACTCCTACACAAATACCACACCTGGGTGAACTTCTTTCTTTGCATTTCCTTTTCTTCAACTAAGATTTCTTCCCACTGTCCTTGAACCTGTCCATCCCATTTCTACTCTCAGTAGTTCCTTTTGCACCCTGCCCCCAAAATCACAATTTGGGCATTTTAGGCCCTCACCGTTCAACTTCAATAGATTATTTGGTGGCATGGTGGCTAAGTGGTTAGTACTGTTGCCTTACAGTGCCAAGGTCCTGGGTTCAATTCCACTCTTGCGACTGTCTGTGTGGAGTTTGCATAGTCTCTCCAGGTCTCTGTGGGTTTGCTCCCACAGTCCAAAGATGGGCAGGCTAGGTGGATTGGCCATGTTAAATTGCCCATAGTGCAGAGATGTGTAGATTAGGTGGATGGCCTGGGTGGGATGCTCTGAGGGTTGTTGTGGACTTATTGGGCTGAAGGGCCTATTGCCACACTGTAGGGATTCTACAAATAAAAAATAAATTGCTCACCATTTTTGCCAACTCCAGCTGTTACCAGCTAATGCATTTTCCCCTTCTGTCTCCATTCATTATTATGAAGGGAACGTTCTCTCTGTGGCACTGTGAGCAACTTTTCTATCATACAAATACCCTTTTCATGTAAAAGCAAGAGATGCAACACTTACCTATATATATAAACTCTCTGCTCACTGTCGAAAGACCTAAAAACATAAAACTGAGATTCACAAGTACTTCTTTCAATCCAGAATACTATATTCCTACAGCCTTTACTATATCATGGAGACCAAATGGAGAGTGAGTGCTGGCTTTACAAAGTTCAGCAAAGGAAGTGTCACCTTGAGTTTCTGGCCATCTATCATTATAGTTGAAGTCTACAGCACAGAAAAAGGTCCTTCAGACCAGCCATTCTGCACTGAAAAAGACGTACCTAACTACACTAATCCCATTCTCCAACACTTGACAAGTGCATGTCAAGGTTCGATTCCAGCCTCGGGCAACTGTCTGTGCGGAGTTTGCACATTCTCCTCATGTCTGCGTGGGTTTCCTCCGGGTGCTCCAGTTTCCTCCCACAGTCCAAAGATGTGCAGGCTCGGTGGATCGGCCATGCTAAATTGCCCATAGTGTTCAGGGGTCTATGGGTTATAGGGGGATGGGTCTGGGTGGGATGTTTCAAGGGGTGGTGTGGCCTCGGTGGGCCGAAGGGCCTGTTTCCACACTGTAGGGAATCTAATTTAAATACTTCTTAAATGTTCTGAGGGTTTCTGTCTCTACCAACCTTACAGGCAGATTGCCACCATCCTCTAGGTGAAAAAACATTTCCTCTCATTCTTTCTAAACTTCCTGTCCTGACCTTAAATCTGTGTCTCTGGTCACTGATCCCTCCATCTTACCTCAATTTTATATATCTCAATTATGCCCTTGCCTCAGTCTCATCTGCTCCAAGGAAAACAACCACAATTTTTCCAATTCATCATCGTAGCTAAAACTCTTCAGTGACAAATCTCATTTTACTGTAATGCAGCACAATCACATTCCTCCAACAATGTGGATTCTAGAGCTGCACACAATGCTCTAGTTCTAGCCTAACCAATGTTACAGCTCTAGTATAAGTTCCCTGGTCTGAAATTCTATGCCTCAACTAATAAACGCAAGTATCCACTTTATAAGACCATAAGACATAGGAGTGGAAGTAAGGTCATTCAGCCTATCACGTTCACGCCACCATTTAATCATGACCGATCGGCATTTCAACTTCCCCGCACTCTCCCCATAGCTCTTAATTCCTTGTGAGATCATGAAATTATCAATCTCTGCCCTGAAAATATTTAACATCCCGGCCTCCACTGCACTCCGTGGCAATGAACTCCACAGACCCACCACTCTCTGGCTGAAGAAATGTCTCCTCATTTCTGTTCTAAATTTACCCCCTCTAATTCTAAGGCTGTGCCCACCAGTCCTAGTCACCCCGCCTAATGGAAACAACCTCCCAGCGTCCACCCTTTCCAAGCCATGCATTATCTTGTATGTTTCTATTAGATCTCCCCTCAACCTTCTAAATTCTAATGAATACTATCCCAGGATCCTCAGTCGTTTATCATACATTAAACCTACCATTCCAGGGATCTCTGCTGGACATGCTCCAGTGCCGGTATGTCCTTCCTGAGGTGTGGGGCTCAAAACTGGACACAGTATTCTAAATGGGGCCTAACTAGTGCTTTATAAAGTCTCAAAAGTACATCACTGCTTTTATATTCCAACCCTCTTGAGATAAGTGACAACATTACATTTGCTTTCTTAATCACGGATTCAACCTGCAAGTTAACCTTTAGAGAATCCTGGACTAGCACTCCCAGATCCCTTTGTACTTCGGCTTTATGAATTTTCTCACCATTTAGAAAATAGTCCATGCCTGTATTCTTTCTTCCAAAGTGCAAAACCTCACATTTGCTCACTTTGAATTTCATCAGCCATTTCCTGGACCACTCTCCTAAACTGTCTAAATCTTTCTGCAGCCTCCCCACCTCCTCAGTACTACCTGCCTGTCCATCTAACTTTGTATCATCGGCAAACTTCACCAGAATGCCCCCAGTCCCTTCATCCAGATCATTAATATATAGAGTGAATAGCTGCGGCCCCAACACTGAATCCTGTGGGACACAACTTGTCACTGGTTGCCATTCCGAAAAAGAGCTCTTTATCCCAACTCTCTGCCTTCTGTCAGACAGCTAATCCTCAATCCATGCCAGTAGCTCACCTCGAATACCATGGGCCCTCACCTTACTCAGCAGCCTCCCATGAGGCACTGTATCAAAGGCCTTTTGGAAGACAGATAACATCCATTAGGTTTCCCTGGTCTAACATACTTGTTACCTCTTCAAAGAATTCTAACAGGTTTGTCAGGCACGGCTTCCCCTTACTAAATCCATGCTGATTTGTTCTAATCCAACCCTGCACTTCCAAGAATTTAGAAATCTCGTCCTTAATGATGGATTCTAGAATTTTACCAACAACCGAGGTTAGGCTAATCGGCCTATAATTTTCCATCTTTTGTCTTGATCCTTTGTTAAACAAGGGGGTTACAACAGCAATTTTCCAATCATCTGGGACTTTCCCTGACTCCAGGGACTTTTGAAAGATCACAACCAATGCCTCCGCTATTTCCTCAGCCACCTCCCTCAGAACTCTAGGATATAGCCTACTGGGGCCAGGAGATTTATCAATTTTTAGGCCTTTTAGCTTTTCTAGCACTTTCTCTTTTGTAATGCCTACCATACTCAACTCTGCCCCCTGACTCTCCTTCATTGTTGGCATACTACTCATGTTTTCCACTGTGAAGATTGACACAAAGTACTTATTAAGTTCTTCAGTTATTTCCTTATCTCCCATCACTAGCTTTCCAGCATCAATTTGGAGTGGCCTAATGTCTACTTTTACTTCTCATTTGTTTCTTAAGAAACTTTTACTATCATTTTTAATATTACTGGCTAGCCTACCTTCATATTTGATCCTCTCCTTCCTTATTTTTCTCTTTGTTATCCTCTGTTTTTATAGTCTTTCCAATCTTCTGATTTCCCAGTGTTCTTGGCCACTTTACAGGCTGTGTCTTTTTCTTTGATACATTTCCTGACGCCCTTTTTCAGCCATGGCTGTCTAACCCACCACCCCTCCCCCCGGATAATCTTTCTTTTCTTCGGTATGAACCTCTGTACTGTGTCCTCAATTACACCCAGAAACTCCTGCCATTGTTGCTCTACTATCTTCCCCACTAGGCTCTGCTTCAGTCGATTTTCATCAGTTCCTCTCTCATGCCCCTGTAATTACCTTTATTTAACTGTAACACCATTACATCCGATTTTGCCTTCTCTCTTTCAAACTGCAGACTGAACTCTACCACATTATGATCGCTGCCTCCTAAGTGTTCCCTTACTTTAAGATCTTTTATAAAGTCTGGCTCACTACATAGCACTAAGTCCAGAATAGCCTGCTCCCTTGTGGGCTCCATCACAAGCTGTTCCAAAAAGCCATCCTGTAAGCATTCCATGAATTCCCTTTCTTTGGATCCACCAGCAACATTATTCACCCAGTCTACCTGCATATTGAAGTCCCCCATGATCACTGTGACCTCGCCTTTCTGACATGTCCTTTCTATTGCCCGGTGCATCTTGCGCCCCTGGTCCTGATCACTGTTAGGAGGTCTGTACATAACTCCCATTATGTTTTTTTTTCCTTTGTGGTTCCTCAACTCCACCCACACAGACTCCACACCATCTGACCCTATGTCATTCAGTGCCATAGATTTAATTTCATTCTTAACAAACAGGGCTACCCTGCCCCTTCTGCCCACTCCCTGTCTTTTCGATTAGTTTTAAATCCTCGCATGTTTAACTGCCAGTCCTGAACCCACTGCAACCATATCTCTGAGATGCCTACCACATCGTAATCTTTCAAGATGATTTGTGCTGTTCATTCATCTACTTTGTTATGAATACTACGAGCATTTAGGTAAAGTGCCTTAATGCTAACCTTCTTATCATTATTAGAGATATTGGAAATCTTAAGATGTCCTAAGTTATCCTTCCTTTTTGCTGCATTCCTAGTCTGCCTCAAACTTAAACCCACTTGTACACATACTATCCTGCTCCTTGTCTTTCCATTCAACTCCATACTCTCTGTCGCTTTCACTTGCCCTTCCCCCCCCACCTCAGAAGTTTAAACTCCTGCTGACCACCCTATTTATCCTTTTCGCTAGAACACTTGTTCCGCATCGGTTTAGGTGGAGACCATCCCAACGGTACAGATCCCCCCCCCCCGCCAGTTCCAAAACTGATGCCAATGCCCCATGAAATGGAATCCTCTTTCCCACACCAATCCCTAACTGTGGGAATGTGGTAACATGGAAGTGCCAACCATACCCAAATGCAAAAACATGCAACTGCTAACATGGGAAATGGGTGCAAGGCGGATAGATGCGTTGCTTTTTATATCTCTTTTAGCTTCTAAAAGCTGGTAAGTGTTCAAGGCTTTAAAATGTCAGCACATTCGTCAGTTCTTTAGCATTTATCCCTCTAAACACAGGCAGTGGTACCGATGATGTATAATGTTTAATTTATAGCTTATGCAATTTAAATACTTGGTACAACTTCAAACAGCTTTTGTTTTTATTTATTTATTTATTCATAGGAATTGGGCATCACTGGCTTGGCTAGCATTTATTGTCCATCCCTAACTGCCAAAAACTTCCTGGCCACAAAAATGGTGTTGTATTATATGCTATGTCAATTTGTTTGCTGAAATCTACAGTATAAAAATGTATAATCTTGCATGTGAAAGCTATCTATGGATGTTCCACCACGTCTTCCCTGAAAGTAAAATCACTGAAAACTATGCATGATAAAAAAAGGCACACATGCCTAAGAAGAATCCGCAAAGGGTCTCTCGTTATTTTGACCAAGACCAATATGCAGAGTTGGTTTTAACTCTACATTCAATTGTATATTGTACTTATATTTATATTGTATAAGTTAAATCTATACTTTTAACGTTTGGAAAATTCATAAATCACTAAGCTTCTTTCTTAACCTAAATATTCAATAATGATCCACTTTTCAGAGTCAGCGTCCAGCATACCCATGTATTCACATTTCTTTAATTCACAGACTTAGATGTCCTGCTTTGCCTTTTTGATATACATAAAGAACAAAATTATGCTGAATTATATTCATATATTTCAGATCATACCAATTTTGGTAAAAATACATACGCGGCCACAAATTTTTAAACGATTTTCTGTGAAGTTTACATATAACTGTTATAATGGAAATACTTTCTGAAGGTGTTTTATTAAAATGAAAATTACTGATCCAACTTCTGTACCTGAGTGGGACTTTCCAGTGTGTAAATGTGTTCTCCATGACTATTATAGAATTTAACTGCAGCATTTTTCACTACTGGAAGACTTCCTGACTCGTAAGTTTGACTCTGCTTCTCCATGCCTGCTACAGCGAGTAAGTTCCCCTGGCTGCTCCACTGTACGACTGCATCTAGAATAATAAGGCAGACAATAAAAGAATAACCACAGTAAACTGACAAAAAAAACCCAATAATTTTTGTTTAAGTCTTCAAAAATAACAACTGTTGATTGACTCAAAAGAATTATTTGAAGACTAGGTGCCATTTAGTGAGTTCTCAATGCATTGAGCAATTGATCTGAAACCTATGTGCATGGGTACAGAGTTATTTATTATCATTATATACAGAAAGCATACATTCAAGTGATTGCATATGAAACATACAACTTTGAAACATGGGTTTCCTCTGGGTGTTCCGGTTTCCTCCTGCAGTGCAAAGACGCGCAGGCTAGGTGAATTGGTCATGCTTAATTACCCATAGTGTTCAGGGATGTGTAGGTTAGCTGGGTTACAGGGGGATGGATCTGGGTGGGATGCTCTGAGGTTCGGTGTGGACTCGTGGAGCCAAAGGGCCTGTTTCCACACTGTAGGGATTCTATGATCTATGATCTAATTTTTAAAATGCTCACACTTCACATAAAATCTCAAACTAGAAACTGTATGCATCCAGTTACACACAATGATATTCAAGTATCCTTGCTTCTCATTTATCATGTGTTATTTCATCTGTGAGGCAGTCGGTGTACATGGTTACCAGGGACCTGTTCTCTTCTTGCAGTCATAACCACCTTGTCTACGCTGAACTAGCCGAGAGGATTGGACCCATTAAAACCACCTCAAGAAATCAAAACATTCAAATGACAGAAGGAAAGAACCACTCTGAATTATTTCATATAATGATACATAATCATTATCCATCCAACAGCCTGAAGTGCCTTTCCAGGTGAAGCAGCATTTCACCTGTAACTCCTCCAACGTTGTGTATTGTATTCGCTGTACCCAAAGTGGCCTATTCTACATTACAGAAACCAAATACAGACTGGGTGACCACTTTGCAGATCACTTTCCCATAGCTGGTCATTTTAACACAGCGCCTTTCTTGCATGCTCACATGTCTGTCCCACAGTGTTCCACTGAATCACAACATCTCATCTTCAGACTAGGAACTTTACAGCATTCTGGACTTAATATTGAGTTCAACACCTTTAAATTGTGAACCATTTCTTCTCTTTCTTTCAGCTTATTATCATGTCCTCCCCTCCCTCCTGTGCCAGTTGCTGTCCTTTCAAGTCTGGCAGGAGACACGCCATTGTTCTACCACTGACACATTCCAAACACTCAGTCTGAACTATCAACATCTTTTCTTCACTAGCAGCATACACCCAGTACCCGCACACCACTTCTACCCTCCCAAAATATAGCACAAATGCTCTGACAAAGTGTCATCTAAATTTGAAATATTAGCTTGCTCTCTCTCCATGGGTGCTGTGATCTCCAGCATTTGTTGTTTTCAGTTCAAGAAACGAATACTTGACTTAAAGACTGGCAGGATAGAATAGATTTTGTTTCATACAGAACTGATAGCAGTACTGGGAAAAGTGAGAGCTGTACCATTAGCCGGTCAACACTTGAATGGTGCTGGGGCCAGGGCTGCATTTGGGGAATAGAGAGGGTTTTAAAATAAACAGTGGAACAGTATATTTCGGACTGTACAGTTAAGTCAAAGAGTACAAAAATGGCAAGAAAGGAAGGTATAATACATAGGAATTAATAGGATACATGCATTCCACCAAATTAGAAAAATTTAAAGAGGAGAACACACATCCGTAGTTCATCAAAAAAAGTTAAAGACAGTATCAAACTTTAATGAAAAACAAACAATTGCGCAAAGGTGAGTTGCACAGCCAAAGCAAGATAGAACATTATATTAAAAAAAACTAGTAAAAGACTATTAGGTGTAAAAAACTGGAAAACAAGAAAAAATTAGAAATATAAAAATAAATAGTAAAATGTTTCTAGCTATTGAGAAACAGCATACAGCATTGAGAAACTGCGTACAGTTCTGGTCACATTACCAAAAGGATGTGGATGCTGTGGTGAGGGTGCAGAGGAGGTTCATCAGGATGTTGCCTGGTATGGAGGGCACTAGCTATCAAGAGAGGTTGAGTAGATTAGGATTATTTACATTAGAAAGACAGAGGTTGAGGGGGGACCTGATTGAGGTCCACAATATCATGTGAGGTATAGACAGGATGGGTAGCAAGAAGCTTTTCCCAGACAGGGGGACTCAAATACTCGGGGTCATGGTTTCAAGGTGAGAGGGGAAAGGTTTAAGGGAGATATGCATGGAAAATTCTCTACGCAGAGAGTGGTGGGTGGCTGGAACATGTTGCCAGTGGAGGTGGTAGTGGCAGGCACTGTAGCGTCATTTAAGATGTATCTAGAAAGATACATGAATGGGCAGGGAGCAGAGGGATATAGATCCTTGGAAAATAGGTGACAGATTTAGATAGAGGATCTGGGTTAGCGGAGACTTGGAGGGCCTAAGGGCCTGTTCCTGCGCTGTAATTTTCTTTGCTCTTTGTTCTTTATATGGTGCAAATGCAGTAGGTACATAAAAATATTGGATAGTACATTAAAAAGTACCAACCAAAAAGGTAATAAGAGATAAGTGGGGTTAAATAAGCAGCCAGTGGTGTTCCACAAGGGTCAGTGTTAGGACAAAAATTTTCACTTTATACATTAATGATCAAGATGGAGGAACTGAGAGTATTCTGCTTAAGTTTGCAGATGATACAAAGATAGGCAGAGGGACAGGTAGTAATGAGGATGCGGGGAGGTGGCAGAAGGATTTCAACAGGTTAGGAGAGTGGGCGAAGAACTGACAAATGGAGTACGATGTGGAAAAGCGTGAGGTAAGAAGAACAGAAGTATGGGCTATTTTCTCAATGGGGAGAAAATTCAGAAATCTGAAGTTCAAAGAGACCTGGGAGTTCTAGCCCAGGATTCTCTCAAGGTAAACCTGCAGGTTGAGTCAGTCAATAGTAGGAAGGCAAATGCCACTTTGGCATTCATTTTGAGAGGACTTGAATATAAAACCACGGATGTACTTCTGAGGCTCTATAAGGCTCTGGTCATGCCACGTGTGGAGTATTGTGTGCAGTTTTGGGCCCCATATCTCAGGAAAGATGTGTCTACCCTGGAGCAGATTCAGAGGATGTTCACGAGAATGGTCCCAGGAAAGAAAAGCTTAACATATGAGGGAGGCGAAGAACTCCGGGTCTACACTTGGTGGAGTTTAGAAGGATGAGGCGGATCTAATTGAAATTTACAGAATACTGAATGACCTGGACAAAGTGGATTTTGGGAAGATGTTTCAATTGGTAGGAGAGACTTGTACCAAAAGGCACAGCCTTAGAGTCAAGGGAAGGCCATTCAGAATGGAGATAAGGATAAACTTCTTCAGAGAGAGAGTGGTGAATCTATGGAAGTCACTGCCACAGAAGGCTGTGAAGGCAGGTCAGTGACTCTAATTAAGATGGAGATAGATCAGTTCTAGAATGTCAAGGGAATCAAGGGTTATGAGGAGAAAGCAGGAGAACAGGGTTGAGAAACTCGTCAGCCACGATTGAATGGTGGAGCAGACTCAATGGGCTGAATGGCCTAATTTCTGCTCCTTAGACTTATGGTCTTTTAAACAAATTAGAACAGCTTGAGAAATTCTAGCCAGAGATATAAATCAGACAATAAATTACGTTAAATATTGAAAAGGGGAAAGTTAACAAAGTGATCACTTGTCCTAACTAAAATTTATCTGAGGAATGATTAAGTATTTCGCATCCATCTTTACTGCAGGTAACACCCCAGAATCAGGAAATGGAAGGATTGGTGATCTCAGGAACGTCACAATCATCATAGAATTGGTACTGAGCAATCTGTTTGAGCTGTAAGCTGAAAAATAACTGGGTCCTGTTAGATTTCACCTAACAATCTTAAAAAATGTGATTAGAGATGTTTAATACATTGGTTTTAACTTTCCAAAATTCCCTATATCAGTAAAGGTGCCATTAGAATGGAAGGTAGTAAATGATGATAAAGACAGAAGACAGATAAAACAGCATATAATATGCCAAATTTTTGGAAAGAAACTGCAACCATGTTTGCAATCATAGAAACGATCAGCTCAAATAAAAGAAATGGGAGGTGGACTGTGTAGTGATCGTAATGAGATCAGCCAGGTGAACCTCAGAATATTAGCTCCCTGATTGGGGCTGTAAATAGATCATAGAATCCTTACAGTATGGAAACAGGCCCTACGGCCCAACAAGACCACACCAACCCTCACTGCATCCCACCCAGACCCTTGCCCCCATAACACACCTAATCTAAATACCCCTGTACACTAGGGGCAATTCAGCACGGCCAATCCACCTAACCTGCACATGTTTGGACTGTGGAAAGCATCTTAAGCACCTGGAGGAAACCCACACAGACATAGAGAGAATATGCAAACTCCACACAGACAGTCACCTAATGGTGGAATTGAACACAGGTCCCTGGTGCTGTGAGGCAGCTGTGCTAACCACTGAGCCACCATGTCTGATCCAATCAGGGAGCCCTATCTAACAGACATCAACAGGCAAAGGTAGACTATATGAACAGTTCATTTTTTTTTGGGATAGTTTCTTAGAACAGCATATTCTGGAGCTGAACTGAGAGCAGTCTATTCTAATACAGTTAAATAATTATATCAAAATGAAAAAGGTAGCAGCAACAATAATACGATTGAATTTTACATTCAGTTTGAGGGCATTTGTGCATCTGACACTTGTGTTGGATATAAATGAGAGCAAGAGAACTCGTATAGTGAACTGGCAAATAAAGAGAGAAAAGAGAGAAACATTGGCATGTAAGGAGATAATTCATAAATATACAGAACTGATATATTCCAAAAAGTAAGAAAAATCTACCCACGTACCATGACACCAAGATATTATCATATTTAAAAATAGCATAGAGTGCAAATACAGTGGGCAGGTCAGAATATTGAACAGGATGAACCAAAAGTTAATAAGCAACAAATTTGAGCATGAGACAAAGCTAGCCAGAAATATAAAAACAGACAGTGAATTACAATAAATATTGAAAACAGGTTCTGCTCACTCTGAGAGGTGGCCCCGAGGAAGTTGGATCAATGTCAAGATCTTGCCACACGTAAATAAAGGGTGACTTGGTGATGGGACACTGGCCTCTGTGGAGTTACTTCAGTGGCGACGGAGAAAAGCACACCCTGAACAAATTTGCTCACAACAGTCATCTTTGAGTTGGCGTAAGCATTTCTAGCATCATGCCTTTATTTGAAAAGCTTGACTTGTTTGATCCTGCAGAAGACCGGGCCCAGTATGTGGAAATAATGCACTATTTTTTCCAGACAAACGGCATTGAGACAGATGGAAAACAGTAAGTAATTCTCTTGACAGCTTGCGGTCTGCAGCTTTTTCAGTATTAGGAGCCTAATTTTCCCTGAGGCACCAAATACGAAAACCTTTGAAGAGATGACACATTTAGGAATATTACGACCCCAAGCTTCCTTTAATTCTGATTTACCCTGCAATTCAAGAACCAGGGAAATCCATATCAGGATTTTTGACTAGGTTAAGATGATTAGCAGAGGCACGTGACTTTGCTTTAACCCTTAATGAGATGCTGAGAGACCGTTTGGTATGTGAGGTTAATGATCTAACCAAGTAAAATCGCCTGCTTGCTGAAGCCCAACTGGACTTCAAACAGGCAATAGAGCTGGCTTTATTATTGAAAAGAGGTTCTGCTTACTCTGAATGCTGGCCCTGAGGAAGCTGGATCAGTGTCAAGATCACTCCGCATATTAATAAAGGGTGACTTGGTGATGGGATACTGGAAAATGCAGCAAGTAGAGCATTTAAGTTGCAGGGTATTCCAATGGAAGTAGGTACCCTCATCAGTTCAACTGAGCTTGGGGAACACCAAGTGAGTGAAGGCAATTGTATAGCCTCACTCAGGAGATATCCTGAACACAGGAATTCTAGGTCAGCCCACAGCAAATCACCTAATCAAAGCCAAGCCTCAGTCAAACAGTCAAAATTTTCTTCAGGATCAGAGCCATTGTGGTTATGGTTGTGGTTGCTGCCCGTATGTAGACTCAAAAGAGCAAGAGTTCCACTAATCTAAATTGAATAAGAGAACTCATAGGCCTGTATCCAGGAGAGTGTGCATCCTGGGAAGTCCTACATCTGGTTTGGAACACTTATATTTCTTAGCAACATCGAAATCAGAACCAATAAAAATAAATGTCCAGTTAAATGTTCACTTGCTTCTAATGTGTTCTGGGCCACCCATATTGACATGATGGTCAAGAAGGCATAACAGTACCTTTTCTTCTTCAGGATGTTAAGTAAATTGAGCATGTCTGTAAGGATTCTCTCCAATTTTTACAGATAAACCATAGAAAGCATTCTAATTGGATGCATCATGGTTTGTTTCAGCAATTTCTCTGCCCAGGGCCATTAAGAAACTACAGAAAGTTGTGACCACAGCCCAGTCCATATGCAAGCCAACCTTCCATCCATTGACTCCATCTACATCTCTTGGAAAGGCAGCCATCATCAAAGACCCCTCCCATCCAAGTTATAATCTCTTCCACATTTTTCCGTCAAGCAGAAGATATGAAAGTTTTTAAACACCCGTACTAACAGGTTCAAGAACAGCTTCTTTCTCGCTATTATTAGACTTCTCAAATTTCAAATCTAATGCTGAGTGAGTGATAATGGGAACTGCAGATGCTGGAGAATCCAAGATAACAAAGTGTGAAGCTGGATGAACACAGCAGGCCAAGCAGCATCTCAGGAGCACAAAAGCTGACGTTTCGGGCCTAGACCCTTCATCAGAGGGAGATCATCTAATGTTGATCTTGCTTTTCATTCATAGAATCCCTACAGTGTGGAAACAGGTCCTTCGACCCAACAAGTCCACACCAACCCTCAGAGCATCCCTGAATACAATGGCAATTTAGCATGGCCAATCCACCCAGCCTGCACACCTTTGATCTGTGGGAAGAAACTGCAGCACCCAGAGGAAACCCACACAGGCACAGGGAGAAGGTGCAAACTCCACACATACAGTCACTTGAGGGTGGAATCAAACCCGGGTCCCTGGCACTGTGAGGCAGCAGTGCTAAACACTGAGTCACCGTGCCGCTTTTGTGTACCTTCTTTGCAGTTGCATCTTTATATACCTCATTCAGTTCGATCACCTTCTGATCACTGTATATTATGATCTACCTGCACTGCATGCAAAACAAAACTTTTCATTATACTTAGGTACATGTGACAACAATAATAAATCAAATCCAATTAAATCTAAATCAAACCAAATCAAATCAAATTGCCTGTACACGAGCTTAAGGTCATTCCTTGGGCTGCTGAACTATTATTACAAGTTCTGTACAACCCGGCCTATATCCTGGCATCTTTGCATCAACTCGCAAAAAGTGATCACGTAGACAAGTCATGGCTCTCAGGAAAGTGAAGAAACAGCTACTGTATTCTAAGGTGGCTTACTATGATCCCAAGCAAGATCTGGTATTGACATGTAAATCTCTCTGTACAGCATCAGGGTAGTAGCTCATAGGTGGCACAATGGAGAGGAACACCCTACTGCATATGCATCCAGGACTTTGGCTGATGCAAAGCATAAATACACCTAGATAGAGAAGCAAGGTTTGGCAGTCATATTTGGAGTCAGGATGTTCCATCAATACCTTTACAGACATAAATTTCTAATAATAATGGACCACAAACCCCTGCCAGGTCTACTTAAGGAGGACGAGGTAGTGCCACTCATAACTTCAGGCGGAGTTCAATGGTGGGGTCTAATACTAAGTGCATAGAATTACAAGTTGGAACGCCATCCTGCAGGTCAAGTAGCAAATGTGGACGCATTCGTGAGCCACCTTCTCTTGGCAGATATAAAGTGGTGCTAGCACCACTGGAAGAGTCTATAATGGTTTTAAATTTTCTGGCCAATGAAGGAGGAAGAATGAGTTGAGGAGTTAGACTGAGTTGAGGTGGAAAGGAAGGAGGGAGAGAGGAAAAGGAGGAGAGAGCAGGAAGAGGTTGAAGAATCATCGGGGAGACATAAATTGCAAAATAGTAGGCAATGTTAAGAATAAGGATGGCATTATGTCTCTCTGTGCAGTTTAAGCATCACTTGTGGCCAACACTTCACCTGCTTGGGTCTGGCTGGATGCCTGGTCTCCAGCAGTCCCCGGAATGGTCAGCTTCTTCCAGCACCTTCTGCATTAAAGTCAATGACAGGTTTCGATTGTGTCCCAAATCTAATCTAGATAAAAATGCTCACCAAAGTGAATATATCTGTACTGTGGAAGTTCAAATGAATGCCTTACATATTTAAAGGGATCATAGGCATCTTCCTCAGATGTCACTTTTGTGAGGGGCTCAGGTTGGAGCTGTTGCACTACATAGGTCCTTAGGTTTGCTGGCATCTTTAGAAGAGAAAAGAAAAAGAAATAGTTCATGAAATTTCAAAATAGCTTCTGCTGACCAATGTGCTTGCCAGCCTCAAACAGCACAGTGTAATGCTGCTTACTGGGTTGGTGGCCTACTGGCTCATTTGTGTTTCCTTGTCACTACAGGAACAATTCCCATCTTCTACAGCCAACTAAATGGCGTTTACTCAAAAGGGATAAAGATCCTTATATCCAGCAGCCAACATCCCCTGTCAGTCTTTCCCTTCTCACAATAGCTGTATGCCAATTTCTCCTGCAAAAAGATTAACAGAAGGAATGAGTACGATGGTATAGGAGCACTTTGTGTGCATTCTGACTAAATGAGGTGGTGGCCACCCTCTGAGTAGGAAACACTAGAAAAAGAGTTTTAATAGTTTGAGAGAATGAAGTGGCTGCAAGCCTGAATGCACATCATGCATGTGATGCTGAAGTTTGTAGGCTAAGAGATTTTGTGAGATGCCTGTGCAGTAAAGGAGCTAGGCTGAGTGATCCCCCTGCCGGTGTGTGAAATAGCAGAGAGATGCTGCCCGTATCCTTAAGGAGTGCAGGAGGTAATTCATTTTCCTGCAGCATTCCTTTCCATCCCTTTGGTGTGAGCCACTGTCACTTTGCGATCTCAGCCCAGGCCAGAAAGATCTAGTGACATGCCTCCAAGCAAGGTCACCCAAGATAAGAATGGGCCTTCTTTCGGTGGCCCCAACCAGCAGTTTTACAGAGCAGCATCAGTAAACTTGGGAGTGAGCTTTGACTTCTTGGGAGGTATTTCTGGGTTTCTGGGAGCAATCACAATTGGCTGAGCTAAGCTCCTGGCTTGCAGCTTCTCAAGTGGAATCCAGCTAGCCTTTTAATACAGTACCTGAATCTATGAGGCTGGAAGTCCCTGCTAGTGATACACTAAGTAAGCTGCACAACATCTTGCTTGCGATATTGAAGAACAATATCTCTACCCCAGGCATTGGTAGATTTAATGCCAGTACCATGCTTTAATTCAAAACGGAAAATCTACACCGCTATATCTAAATCACGATAATATCATGATAGCAATTTTCTAAATATTATTGACTGTGACTCATACCTGAAAAGGAATAATTACCTGAACACCAAAATTCGTCATCTTGATTATTTAGCTCACAACAATGCAGTCAAACATTTCTGGAGACAATACTCAACTATCGATTTTGCTGAAATAAAGGCTTAAAACTGGGGCAGGAATAGTAGGAACTGCCGATACTGAAGAATCTGAGACAACAAGGTGTACAGCAGGATGAACAAGCAGCATCAGATGAGCAGGAAAGCTGACGCTTCGAATCTAGACCCTTCTTCAGAAATGGGGGGGGGGGGAAGGGGATTCTGAAATAAATAGGGAGAAGAAGGGGGAGGCGGATAGAAGAGGGGTAAAGGAGAAGATAGGGCGAGGGGAGACAGACAAGTCAAGGAGGCGGGGTTGGAGCCAGGAAAGGTGAGTGTAGGTGGGGAGCTAGGGAGGGGATAGGTCGGTCCAGAGGAGGACGGACAGATCAAGGAGGCGGAATGAGGCTAGTAGGTAGGAGATGGGGGTGAGGCCAGAGGTGGGAGGAATGAATAGGTGGAAGAAAGGACAGACAAGTTAGGGACACGAGGATAAGCTGGGCTGGTAACGGGATGTGGCCAGTGGAGGGGAGATTTTGAAGCTTGTGAAGTCCACATTGATACCCTTGGGCTGCAGGGTTCCCAAGTAAAATTTGAGATGCTGTTCCTGCAACCTTTGGGCGGCATCGTTTCGGCACTGCAGGAGACCCAGGATGGACATGACGTCTATTGAGTGGGAGGGGGAGTTAAAATGGTTCATGACTGGGAGGCGCAATTGTTTGGTGAGAACCGAGCTTAGGTGTTCCGCAAAGCGGTCCCCAAACCTCCACTTGGCTTCCCCGATGTAGAGGAGGCCACATCTGGAACAGCGGATACAGTATACCACATTAGCAGATGTGCAGATGAACATCTGTTTGATGTGGAAGGTCTTCTTAGGGCCTGGGATGAGGGTGATTTCAGAATCCCCTTCCCCCCACCACTTCTGAAGAAAGGACTTAAAACTGGGGATTGCCTTTCCACAAATATCCATTACAAGCCCACAGTCTCCCAGTTACCTTGACATACGTCCTCACACTCTGCTTCCTGCAAGGACTCCATTCTACCCTCCTAGTTTCTTCATCTTGGTCACATCTGTTCTGATGATGCCAACTTCCACAGGGAGAGTCTCAGTCAAGTCCACCCTCTTCCTCACTGAGGATTCCCTGACTCCATGTTTGACACATTTCCCTCTACCCTCTCTTCCACAACAATGAAAGGATCTCTTGCCCTCACTTTCCACCATACCAGCACCCTGCATCCCAATGGATCATAAGCCACCACCTCCAGTGGGATATTACCTGCCCTCCCTTCACAGGTCATACAATCCCTACAGTGTGGGAGCAGGCCCTTCGGCCTAACAAGTCCACACTGACCCTCAGGCATCCACCCATACCCAACCCCCTATAACCCACTTAATCTACACATCCCCAAACACTATGGCAATTTAGCATTGCCAATCCACCTAGCCTGCAAATCTTTGGACTGTAGGAGGAAACTGGAGCACCTGGAGGAAACCCGTGCAGATACGGGGAGAATGTGCAAACCCCACACTGAGAAGTTGCCTGATGGTGGAATCAAACCTAGGCTCCTGGCGCTGTGAGGCAGCAGTGCTAACCACTGAGCCACTGTGCCGCCTCTCTTGTCAGCATTCCACAGGGACCATTTCCCTCCAGGACACTTGTCCACTCCAGCGCCATTCCCAGCATTATCTCATACCCTCAACGCATCTTCCATGCAATCACAGAATGTACATCACTTGCCCATTCATGTTCTCTCTTCTCACTATCCAAATTTCCAGGGATGCTTTCCAAGTGAAGCAATGCACTTCCTTCAATTTAATCTAGGACATTCACTGCTCTGAACTTCCAGTTACCTCCTGCTTCAACCCATCACTGTGTTTCCATGTCAACATTTCTGTCACAGACCTGCTGCAGTGCCCCAGCAAAGCTCAACACAAGCTGGAGGAAGATCAGCTCATTTTCCCTGTTGGTATCTTACAGCCCTCAGTACTAATACTGAATTCAACAATTTCAGAGCCTTAATACCTGCCACCATGTTTCCCTCACAACCCCAAGTCCTGTTATATTATGTTATTCTCCCGACAGAGCAAACCCATTTTCAGCTATTCACACTTCCTGTAAACACCCTTTCAGTATTTATGTCTTATCATCAGCAATTCTTTTGTCTGTTTCCCTTTTCTCCCTTCTCTCTTTCTGGGAAACATCTCCAGCCATTAAACTCACACCATTCCCCCACAAGCCCCCTTAAACTCCAAACCCAAATCATCAGCATGAATTGTACCATGTCCCAGCTGCCAATTCTGACAAATGGTCACTGAACTCGAAACAGTTGGCAGTTTTTCTCTCCAGAGCTGCTGCCAAAGCTGTTGAGTTTCTCCAGTACCTCGCATAACTACTTTCAGCTTTTAAGCCAAAAACAAGGAGGAGAATGCAAATGCCCTTTAACTATGTCAAAGGGTCACAGGAAAGTTCGGACAATGGACCACCAAAACATTTTGCAAAAATAGGATGACTCTACTGTGGGCCAGCCAGTTGCAACATATCAACACCACACCTGCGGTTTTGCTCAACTGAGACACACAGAAACATGGATTAGGATCCAGAACTTGCAGCAGTATCTAGAACAGGAATTCCTCTCTTTTTGGAAGTGGTGCCCAACTCTGCAAAATGTGATAAGCCCCAAGAAAAAAAATGACTGTCAGTCAAAATGTTGTCAATAACTGCAATATTTTTTATGAATAACTACATCCAAGAAACCAGCTTAACTACATTGGCCATAAATTAAAACCTTACACCTCAGAGACAAAGCACTCTAAACAAATTGTAATATCTTCCTTTGCATGAGACATTGCTTTCTTAATGCTGTACATATGGACCTATGTTAATGCACCAAGACCATATACTTGACATTGTGTTTTTCTTATTTTTTTCAGGTTTAACAGCTAATAAATGTGTTCTTTCCTTAACTGAAGCAAATCTTGTTGATTTGTTCCTTGTTGTTCACAGCAAACACAGTTAAACTTTATTAACTGGAGAGAGCCTCATGCAAAAATTAATCAAAAAGGTTGACTGCAGGAGAGCCAGTTCACCCTTTCTCATGTTTCTCTTTATTCTTATATAGGTTTTGGGTAGCACTGGCAAAGCTGGTATTGTTGTCCATTCCCGGTTTCCCCTGATTAATTGGCTTTCTTTATAGAATCCTTATAGTGTAGATTAAGGCTGTTTGGCCCAACATGTCCACACCAACCCTCAGAGCATCCCATCCAGACCCATTCCCCATAATCCACACATCTCTGAACACTATGGGCAATTCAGCATGGCCAATCCAGCAAGACTGCACATTTTTGGACTGTGGGAGAAAACCAGCCCAGCTGGAGGAAACTCACGCAGACATGGGGAGAACATGCAAACTCCACTAGACAGTCACCTGACGGTGAAACTGAAGTCGGGTCCCTGGCACTGTGAGGCAGCAGTGCTAACCACTGAGTCACCGTGCCGCCTAAGCAATTTCAGATTGCTGTGGAGTCATATAAAGGCCAGACAGGGAAAGATTGGCTTATCTAAAGGTATGGATAGTAGTGAACCAAAAGGGACTTTATTACATGGATACCGTTAGTTTCAGATTTTTAGTGAAATTTGAATTCAATATCTGCCATGGTGGGATTCCAACCAATGTTCCAGAACATCAGCTCGATTACTAGTCCAGTGATGTTACCATTACATCATCAACTCCAGCATGTAAAAACACACATATGGACTTGAAAGTCATAAAAAAAGAGTAATATCACACAAATGCAAGTTTTGAAACTTTTTGTTTGGAAGAGGAAAGAGTGCTATGTAATCTTCATTACAAAGGAATTAAACAAAATTTTTGACAGGTTATTCCGCACTTGAAAATGAAAGAAATCTTCAATATCTTTTAATGAACTGCATTTCTCACCTTTTAAACCTGAGTGGATCACTGTGGGTGATAAATCATCATAGCTGTTCATCATGCTAATATCCCCAGATGTGAAGCTAACGGTCAGCAGTGGCTTGCAATTCTGAAGTGGTATGGGGTATATTGTTGGGCCATCTGTAATAAAAGTACATAACCATAACTTACATTTTAAAGGCCTAATTTTTTATAATGTTAACTTCTGTCTGCAACCACTCAAAATGGCACAGTCCATTTAAAATTAGTTGACTTTAACTGATTTAAACAGAAATCAGAATTCAAAATAAATATTTAGCTTAAAATTAATGCAAATGTAGCTGCATAAAATTATTTTTAATAATTTTGCTCATTCACTTTTGAGCAAATACTATGCAAAGTGTCAAATACTCTTGACTGAAACTGGAAAAATATGTTAATGGGTAAACAACATATCAATGGAAAATGTTCAAAACCAATGTCTGGTACAGCATTAGTTAGTAAACTAAATAAAAATGAGTACAAGCATGCAAAAATGAATGATTCTGGAAATGGAAACTGTTCAGCGAAGCATAAGGAAGAGGTATAAAATGGGAGCATAAAAGCCTTGAGTGAGATCTCAAAATCAAAACAAAAAAATCATCAGGAATAAGAAAAAAACCAAGACGTTTCTATTGAAAACTCAGTAATATTGTAAATAAAAAAAGGAAATGAAGGACAGAGATAGTGGGAACTGCAGATGCTGGAGAATCCAAGATAACAAACAGTGAAGCTGGATGAACACAGCAGGCGAAGCAGCATTGCAGGAGCACAAAAGCTGATGTTTCGAGCCTAGACCCTTCATCGGGCATGAAGGACATGCTGCTTACTTTGCATCAATATATACAGCGTAAGAAAAGATCAGGCATGCCTAAGGAAAGTAGTACTGAATCAAGGAACTTCTAAACTTCCCTCCATTCAAGAAGCATTACTTAAGGTTGGAAAATTGAACATCTCTTTAATATTTCAGGAAGGAAAAGGCAAAGAAGTCAAGGAATTATAGATCAGATAGTTTAATGCCTGATTTCAGAAATTACCAGCATCTATAATCAGGATGACAAATATCTAGAAAACAGCAGATTTAAGGTTGTCAAAATGGATTTGTAAAGGTCAATCGTTTCTGATGAATCTAATTGAAATTTTTGAAAAGGTGAATAATGGCGACTAGATAAATTATTAATTTTGAAACTAACATTGATAACACTTTTTGACGAAGGAATAAGAAGAAAGGGTGGCAAGGGTGGAAGCTAGATCATAAATAGGCCAAAATCTGACTGTATGGCTAAACTAATTCAAAAGGACTAAACAGTATTTTTTTCCAGTCCCAAGGATTCAAGTTATGAGTTATGATTTTAGAATTTTTTCTAGAATTCTAACACTCCCCAGTTCCTCGATCCATTCCCATGGGTATTTGTCTCCTCAGTTGACTGTAGGACAACCCATGCCAGGTTCATAATTTTTCCCTGATCAACAAGTTCAGGATGAACATCAAAGCTACTCCCAAATGCTAACTGTAAGCTATTCAATGAGTTGAAGCTCCTTTCTTTAAAGGAAATTGTACACGTATGAAAACATGTGCACATGTAAACCAGGATCAAGATTAGGCCATTCAGCCCTTCTAGCCTACAAAGATATTCCATGTGATTATGGCTGATCCTCTACTTCAATGTTTCCGCTCCATACCGCTTAACGTATTTATCATATAAAAACATATCTCTCTCTTTCTTGATTGTACTTGGGAAATACGGCGGCTCAGTGGTTAGCTCTGCTGCCTCACAGTGCCAGGATCCCAGGTTCGATTCCACCCTCAGGCGACTGCCTGTGTGGAGTTTGCACATTCTTCCGGTATCTGTATGGTTTTCCTCTGGGTGTGCTGGTTTCCTCCCACAATCCAAAGATGCACAAGCTAGGTGGATTGGCCATGCTAAATTGCCCCAGTGTTCAGGGATGTGTAGATTTAGGTGGACTATCAGGTAATGGGTCTGGGTAGGATGCTCTGTGGGTCAGTGTGGACTTGTTGGCCTGTTCCCACGCATACACACACACACACACACACACACACACACACACACACACACACACACACACACACACACATTCAGACACAAACACACACACGCACACAAAAAATACACACAATCAGAAACACACACACATGCACACACACAGACACACAGACACACACACATTCCCACGCTGTAGGGATATAACATTAGCTGGAGCCCAAGCATTGATCCTTGTGGTACACCATTGGTCACTGCCAG